>NC_089841.1:234809251-235155751 GCF_035609145.1 Eleutherodactylus coqui | reverse complement strand
ATCCACGACAGGACCTGCTCACACTGCTCATTTTCTAATAAAGGTCTCCCGCGTGGACCCATTAATTGGGCGATGAATGTGGGGACGCCAGAAACGTGCCTCTCTCCTAATCGCGCAGCAGTCGGCTGCGATGCACCTTGATCAGGAGCTCGGCCTGTGCCCACACCCTCACTTGGGCCTACGCGTCCTCGGCCACGTCCACGTCCTCTAGGCCTACCCCTACCCCTCAGCATGCTGTATTACCAGTGATTTCCCAGGCAGGAAATAAATTGGCGCAAGCCTGCAGGCCAAATAGAATGTTTCCCTTTTTTTTTTTAAAGGGAAGGCCCACTGACTATATTCAATGAGATAAGAACTGTGTTCCACAGAACTGCAGTGTTATATGAAGTGCAGCAGAGCGGTGATTTTTCCCAGGCAGGAAATAAATTGGCGCAAGCCTGCTGTTAAACGTAGCTGGCTGCGTATGATTTCTTTACGTTCTCCACCCACCACACACGTACCCAGAACGCTGAGGACTATCAGAGGCAGGCCAAATAGAATGTTTCCCTTTTTTTTTTTAAAGGGAAGGCCCACTGACTATATTCAATCAGATAACAACTGTGTTCCACAGAACTGCAGTGTTATATGAAGTGCAGCAGAGCAGTGATTTTTCCCAGGCAGGAAATAAATTGGCGCAAGCCTGCAGGCCAAATAGAATGTTTCCCTTTTTTTTTTAAAGGGAAGGCCCACTGACTATATTCAATGAGATAAGAACTGTGTTCCACAGAAGTGCAGTGTTATATGAAGTGCAGCAGAGCGGTGATTTTTCCCAGGCAGGAAATAAATTGGCGCAAGCCTGCTGTTAAACGTAGCTGGCTGCGTATGATTTCTTTACGTTCTCCACCCACCACACACGTACCCAGAACGCTGAGGACTATCAGAGGCAGGCCAAATAGAATGTTTCCCTTTTTTTTTTTTAAGGGAAGGCCCACTGACTATATTCAATCAGATAAGAACTGTGTTCCACAGAACTGCAGTGTTATATGAAATGCAGCAGAGCAGTGATTTTTTTCCCAGGCAGGAAATAAATTGGCGCAAGCCTGCTGTTAAACGTAGCTGGCTGCGTATGATTTCTTTACGTTCTCCACCCACCACACACGTACCCAGAACGCTGAGGACTGTCAGAGGCAGGCCAAATAGAATGTTTCCCTTTTTTTTTAAAGAAAAGGCCCACTGACTATATTCAATCAATAATATATGTCTTCTGGCCCTGCCTAATCAATTCTGTCCCTGTAGTATTACTGTAGAGCGCAATGCTCTGCACAGCCGATTTTGAAAAAAAAAAAATATGCAACACTGCTAGCAGCAGCCTGCACAGTACTGCACACGGTTAAATGTGGCCCTAAGAAGGACCGTTGGGGTTCTTGAAGCCTACACTCACTCCTAACACTCTCCCTGCCTAACCACCACTTCTGTCCCTGTAGTATTACTGCAGGGCGCAATGCTCTGCACAGCCGATTTTGAAAAAAAACAAATTGTGCAACACTGCTAACAGCAGCCTCCACAGTACTGCACACGGATAGATGTGGCCCTAAGAAGGACCATTGGGGTTCTTGAAGCCTACACTCACTCCTAACACTCTCCCTACAGCAGCTCCAACACAACAGCACTTTCCCTCAGCTAACTCACAACGCATCTGAGGCGAGCCGCGGGAGGGGCCGATTTTTATACTCGGGTGACATCTGATCTCGCCAGCCACTCACAGCAGGGGGGTGGTATAGGGCTTGAACGTCACAGGGGGAAGTTGTAATGCATTCCCTGTCTTTCAATTGGCCAGAAAAGCGTGCTAACGTCTCAGAGATGAAAGTGAAAGTAACCCGAACACCGCGTGGTGCTCGTTAAGAGTAACGAGCATCCCGAACACCCTAATATTCGCCCGAGCATCAAGCTCGGACGAGTACGTTCGCTCATCTCTATTTCTAATCTAAAAATCCTTTCAACAAAAACACAATTGAAGGGAAAAACAATGAAAATTAGAAGCATTAAAGGAGTTTTGTCATTAAAAAAACATACAATTCTATACTCACCTATTGTTACGTCTGCAAAAGAGGCTGGACCAGCACCTGCAGACATGCACAATAATTGCTCACAGTGTCGCGACCAAAACAACCTAACAAAATAATAAATGGGAAGTCTTTTCCTAAATACGTAACTAATGAGGGAAAGGGCCCTGTTTGACATGGCAGATTAATCGCGACGATAGATGCGGGACCTAAGTAACCGTACTTGGCCAAACTGATAAAGGACAAAACAAAATAAGACACAGCACTTAGCTTTAGTAGAATAAGCCGCAGCTCACAGAGTAAGGAACAGTGGACACCACGCTGTGCACGGGAGCCACCAACTGCCAGGTCAGACAGCGAGCGACTGACAATTTACAGCACCTTAGCTTCCTATCCATCCCAGCTAAATATCCAGCTAATCATCCACAGATGTGAGCACATTGCGTCACACCTACTAATATAGAACCAGCTTAGGGTTCTGCCTGTGAAAATTTTTCACTAATTGGTCCGCATGGAAGTCCGCTGCTGGTACCCACGTCCTCTCCTCAGGACCATAGCCAAGCCAATGCACCAAATACTGGAGACATCTCCTCCTAACTAGGCGATAATCCACTATTCGACCTACCTCAAAATGAACATCTCCATCCACTACAACTGGGGTCGACGGAGATGAACCATTGCCAGAGTCCACAAATTATTTCAGCAGAGATTTATGAAACACATTATGGATTCTCATTGAACTAAGAATCTCTAAACCAAAAGACACCGAACCAATTATTTCCATGCTTTTGAATGGACCGACGAATCGTGGACCCAACCTAAATGACCGCTGTTTGATTTTTATGTTCCTAGTAGACAATCAAACCATGTCCTCCACCAAGAGATTAGACCTCTCCGAACATCTTTTATCTGTCACTAGCTTAAAATTTTTAGCCAACGTTCCCAGCAGGAGAATTCCAAGGTGACTGAGTCTTGGCACAAACCTCACAGGATGCGACAAAACTGAAAACATCCTGTTGCAAAGATGGCCACCAAAACTTTCTTGTGAGTAGCTTCTGGGTATTATTGATTCCCAGGTGCCCAGCCAATCCAGGACTGTGCACATCAGACAGTACCTGCAGCCTCAAATGGACAGGAACAAACAGCTTTGCCGCAGGCAACCCTGCCAGGGATAAGTCCTGCGCATTACGGACCTGCTCCTCCAACCCCTCCAAAAGAATGGGCGTGGGAGGTCCATCTGAAATTACGGGAACGAAACCTCCTGAAACAGCATCAGCCTAATGTTTTTACTGCCTGGTCGACATGTAAGAAGAAAGTCAAAATGCGAAAGCAACAATGACCACCGTGCCCGTCTTGAGATAAGTCTCTTGGCTGACTCCAGGTAGATTAAGTTTTTATGATCCATAAAAACCATCACTTTATGCTGAGCTCCTTCCAACCAGTGTTGTCACTCTTCCAATGCCCACTTAATCGCCAACAGTTCTCTGTCACCAATGTCATAATTGCACTCGGCCGGCGAAAACGTGCATGAAAAAAAAAGCACAAGGCCGAAGATCTTGCAATGTATTTCTACCCCGGGAAAGCACTGTACCTACCCCCACCTCTGAGACATCCACCTCCACTACAAACGGTCTGTACATGTCCGGTTGTACTAAAACCGGAGCTGCTGCCAAATATCCATTCATTGCCTGAAAGGATAAATCATCAGGTAACTCGGCTTGCACAGGCTTTGAGGCATGGGATACCCCACCAAAAGGTCCTTAATGTTATCTGCTATGTGGCAATAAAACTGACTCCGCAATGCAGGGTTGTTCCAATTAGTCTCAGTCGATCAGCGGAGAAATTCGGCGCAGAACTCCTCAATAGGAGAATCCCCCTGATGTAAGCTTCTGAGCCTCCCCTTTGCCAGTGAGACCCTATCAGGGTCATCATAAATTAAACCTAAGGCCTCAAAGAACTGATCCACACAGTGCAAAGCTTCAGCAGAGGGGAGCAAGGAAAATGCCCATGCCTGAGGGGCACCCTGCAACCTGGAAATAATGATTCTCACCCTCTGGAGCTCATCACCTGAGGACAGGGGGCGTAGGCTGAAATAAAGTTTGCAAGACTCTTTGAAACAAAAAAATTTTAATCTATCTCCAGAAAAATGATCTGAAAGATTGATCTTAGGCTCCTTAATATAAGCCTCCAAGACAGGTTGCTTCTGTTTAATCTCAGCAACCTCCAATGCCAGCGCCTTCAGCTGACTAGATAACACCTCAATGAGATTCATCTTAACAAAGGTAAACAATATCCCATGAGTAAGTATGGTTGTAAATTCTGTTACGTCTGCAAAGGATGTGCTGGACCAGCACCTGCAGACATGCACAATAATTGCTTACAGTGTGGCGGCGAAAACAAACGAACAAATAATAAATGGGAAGTCTTTCCCTAAATACGTAACGAACAAGGTAAAGGGCCCTGCTTGACACAGCAGACTGATCTCGTTGATAGATGCGGGCCTGCACTTATTGCAGGGACCTAAGTAACCCTACTTGGCCAAACTGATAAAGGACAAAACAAAATAAAACACAGCACTTAGCTTTAGTTGAATAAGCTACAGCACACAAAGCTGTCCAGAGTAAGGAACAGTGGACACCACGCTGTCCACGGGAGCCACCAACTGCCAGCTCAGACAGCGAGCGACTGACAATTTACAGCACCTTAGCTTCCTATCCATCCCAGCTAAATATCCAACTAATCACCCACAGATGTGAGCACATTGCGTCACACCTACTAAGCTACAAGGTACAGAACCATGTCTAAAACGCCGCACAGGACTCAGTCAACCTGACAGCGATCCCAGCACTGCTGTGACACCTATTTCTTCCCCATCAGTCTCGTTACCACATCTTCTCCTAGCTGAGCTTCTGCAGTGTTATGAAGCTGGCATTCCTCACATTCCTTCCGGCCGGGTCAGTGAAGGTCAGGTCCCAGTGCTATAGTGTTCGCTGCCTAGGAAGGAATTCTAATCTATTTCTGCATGAGCAATCTCTGAAGTAGATCAGAACTCCACCTGCTGGCCTGTGAGATGTGACATAACATGCATTGTCTGGCAGTAAGAAGACTGCCAGCCATTGTATGTAACCTCATGGGAAGCAGAAAAATCAGCCAGCTGGAGGTGAGGTGACCCCCCCCCCCCACCCGGACTGAAGGAGACAGGAGAAGATCGGTGAGGTACAGATCTGGTAACTAGACTGACGGGGGAGGAATAGGTAAGTATAGATTTTTTTTTAATGACAGAACTCCTTTAAAAGCAAACTCAGGCAATCAGAATACCATAAAAGAGTCTGATTTCTGTCTCTGCTGCTCTGCAACTTGCTTCTTGGTGGTTGAGAGAGCCTTCCTGGCTATAATATATTGGTTGGCAGCCAGCTTTTTTGGAAGCTCAAATTTTTTATTTATAGATAAATGCCCTTAGTATCTTACTTAGTTATGGTAGTGGGAATGTTAGTACTGGGCATGCTCATCCATGCTTTGGCAGGCCCAAAAGTGGCACAGAGAGTACTCAGTTACTTTTAGATCTTGACACAAACGGAAAGGTGGCGTCACCCGTGACAATACCTATCCCTGTTTTACAGCTTATTGGACATCCCTCTCCTAGGAGTATCTGGAAGAGGCCCAGCGTTGCCCTGGCTCAGGCTACGTGCGTCCTTCCGGGAGGGTGCTTGGTAAGTGCAGCCGTGACAAGCCAGCATCTTACTCTCCCCGCTCCTCAACGTATCCCGTGTCCGGGGTCACCCTACGTGACGCTGCACATGTACATGTACATGACCTATAGGAGTTCTTGTTATTCTCGCCTAAACACCTAATCCAGATGTAAAAGAAGATGCAAATGGTATATTAGGTAAATGTAACAATCCATGACATTTCCAGGAACATATTAAACATTGTTTTTACTCAAATACATTCTTTACTTCCTATTAGCAAAATAGGTATTATCTAAATTCTGTAGGGAAGAATCTTTGTTCTTCGTAACAGCTTTGTCGCATAAAATATCACATTAGTACTTGCTGGTAATAAAGGAATATATTTGGAAGGAATACTCTGTTTAAGTGGAAACACATTTTAAAATGACTCCTAAAAGCATATCAGTAAATGAGCTCGAAAATAAGGTTGAACTTCAAACACTATTACTAAGCATAGGGATCCCTCCCTTAGAGAGAATTTGAGGGAAAATTTGCAATATTTAATCGTCCTGTTTCTCGCCAAATAAATTGTAAATCTGCTTTTAATTTCTTCCTCTAAAAAGTACATTTGTAAACATCTTTGCTCCAAATTCTAGATGTTGCAAGGCTGGGTGATTTTTTTTTCTTGTTATTCCCTAGAAATATCAGGGAGAAAAATATAATTGCTTACAAAACCGTAAATGTCCTGTTGCTCCACGCAAGCTCTCCCTCCACCCTCAAAATCGATGCATAAGACTCTATTTACACATCTTTTTTTCTATACAAATGAAAAAAAACACCATTTATTGTGTCTGATAAAAAGATCTCGTATCCATATAATTCTATGCAGCAGGCGTACGGCATGTCAATAGAGAAAGAGTTTTCATATTGACCTTCCTATTTTCTCTGGTCTCTCAAGCTGAAATGTCAGGGACTACCTCTGAATCACTCTGCTATTTGTTAATGCAGGAATGTCAGGTTTGTTAACTTTTTCAGGACAACATGTCTTTTAGGACTCAATCAGACGGGTGCTTTTATGTGCAAATTTTTGTGTGCAGAACACAAACGCACAAAACATTTGCATGTCCAAGGTGGGCATCAAGCTGAAAAAACGCACTTGGCTGCGTTTATGCGCACATAAAGTGAGCTGCCCGCTATCCTCTGCTGCGGCTGTGACAGCTGCAGCAGGGGATTCCTTGGATGTGAAACCCCTGGATGCTGTCACATCCAGGGTTTTCACCTTTGGCCAGTGGGGCTGGCGGCAGCAGCGGCAGCCCCATTGACATATGGAGCAGATCCCGATCCTGTGCCACAGCTGTGAAAGCTGTGGGAGAGGATTTCTTCATCTCTACGGGGAGTCCCCTTGTCACTGTCATTCAATAGCTGAGTGTTGCCTCTGATTGGTCACAGCATTCAGCCAATCAGAGGCAGACCTTTCAGTAGGCGAGGATTTTAAATCCCCGCCTGCTGAAAGCACCTCAGAACAGTGCAGGGAGAAGACCCATCTGGATGCGTCTGAGCCCCGGCAGCTGCGGAGAGGTGAGTATATATATTTTTTTATTTTTTTCAAATTTTAGGGATGAGTTTCAGGGAAGGGTTTATATTTAAAGCTCTTTCCCGAAAATCACTGGAGGGCTTGCCAGCAGCCCATTGCTTTCAATGGAGCCAGCTGTTGCACAGGCTCCATTGAATTCAATGGGAGAACATTGCGCTCCTCTGCCAGAGCTGTGCCAGAGAATGGTGGTCTTCACTGTATGTTCTCAATGGCATCGCCGCTGCTGCTGCCGGCCCCATTGAGCAGAAGGTGAAACCTCTGGATGTGACAGCATCCAGGGGTTTCACTTCCAAAAAAGACGGATGCTGCAATTACTTGCGTTTTTTAATCCGCTGCCCTGTATTTACCGCTGCATATTTTTGTGTGCAGGTAAATATCGGGTATATGACCGCTGCCATTGAAAAGCATTGGTTCTTAATAGATGTGAATTGCAAATGCAAGTAACATGCGCACATAAAAACGCCTGTCTGACTGAGCCCTTAAAGAGGTTGTGCCAAGTTTTAAAGTTTATCCTATCCACAGGATAGAGGATAACTTTATGATTGGGGGGGGGGGGCTGATCACTGGGTCCAATTGGTCCTTGAGTAAATAGAACGAAGGTCTTGCATGAGATTGCCGAAGCGCTTGAACTCAGTAATCTATTGTGCTGTCATAGAAATGAATGGAGTGGCATCGCGCTTGCACAACCTCTTTTTTTGGTTTAATTATGTTTTACTGCTTTTGCACAATATACAATATAAACTCTTTTTTTTCTACAAAAATACTTTTTGTGTGGCGCCACATTCCAGGACCAAAGCATTTTTATTTTTCAGTCAACAGAACAGTTTTTTTTTTCTGGGACAACTTGTAGTTTTTATTAGTACCATTTTGAGGTGTATATTACTTTTTAATCAATTTTTTTATTCCTGTGTTGGGGCAGGGAGATGATCAGAAAAGGGCTATTTTGGCATATATGCATTTCGATTTTTTTTGGAATTTACCATGCTGGATAAATGATGTAATATTTTACAATATGGGTTGTTATGAATGTGGCAATACCAATCATCTGTATTTTTTTCTGTTTCTTTTTATTTTTTTCAATATTTAAAGCTTTGTGTAAAGGGAAAAAAGTTTTAAAATTTTGTTTTCTGTAAAAAAGTTTAAATGCTACAGTCAGCAATGACAAGTGTTTCCTAACTCTCTTTTTCAGTGAATTCACTGTTCGACATCTCACGTATCAGATAAACCAGAATTCTCAAGTTACAGTTAGGCTACATTCACACTAGCATTTTTTCGACTGATCCAGTTTTAAAAAAAATAAAAATCAGAAAATGCAAGTGAAACGGAAAGAATCTGTAAAAGCTTTCCGCTTACACCCATTTTTCAGCATTTAGGACATGGTGCCACTTCAATGAATGCATAAAGCAGTGGTTCCCAAACTTTTTTAGCAATGGAGCCCTTTTTGAAGCAAGAGTTTCTTGTGGAGCCCCAAAGCGGGACAAAGGGTGTGGTCAAAGGAGTGGTTAAGGGCGTGGCTTAACATAATATAATTTTTACCTCCATTGTTATAATAAGGACAGGGCCGTTGAAAAATAACAAAACATGGAGGAATGGTGGAGCACTGGATATGCTATTGATATACATTATATTTAAAATTAACATGCTGCAGAATTAAATCCTGCTCCACATGTCAGTGTCCACACAGGTTTTGTGCAAATTTTTTCCACAGCGTGTGGATGAGATTTTCAAAATCAGTAGTAATAGTTGACCCCTATTGCGGCCCCAGCTGTAATAGCTGACCCCTATTGCGGCCCCAGTAGTAATAGAGTCCCCCATTGCTACCCCTGCCATTGGTCCCCACTCTACTCACCGCAGCAGTAGTGTCTGGACAGGCTGTAGTAAGGAAATGGAGAACAGGACCTGTGGTGGCAGAGAAACGCAGCTCACATGACTGGAGCAGGCTCGTGATCCGTGTTGTTATGCCACCACAGGTCCTGTTCCTCACTAGAGCCTGTCCAAAAACTGCTAAATTAGTGAGAAGAACGTGGACCTAGACCCTCAGTCGGAACCCCTTACTGCCACTCCCAGAGCCCAGTTTGGGAAACGCTAGCATAAAGTATATAAGAAGTGCCTCAGGGTGTACACTGGGCTTATTAGCAATAAAACAAAAATACAACCCCATAAATGGCCCAAAGGGCAATAAACACCCTTGCTGAATACCCTCAATGAAATGTATCTTTTATTGAACTAAATGAAAATACTAAAAGGCAAAGGAATTTAAAATTCAAACCCCTCCTAGCAAACTCGGGAGCACTGAGACACCTGTAATATATTTCATTTACTACTGCTGCAATATAGTGTATATTGTGCCTTATAGAGCTCTCCTAAATAGCTATATAAGATACTGAGCAGGTCACTACTGCAGACTGATGACTCTGCCTAAATAGTATCGCCAGGTCTGAGTGTTTGAGCTAAAAGAAGCATGGGACCCCCCCACCTGAACATGGCGTTCTCAGCGGTCCGGGGTTACTAGAGTGGGATCCACCTGTATTTTGTTTCCAAAACGTTTGATCAAGTATTTAAAAAAAATGAAAAATGTGAAGACCTTCCACTTCAATACATTTCTATGGGCTTGAAACAGTAAAAACAGAAATGTTTTCTATTTGCTTTGCTGTTCCCATGATGAAACAGGAAAACGGAAATGAAAACACTAGTATGAACGAGCCCTAAAGGATTTGTAATGTATCCTAGTACAATTGGGGGGCTATGTCATTCTTTGATTAGCTGGAGCAGTCACATTGGGATGTCATTCATCTGCATCCAGAATTCAAGACTAATAGGGACATTGGTGAAGCAGGAGTGGCAGGGGTTAGGGGACGGTGAATATATCATGTTTTGTGTTGGGTGCAGTGAAAGTGAATATATCATGTTTTATGCTGGGAGCGGTGAAGGTGAATATATCATGTTTTATGCTGGGAGCGGTGAAGGTGAATATATCATGTTTTATGTTGGGTGTAGGGAAGGTGAGTATATCTTGTTTTATGTTGTCGGGTGCGGGTAAAGGCCCATTTACATGGAGCGATGATTGCTCAAAAATCGCTCAAGAGACAGTTTGAGTGACAGATAAGAGTTATGCAGGCGGAGCAGGATACCCCCACGATAGTTTGGAGAACCAAGGCAGCTGTTTTGTATATGCAAACAGCTGCATTGTTCTCAGAGCTTTTTAGTTGCTGTCCCGCTGAGAATTGCCAGCGGGATACCAGCTGAAAGAATGCTATCAGCGCCGACCGCTGAAATATTAGTATGCGGTGCTGATAAGGCTCATGGCTAATTTCTAGCTGGCTAGAAATGAGCGATGAACGAACAGTGCACGAACAGTTGAATGCAAGGAAGGTGAGTACATTTTGTCTTATGTTGTTGGGTGCAGGGAAGGTGAGTATATCTTTTTGTACGTATTTACTGCAGGCTGTCCAGCTTTTGGAAAAAAAATGTCCCCATATAAGCCTTCTAATGCTTAGTTCAACTATCTTTCGACAACACATTATCCTAACAAAACATGCACATATGTAGTCAATAACTTTCTGCACTATACTGTAAGTTGTGACTGAAACAGGATCTTTTTGCAATTATCAATTGAAGATTCACATATGCAATGCCCCCCCCCCCCCGACCATGACACCAGCAGTAGGGGAAGTGTGCCGCCTCACAGCAAAGGCAGGACTGAGGCGCTCATCCCTAGGTCTAAAAACAGGAACACGGCTGTCATACGTGTCCAAATGAACTTGTATTTGTCACTGAAGACAACCCAGTTCAACTCTGTAGCAGTCCAGTTTTGTCGTTTCATGACACCATTGCAAACTGAGGTGACAGTGGGTGAGTGCCAAATGCAGTACACGTAATGGGTGCCATGAGACCAAATGTCCATCAGCCAAGCACCTGGAAATAGTTCCAACAGACACAGCGGCCTGTAACAATGGCGACACCTCTCTCTGGATGGTGGACAACGAAACAATTGGAGCTGCTTGCACTTGTCGACCAATCAGACAATCCTCTTTAAAAGTGGTCTGCTCAAAGCATTCTGAGCCTGGTTGTCTTGTGTGCATGCCCTCACACATCCACTGATCTCAAGACCTCCTAACAGTCTAGTCAGTATAGCCCAGGTAGTGGGCAATTCATTTATACAACTGTCCCGCTTCTCGCAATTTAATAATGCGCCCCCTCTGGCCGAAATCTCTTTGAATGCATCATAAAGGCATGTCTAGTGGTCAACAAGATCTACACAAGCGGAAAAAGAGGTTCACTACATCGAGCAGCCTCTTGGAGCTTTTTTTATAGGTCAAGGGTGGAACCAATTTAATGACCTCAAGTGACAAGATCGTTCATCTAATCCCACCACAATTGCATATCTGCTTGAGATGTAACTGCATGCCGATTTGTGCATCAAAACAACAACTCCTTCGTGCTTGATTTTGTTTTTTGGCAATATATATATACGGAAATGTACATATGTCCTATCCTTCTCTGACAGGGTGGAGCAGCCTGACTTCAGTGAATTACTAAGAAGGCAAGTTTGGCCTCAAATGACATGTTCAGCGTTAAACTGGTTATGCCTAATTGTAAACATATTGAAAGATGTTATGCCAGATATGTGCCCACACCTTTGAGCTTACCACACATACCACAGATCTCTTCTTTAAATATTTCAGTCTTTGTGTTAGTATCTAAGGCTGAAATTACCCTAGAAACCCTATACACATGGCAAACGCCTTAACGCTGCTACATCCTAATTCGATACGTTTGTAACGATGTTGTCTAACATGCAGTGATAAAAAAGTACACTACCGTTCAAAAGTTTGGGGTCACATTGAAATGTCCTTATTTTTGAAGGAAAAGCACTGTACTTTTCAATGAAGATAACTTTAAACTAGTCCTAACTTTAAACAAATGCACTCTATACATTGCTAATGTGGTAAATGACTATTCTAGCTGCAAATGTCTGGTTTTTTGTGCAATATCTACAAACTGTATAGAGGCCCATTTCCAGCAACTATCACTCCAGTGTTCTAATGGTACAATGTGTTTGCTCATTGGCTCAGAAGGCTAATTGATGATTAGAAAACCCTTGTGCAATCATGTTCACACATCTGAAAACAGTCTAGCTCGTTACAGAAGCTACAAAACTGACCTTCCTGTGAGCAGATTGAGTTTCTGGAGCATCACATTTGTGGGGTCAATTAAACGCTCAAAATGGCCAGAAAAAGAGAACTTTCATCTGAAACTCGACAGTCTATTCTTGTTCTTAGAAATGAAGGCTATTCCATGCGAGAAATTGCTAAGAAATTGAAGATTTCCTACAACGGTGTGTACTACTCCCTTCAGAGGACAGCACAAACAGGCTCTAACCAGAGTAGAAAAAGAAGTGGGAGGCCGCGTTGCACAGCTAAGCAAGAAGATAAGCACATTAGAGTCTCTAGTTTGAGAAACAGACGCCTCACAGGTACCCAACTGGCATCTTCATTAAATAGTACCCGCAAAACACCAGTGTCAACATCTACAGTGAAGAGGCGGCTGCGGGATTTTGGGCTTCAGGGCAGAGTGGCAAAGAAAAAGCCATATCTGAGACTGGCCAATAAAAGAAAAAGATTAAGATGGGCAAAAGAACACAGACATTGGACAGAGGAAGACTGGAAAAAAGTGTTGTGGACGGATGAATCCAAGTTTGAGGTGTTTGGATCACAAAGAAGAATGTTTGTGAGACGCAGAACAAATGAAAAGATGCTGGAAGAATGCTTGACGCCATCTGTTAAGCATGGTGGAGGTAATGTGATGGTCTGGGGTTGCTTTGGTGCTGGTAAGGTGGGAGATTTGTACAGGGTAAAAGGGATTCTGAATAAGGAAGGCTATCACTCCATTTTGCAACGCCATGCCATACCCAGTGGACAGCGCTTGATTGGAACCAATTTCATCCTACAACAGGACAATGACCCTAAACACACCTCCAAATTGTGCAAGAACTATTTACAGCAGAAGCAGGCAGCTGGTATTCTATCGGTAATGGAGTGGCCAGCGCAGTCACCAGATCTGAACCCCATTGAGCTGTTGTGGGAGCAGCTTGACCGTATGGTACGCCAGAAGTGCCCATCCAACCAATCCAACTTGTGGGAGATGCTTCTAGAAGCGTGGGGTGCAATTTCTCAAGCTTACCTCAACAAATTAACAGCTAGAATGTCAAAGGTGTGCAATGCTGTAATTGCTGCAAAAGGAGGATTCTTTGCCGAAAGCAAAGTTTGATGTAAAAACAATGTTATTTCAAATACAAATCATTATTTCTAACCTTGTCAATGTCTTGACTCTATTTTCTATTCATTTCACAACGCATGGTGGTGAATAAGTGTGACTTTTCATGGAAAACACAAAATTGTTTGGGTGACCCCAAACTTTTGAACGGTAGTGTATATTACAGTTGTAAGGGGGGTGCTGAAAAGTTAACCCCAAGTAATTAGTCAAATGTTGTTATAGATAGTGTGTAATTGTAGAGATGATGCTAATGCCATATATAATGAGGAACGTTCTAGAATGGTAACAATTAAAGTGACCCTTCGATTTTTGGGGAAAATTCTGTCCCGAGACTGGAGGGGCAGTGGGATATACTGTGTTTCCCTGAAAATAAGACCCGGCCTAAATTAATTTTTGCTCCAAAAGAGGCAATAGGTCTTATTTTTTGGGGATGTCTTATACTTACCCAGCAAGCTTGGTCCACGTCCCTCCCGCTGCTTTCCGGAGCTCTGACACACTGAGCCGCGGCATTGATTGCACAATTCATAAATCCTGTCTCCACAACGCAATGGCTGTGATTGGTTCTTCGACCACTGCTCAGCCTATTAGCACTTGATGAACTAATCACAGCCAGCGCATTGGTTCATCGAACGCTACATTGTTTGGCTGAGCAGCGCTCAAAAACCAATCAGAGCTGTCGCTTCCTGGAGGTGGGATTTATGAATCCCGTAACCAGAAAGTGATCTTCTGTGGGTGAACGAGGACTGCAGGATGTACTGTGGAGCTCCAAACAGCAGCAGGAGAACCTGGACCAAGCCTGCTAGGTAAGTCTTTTTGTAATGCAGCTAGGGCTTATTTTCGGGGTAGGGCTTATATTTCAAGCCTAAAAATCGGGGTAGGTCTTATTTTCAGGACATATCTTACTTTTGGGGAAATAGGGTATTACCTGTGGTTGTTCTGCTCTGCCACCTGTCCTATCCACTGGTTTTTGGTTCTGTTTTCAGCTATCCAAGATGGCTAAAGCAATTTTCTAACTACATGATGCACACTGTGCACTGATCTCTGAATGGCTAGTGCTAATCACATGAGCAATTCTGGCTAATCAGAGAGAAGGTATAGTGCATTAGTAGTCTAACACTACCAATTTACTTTGGGAATCTGTCTGAAGATTGTATTGACCATCCTGGATGGCTAAAATAGGACGTGGAACTGGTGGATCAGAGGTACGGAAGAGAGAAATAACTGCACATAGTATACCCTCCAACCCCTCTGTCCCAAAATCGGAGGATCACTTTAATGTTGATGTTAGATAATGAGTATCCCTTAGGTATATTAGAAGTACTGCTAAAGTGATAGCCAAGCATTGCATCGATGAAGAGAGTGATGATTACTGTGAAGGCTGATATGTTGTAAGTCTCTGCCATGTCCAGAGTAGACATTGTGTAATTTGGTCCTGAACCCAGACTCCATAGCCATGTTTGTGTTGTTGTTCACCGTCTCGGCGGAGCGAGTGCATCTTATGAATTAATCAAAGGACACATTTAGCCCTCATAGGGAAGTGCCTGTAGATGTATAAGTAGTAAAGTGTGGTGTGTAAGTGGTGGTTTTGTTTTCCACGTTGATGAAGATCGCAGGAGTATCCGCAAGGTCAAAGGTGAGGATTGGTTGCTGGCTTGTCATGAGCCATGAGAGAGCATGCATGACCCTATAAGTCTCCTCACACCTACTAGGTGCTCTCCCTAAGGAGAAACGTTACCTCTTCTAATACAATCACAGCATACTGGGCTGCACATAATGTTCATCTAATGGCTGGTGCATTATAAGTTTAAAGGGGTTTTCAACACTCAGAACTAAAAAGAGAGTGCGAGGGCTGGGGAGTACACAAATAATAAACCAAGGCCCCGGGGAAACATATGACTAGTGAGTGTGCCTCAGTTTGTTATTCTGTGCCCTCCCCTGCCCTCGGACACTTTTTTTCCTGAGTGCTCTCTCAGTTGCCATCTGATAAAATCAAGCACTTAGAAGGAGTTTTTGAAATCAAATTAAACTTTCTCTGTGTGATTGTAACACTGATATAAGTAAGTGATTACAATATTAAGGCAAAAGGAGAATTTATTGTGTAAAACTGACCCCTTGAAGGGCGGCTCTAGTACCCTGATGGGATGCCTGTAGCTTGGTTACAAGATGTGATATGGGTGGGCATGGAGGCTCTAGTACCCTGTTGTACCGCCTCTAGCTTGGATACAAGATGTGATACAGGTGGCATTGAGGCTCTAGTACCCTGTTGTACCGCCTCTAGCTTGGATACAAGATGTGATATGTGTGGGCATGGGGGCTCTAGTACCCTGTTGTACCACCACTAGCTTGGATATAAGATGTGATATGGGGGCCATGGCGGCTCTAGTACCCTGTTGTACCGCCTCTAGCTTGGATACAAGATGTGATATGTGTGGGCATGGAGGCTCTAGAACCCTGTTGTACCACCACTAGCTTGGATATAAGATGTGATATGGGGGGCATGGCGTCTCTAGCACCCTGTTGTACCGCCTCTAGCTTGGATACAAGATGTGATATGGGTGGGCAGGGAGGCTTTAGTAGCCTGTTGTACCACCTCTAGCTTGGATACAAGATGTGATACGGGCAGGCATGGAGGCTCTAGTACCCTGTTGTACCGCCTCTAGCTTGGATACAAGATATGATATTGGTGGGCATGGAGGCTCTAGTACCCTGTTGTACCACCACTAGCTTGGATACAAGATGTGATATGGGTGGGCATGGAGGCTCTAGTAGCCTGTTGTAATACCTCTAGCTTGGATATAAGATGATGTGATACAGACAGGCATGGGGGCATACAGGTTCTGTATGGTATCCTGCTGCATATTGGTCCACATTTGCTGTAACTGAGCCTGTAGATCATGCAAACTTGTAGGCTGTTCAATTTGGCATTGCAGATGCTCCCATGCATGCTCTATTGGTGATTTCAGGCCATGGAAGTGTGACAATGTTGTGGAGGCATTCCTGTAACCCCTCTGTTGTGCTCGGCAGAGCATTATTCTGCGGGAAAACAACTCTTGGAAATCCTGCCATGACAGGCAACACATGTGGCTGCAGGACGTCTTGAAAATTTTGCTTAGCTGCCATTTTCCTTCGTGCCACTACTAGGGGTTACTGACTGTCATATGCGATGGCCCCCAGACCATCACACCAGCAGTAAGTTCAGTGTGCTGCTCCACAGCAAAGATCTCCAGACATGAACACTGCTGTCATCAGTCCTCAAACTAAACCTGGATTCACCATGGAAGACATCCCAGTTCAACTCTGTAGTTTTGTAGTTCATGACACCACTGCAAACGGAAGCAATGGTAGATCTCAGAGGTAGTACACCTAGTGGGGGCCGTGAGACCATATGTCCTTCAGCCTGCAGATGTATAAGAAGTCTGTGTCTGTTGGAATCTGGAAATGGTCCCAACAGACACAGGGGTATAACAATGGCGCCACCTCTATCTGGATGGCGGACAACGAAACAGTTGGAGCTGCTGGTGCTTGTTGAACAATCAGATGATCCTCTCTACTGGTGGTCTGTCGGGGCCGTGCTGAGCTCAGTCGCCTTGTGTGTCCTCACGTATTCATTGGTCCCAACACCTCTTAACAGTCTGATCAGAATGACCCAGGTGGCAGCAATTCATTGATATGACCATCCAGCTTCTCACATCCCAATAATGCGCCTGGTAACTGGGTGAAATCTCTTCTCTGCGTCATAGAATCATCTAGTGGTCAACAAGCTCTACACAAGTGGAAAAAGAGGTCACTACACCCAAGGAGGCTCAGAGAACCTTTTTATAGGCCAAGGGGGAACCACTTTTAGGGTCTCAGGTGACCTTCGTACATCTGCCTCAGGTGTAATTGCAAGCGAGCTTTGCAGCAAAATAGCAACTTCTACTAGGGGCAAGACTTTTTGACAAAAAGTGTATCAAACAACAAACTTTGCTTACGATGGAATAATGCGTCTGTCAAAGGACCTAAGTCTTAACTGCTTAGTTTAAAACAGATATTTGGAAACCTAATCTCCTCCAAGCAGACCCAGGGTACATATTATATATATTGCATTTATTGCTGATGGAAGACGGGAAATTGTACACAGTGCATGTACCAGTCATCAGGGACCAGGGTTTACTTTCTAACAGTGCTTCCTACAATAGAGTAAATACCATTGACTCATTCATCACTCCATAATTGGGATAACTACATTGGTTTTGTTCTGATTCTTCATGTTGCATTTTGTCATGAGGATATCTGTGTCAGCACTTTATTTGCTCTTGATTTTTGCCCTTTTCTGGAACTGGATGATTAGACGCAGGTAAGATAATGGAATGTATACTTCAGGGGAAATCTGGTTGTCTGCCTCCTTTATAACCTCAGTAAAGAATACAGCCTAGTAAAAAAGGATGACTGGCATCCCTATGATGATATATATTGTCCGTACAGGCATCTTTCCCCCAAATTATCCTTGGTCACTTATCCTGGTTACAGTGCTTGATCTCATTCTATTCTATTAGTCAAGCTACATTAGGCATTTATAGCAGAACCGGCAGTCAGTAGCGTGCTGATTGAAACCAGAGCCTGCCGACTGCAGAACTGACAACTGCGCATATGTGTATTGACTTAAAATATAGAGACATACAATGCCAACGGCCGGCCAAGATCTTCATTATTATTTATGGTATATACAAAAATCCCATCCACGTGCTACCTGATGCGCAATACGCGCATATTGACATGTACTATTTTTGTCTGAAATTCGGATAAGAGTAAGGCCTCATGTCCACTTGCAAAATCGAAATGCGGATTCCGCATTCAATTTTGCCCATAGGGATCCATTAGCCATCCGTGGGCAATTAAATTGTAATTTGCACCCGCGGATGGCATTTTAATGGAGAGAAGACACAGCATGCTCCATTTTCTGCGGGTCTTCCACGCGGATAGCTCCCGCAGGCTTCCATAGAGGCCTATGGAAGCCGTCCGGTTCTGCAGTACACCCGCAGCTGAATTTCTGCTCTCCAGCGCGGGAGAGCAGGAGTTCAAAAAGAGAAAAAAGGAGTGCATGGGGCATGCACGCGGCATGCTGCCGGCGTGCTGAGCGCATCCGCCGGGCAGAGAGAAAGGAGATCCGGCCGCGACGGATGGGAACCCGCAGCGTCCCGGCAGGTAAGAAAAATCTATTTTCAGGCCTCATGTCCGCGGGAAAGGAGGGTCCCGCTGCGGGATTCTGCATGGAGAATCCGCGCTGGCACAAATTTCCGAGTGGACATGAGGCCTAAGACATGCTACTGTGAATAGCATGTCTTTCGGAACAATATTTCGGTAGAAAAAGTCCTTGTACATGTATGCTAAGAATAGCAAAGTTTTCTTGAGTATCCAAGTTACATATGTTTTAGTTTTAGATTATTCCCCGTTGTTCTTTAGGTCTTATTTAGGGTTCCTTCAGGTGTGCCTACACAATACACAGAGGATAAAACCCATTGATTTCAATGGGTTCGTTTTGATTTCCGTACATTGCACGCATGTCTTGTGCACGGAAGAAAATCAGACCTTCTCTATTTTCCTGCATATTTGCACACCAAGGGCCCCATAGAAGTCCATGTGAGATGAGCAAATGCGCACGTAAAATGCAGTACAATTCCGTGAAAAAGAGAACTCCTCTGGACCTCATTAAGCTAGATAGCCTATTAAATGAGGGCAGAGGTGTTTTAAAGGGGTTGTCCCGCGGCAGCAAGTGGGTCTATACACTTCTGTATGGCCATATTAATGCACTTTGTAATGTACATTGTGCATTAATTATGAGCCATACAGAAGTTATTCACTTACCTGCTCCGTTGCTAGCGTCCCCGTCGCCATGGATCCATCTAATTCTGATGTCTTCTGGCATTTTTAGATGCGCTTGCGCAGTCTGTGCTTCTGGCTGGTGAATGGGGCCGCTCGTGCCGGAGAGCTGGTCACCGCGTCGTCATCGTAGCTCCGCCCCATCACGTGTGCCGATTCCAGCCAATCAGGAGGCTGGAATCGGCAATGGAACGCACAGAGCCCATGGTGCACCATGGGAGAAGACCCGCGGCGCACCATGGGAGAAAACCGCAGTGCATCCCTGGGAAAGGACTGGCGGCCATCTTAGGGAGAAGATTTTTATAACTTCATATTTCGGCGGATCGGTGAGTAGCAAGCGGTTTAAAAATCGCTTTAAATTGCTATTTTATGCCAGGGGGGTGACAGGGGGAATGGGGTAATGTAAAATTTTGATGTTTGCCGCGAGACAACCCCTTTAAGCATGTATGTGAAAAGGCCATGTAGGCGCAGAAAGTACAGTACTATGCGCCAATGCACGTGCAAATTAATCCTGTCCCATGTGAAAGGTCTCCTACGCATGACCAGCAGCTATTATTAAGGCCTCGGACACACAAACATAATGGTGCAGCGTTCTGCACCGTACGCAGTAAACAGAACCCATTAATTTCAAGGGGTTTGTTCACATTGGCGTATTTTGCGAAGGGTTTTATTTGCACAAAAGTATATGCAGCGTGCTCTATTTTGTGCACGAAAATAGCACATATTAAACTAATTAACTTACTTGCCCATTTCAGATCCTCACTATATGTCACTGTTGCTGCGCACTCCATGCTGAATTTTTCTGTACAACGAGGACAATTTTTTAAAATGTCCTCCCCACAGCTTATACTGGAAATGCTGCGGACTTTCTGCGTGAAAAATCGGCAGCATTTACACCCCATGGGAGCTTCTCCTCAGACCGCCTTTAGGCATGTAGTAAATGCCGCAGAATTTCTGCTAGCGCAATTGCTGCGTAAGTTCATCAGTGTTTACAGTACAAGCCATGTGGAGAGGATTTCAGATATCTCCTTCACATAGTATGGGAAGCTGTAGTCATTGGTTGACTTCTAACTTTATAGATAATTCCAGCCATTATGTCACAACCTTTCTGTGACAACAGATTTCGTCTTCAGATAGTTGTTTGCACGTCCCGACACAAAGGCCACCAGAATCATTGTTGTGGACCACATCCAGCTTATGAAGATTTTCTGATCTAGGTAAATGGTTAGTGTCAAAACCTCAATCTTCTTATATCCTGTTTTGTGTTAGTGACACTTTATAAAATGTTCCCAATCAAGAACAGTTAACAAACCTCCATGTGACCTTGTTCACAACCGTACTCAGCAGTCCTATTAAATGTTTAATGAGACTCTATGAAAATAGTATGCAGGTGCATCAATTTTAAGCATTTTACAAGTGCTGCACTAGTAAGCCTGTTAGGCTCCAGGCCATGTACTCTACTATGTAGCGCTGTGTTATAAAGAGGCACCTTATCTAGTTAAAAAATATAATGCTCAATAAATTAACGGCTGCTTATCAGTTCATCTGTCTGACCACCTCAATTATACAGCAAACAAACCCATAATCTGACTTTACCCTGTAAAGCTCCAACATGCTAATATTACAATATTACATGCAAAATATTACTTGCACTAGCTACAGATTAGATAGATAGATATGAGATAGATACCCTGTTTCCAACAAAAATGAGACCTACCCTGAAAATAAGCCCTACCTGGATTTTTGGGGAGGCTTGAAATATTAGCCCTACCCCAAAAATAAGCCCTAGCCGCATTACGTAAAAAAAAGAAAAAGCAACACATTACCTAGCAGGCTCAGTTCGGGTCTTTCCACTGCTCTTCGGAACAACAGCATGCTTGCTGCAGTACTCAGCCGCCCACAGAGGAACAATTCCTGGTTACAGGATTCATAAATCCTGCCTCCAGGAAGTGATGGCTGTGATTGGTTCTCGAGCCCTGCTCAGCCAGTCAATGCAGCTCTTAATGAACCAATGCGATGGCTGTGATTGATTCATCACACGCTGCATTGATTGGCTGAACAGCACTCAAGAACCAATCACAGCTATCACGTTGTTGAGGCGGGATTTATGAATTGGCCAATGATGTCACAGCTAGCTACAAGAGTGTACAAAAGGATGTCATAGCGCTCGGGTTAATGGTGACAAAGTGGTATTATAGGCATGAGGTTATAGCGTCTCCATCTCTTGGTTACGGTCCTGCTAGGTTGCATTGATTGAAAAATGTCGAGTACTACAGTAGTATTAGAGTAAAGTCTATGAATCTCCAAAAATAGTTAGCGGTCCTCCAGCTGAGTGCTACCTGTATACTTGCGTTCCCGTTTTTATTAGTCACGCCAAGTCTATTTTCAACCAAAGCAAATCACCACATGAATATGTCAACAGGTCATGAAATATTTTCATTACAAATTTTTTAGAAAAACGGACTCCTACATAGGAACACAAAAATGATGCCTATTTTATTAGGCATGCATGTGAATTCGTGGTGGAAAACATTTATCTTGGCAAGTCTCAGTTCTGTTGGTGGCCTTTAGTCTGACTAGACTGCCCTGGTGGGAGGCTGATCAGATGAATGGAAATAAGGAAGATTAGGATTTAATTGCTTTCAGTACACAACTGTGTGAAACGCTTTATTTTAAGCATTTTCTTCTTACCAGGAGAATGTATACATTATATAACACACTATTCACTTAATTGAAGCCTCAAAAAAAAACACTCAAGAAGACCAATATGTGATGCAAAAGCAAAGGAACTACCCGTAGTTAATGGAACTCAGTTTAGGTAAAATTGGCTTTTCATACTGGAATCCTCATCAATATTGAACATGCTGTGGAGTAAAGAAATGTACAACAAATTCAATATTCCACATGACGTTTGTCAGATCTCTGCATACTGTAATCAAAAAGGCTGCTGTACACTAATCGACACTTTGCAGCCAAACTCAGTTTCTAATGTTGCATTGTTTAAAGGGATTCTTCAAACTTTAAAGGGGTTTTCTGGGAAAAAAGAATCAAATTGGTAGGGAATGATTAAAAAAAAAAGGGCAGCTTGTCTCCTTAAATGCCCTCTGACCAAGGACAGTAGCCTGGTCCTTACTACTCAAATTCCAGAATAAATTGTAGCATTCATGTGTGGTCCATTGTACACATGGCCGCTCAGTCAATCACTGGCTTCAGCAGGCTTGTACCATTCATGGCAATATTACCATAGAAGCCAGTGGTTGACTGAGCTATCATACGTACAATGAATGCCATTTGGCCATTGCCGTTTTTTCTGGGATCGGAGCAGTGGGAATCTCTCTCCATATACTTTTAACGCAATAAAGGGCTTCAGAGGAGAAGCCAAAACACCTTCTTGTTTTATGTGATATTCCTCTCCAATGCACTCTACAGATAATTAGACATACCTAATTGATAAGGCTTTGATACCTCTTGAGTATCACCTAAAACCAGCTGAATACTCTAACAGAGACCACTCTTTTAGGGGTATGTCTAAAACTCTAAATCACTGCTCTACTATCTTGATTCACATGCCAAAGTGCAGGCAGATCTACTGTGTAATCCCGTGGAAATCTCTCTGAATGACCACATGGAAATACCAAGAGATTTCCGCTGCAGAAATGCAGCTTCTAAGCCCATGGCCTTTCACGGCGGATTTTGCAGCGGCTTCACTGCCTGCATTCCGCTGTGGCCATCTCTCCCAATAGAGAAGAGTGTCTGCTGTGGGAACGGGGAAAGAATTGACATGCTACAGTTTTAAACTGCGCGCGGCATGTCAATCTCAGCACGGCTTGGCCGCAATGGATGGCCGCAGCATGTGGACGAGATTTTTGCAAATCACGTCCCTTTTGCTACTTTATCCTGAGATAAAAAGGCATGGGCGGTATTTTCATGTAGAAAGTCTGCATGGAAATTCCGTGGCAATTACGCCCAGTGAGAACCCAGCCTAAAGGATATCATTTTAGTTTATCATTCCTGCATATTTCAGGAGTTGCCAAAAGCAAATATTTACAGCATAATTATGTGTCAGATATTGTTTGCATGAGTCTGACTGCTGAACTCCTGTAAAGAGTTAACAGCTCTTTTATGTAATACAATGATTGCTACTTTGTATCGAAACACAAACATTAAACCGGATAGACATTCTGATTCCTGCCTTGTGATGCAGTAGTATGTGGTTTGATACATAAGATACAGGAAAATGTAGGGACTGAATGATAATATCCGTCACTTACAGTCACAACATTAGTGATGCTGTAAAGTAGGAAAGAGGACAGAACTAGACAGATGTAAGATAAACTTCATAAGTACAACAAACATGAATTCCAATCTATTTGTTTGCCAGTCGTTATCACTAACGGCATATGTGTTTTTACGTTCACCGGCCATTGACGTAAAAACGCATGAACGAACGCACACAGTTAATGTTTGTGCGCCCGTTCAGACAGCCCGGCGCATGTACGCCTAGCCTGCAATGCCGTTGGGCTGGAGGAAACAGTTTGGCTCTGCTAAGCTGTCTCCCCCTCGCCTGCTTTCTGCAAGAGAAGGGGGCCGGGCAGTGTGGGAGCTAGTGTGCTAAGCTCCTTCCCCCTCTCCGCACCTTGCTGGCAGCCAGCAATGGGAGGGGGCAGGATGGGGTGGAAGCTTAGCAACTAGCTCCCACCCCTTCCCATTTCAAACAGCCGGCAAAGGTCGGCTGTTTGAAATGGGAGGGGGCGGGAGCTAGTTGCTAAGCTTCCACCCCATCCTGCCACCTCCCATTGCTGGCTAAACTCCCTCCCACCTCCTTTCTCCAGCAGCTGTCATAGGCTCCCATCGGAGCCTATGCAGCCGACGCCAGCGTAAAAGAACCCAGTAGAAATGCACTGTCTTGGCTGCCGGGGCTTATACGCAGTGGAAATACGCCCATGTGAACTGGTGCACTGCAAATCGATGCATCACAGGGTTGGTATATATCGGCCGGGCGTGAAATATATACGCTTGTGTGAATCCAGCCAAAGTCTGCATAAAAACTATCACAGGATCATCCTGTGTAAATGCTCCCCACTCAGTGCTTCACATTGAAGGAGAAGCACTGAGCGAGAAGCCAGCGAAAACCCAGCAATCCAGGGGTAAAATCTGTCTGTCTAAACGCTCTGCATGAGAGCTAACGACCTTAGTGGTGGTGTCAGCACTTGTGCAGTAACCCAGCTGACAGTCATCCTGTGTAAGAGGGCCATTAAGAATAGCAGTGCTGAGGCTGTTCTTGATCTGTTGTACAACGGATTCAAACAGCAACCGAGAAAACCCACTGCTGGGAAACATCCTAGATTTCGTAATTTTGAAGGCAAGAATAGTCTGGCTTGTTGCCAAAAGTAATGGAACCCCGAGACTCTCTAAACAGTAATGTCCGCAGAGCTTTCGGTGGCAGCAGCTTTTATAACAGTCTTGGTCTTATTGTACAGTTCGCTTATACGGCATTACATCTTAACTGTGGGGCTGGCGCCTGTAACGGTGCCAGGAGCTGGTGCATTGAACAGCATTCTTAAATGCAAGAGGAGTCTTCCGATTACAGATCGCCCTTATTGCATTAGTTCTTGGTATGGCTATATAGCAAAGGTGATTAAAACACTGAAGATTTGTCAAGCATAGTAACATAGTATGTAAGGCCGAATGAAGACAACGTCCATCTAGTTCAGCCTGCTTTATTAGTTCCTACCTGTCTGTAAGAACAAGGAGACCTGTGGAGGGGCTCTCAGGCATGCCGATATGTGTATCCACTTGTTTGAGGAAAGTGAGGTAGAGTGTTTGGTAATCCTAAACCATCAATGCTCCCTTAAGATGCTTTTACCCTGTTTCCCTGAAAATAAGACATACCCTGAAAATAAGACATAGCATAATTTTCCAGAATTTTTGAGGATGCAAAATGATTTTTCAGGCTTTTTGAGGATGCTTGAAATATAAGCCCTACTCCAAAATTAGGCCCTGCTAACAGTTAATTAAAAAAGTCAATTTAAATAGTGTCCAGGCAGCTATACATGTAAAAAAGTGAAACCTTTTTGAAAAAAAATTAATATAAGACACTGTCTTATTTTCGGGGAAACATGGTAGATGGAGGGATTATTGTTTAAAAAAAAATGTTTAACTAGCAAAATCATTCATTTTCTGCAGGCGTAAAAATCATTGGTGGCTCGTTCACTTACCATTCGGTTTCAGCAGCGCTCGTCCTGTCCCTCTCATCACTTAGGCCTCTTTCCCATGAGCGTATATCGGCCCCCATTTTCACGGCTGGCCGATATACGCTACGTTGGGAGAGATAAAACTGGTGAATGGGTACACAAATCAAACGTTTGTCCGCCCATTCAGACGCATATACGCCGAGATTACCATGCCGGCACCCATTTTTCCTAACTCTCCATCGCAGGCTCACCTCTGCTCTACTCCCCGCTCGTTCTTCAGAATGGGAGGGGTTGTGGGGGGGGGGTCGGAGCTAAGCGCCCACCCTTTCTGCCTCCTTCCATTGATTGCTATGGACAAGGGGTGGGGAGACAGTGGAGCTCCACCCACATCCTGCCCCTTGACTGCAGCCAGCTATGGGAGAAGGCGGGATGGGTGGGCACTTAGCTCCGCCCCTGTCCTGCCCCCTCCCATTGCAAAGAAGGAGCGGGAGGAGAGCAGAGGGAGAGAGTTTAGCAGCTCCCATAGAAGCCCATGCAGCAGCCGAAGTATTCCGACTCAAGTTCCAGTACTATCTTTTGGCCAGACCTAAAAGCGCCCAGTGCTATATTGGCGGGCTGGGTGCTTTTACGTCTCAGAAATATGGCCGTGTGATCTGATGCATTGGAATCCAATGCATTAAATGGTAGTGTATATCGGCCGGCCGTGAAAACGGCGGCCGATATATGCTCGCGGGAATAAGCCCTTATACAGCGAATGTGAAAGACTGAATGCTTCTCGTTTAAACGAGCCAACGATGTATTGCCCGTCTAAACAGGCTGCCCGAGAGCGAACGAGCTGGCGGTGACATCAATCACTCCTTCAAACGATAATCAGCTTGTTCAAAAGGACCCTTAGGAAAAACTAATTTCTGACAATTATTCTTTTATTAACACCTATTTAGGAATCAAATCCAACTTCTAGCAGTACTAATTATTAGCTGCCTGGCGGAGGATTTATGGCTCATAATCAGGCCTGGAGAGATTGTCTGCATAATTTCTAGCTATTAAAACTCTCCTCGCTGATGAATCATATCTTTAAAGATTATGAGGGGAATGACAAGTAAATTACACCTGACATCGTAAAAAATGATAGGCGCATTTGTACAAATAGAGATTCATCTCTTATCTCCAAGATGAATTTCACATGAACATTTGGCATGTCGGTTGTAGAGAGGCGTTACAGAGACACCAACTATCCTGAAAAATGTCTATGCCTTAGAACATAATGAAGGATCACTAAGGAGAAAGTAGAATTTCTACAGTATTCTAGCCTAGTTTGCAGGCACTTACAGTACAATACTGAACCTAGCGGTGCATACTGATATTTCCTACAATATAGCCCAGTCTATGGTGCAACGAAATGAAGGCCCTGAATATAATCTGCATCATAATACAGTATCAATATAAAACACCTAAAATATATCCATATACCCCAAGTATATGGTTATCCTAATATTGTCTTATGATTGTCTACCACTCGGTTCACACTGGCTTTCATTCCAATTGAGTCATAAATCGTATGTAGATTCATTTCAAAAGAATCCAATTGAATTATAATTGGGTCCATCCGTTTTCCGTTGGCGTTCAAGTATTTTTGATAGCAAGAATAGGCTGTGCTACTCCTGCTGTTAATATTATCAGAACTACTAATGGAAAATCGAATACTGAAATGGAACAGAATCTTTAAACGTTTGCAAAATGACATATAAGGGCAAAAACACACTGCAGTAGGCGCAGCTACGCTCACCGGGACGGAGCGTGGTTGCGTCTGAAACAAAGAAATTTCTTCCCCTTTGTTGGCTGTTCAAACTCCGCACTAGAGCGCAGGCGTTTGAAAAAGACTGCGGGAAGATAGGTGCTGCCTGATCTTCCCCACACGATGTATTCACTACATGTACAGAAGAATGGGCAGGTCCTATGTTTTCTCTGCCATAGTATTCACAGCCGAGAAATTCCGATAGTGAAAATGAAACCACTGAACTCCATTGAAATCAGTGGTTTTGTTAAATCCCATTATATGGCTTCTTTCCCCCGAGCGTATATCGGCCGCCGTTTTCACGGTCGGCCGATATATGCTTCCATCTGGGGCGTAGAAGCTCGTAAACTGGCGGACAAATCTAACGTTTGTGCACCCGTTCACACAGCATGGGGCCCGGCGCATATGCGCCAAGCTCACCATGCCATCGCCCATTTCCCCTCCCTCCCCATCGCAGGCTCACCTCTGCTGTCCTCCCCGCTCGTCCTTTGCAATGGAAGGGGTTGAGTCGGGGACAGAGCTAAGCGCTGGCCTGTCCCGCCTCCTCCCATTGATGGATATGGACAAGGGGCGGGGAGACAGCGGGAGCTTAGCTCTGCCCACGCTCCGCCCCTTGTACGTAGACAGTAATTGGAGGAGGCGGGATGGGATGGCCATTAGCTCCGCCCCTGCCCCTCCCATTGCAAAGAATGGGTGGGGAGGACAGCAAAGGTGATCCTGCACGGGGGGGGAGAGCAGAGGGAGGGAGTTTAGCAGCCACACTGCTAAACTCCCTCCCACCTACGGCAGCTGCCATGAGCTCCCATAGGAGCTCATGCAGCGGCCAACGTATTCCGGCCCTAAAGATAGTTCCAGGACTATCTTTTGGGCCTGACGTAAAAACGCCCAGCACTATTTTGGCCGGCTGGGTGCTTTTATGTCTCAGGAATACGGCCATGTGATCTGATCCATTGGAATCCAAGAACTGCACACTACTGAGAGGTAAGAGGAAGCAGCTGATTTCAAGTCAAATTTTGCACCAATTGTGCAGATTTTGATGGGGTTTTTGATGCAGAAATGCTGTGGATTTTGCTGCCAAGGAAAATCGGCAGCATTTTCCCTATGTGTTAGCATACCCTTTCACACTTTTAGACCCTTTTTTGCCAAGTCCAAAAAAGTGGTAGAGCATCATGTGGAAGGGACATGGCTTCCTGGGAAAGCAGGCGTAACCTAAATGTGACATTTGTCATTAAAATGCACCAAAATTTTGATGCAAAATCTGTCATAGAACTAAGCCAACTAATATAAAGTATAAAGCTAGACTAGACAATCTAAAGATGAGCCAGATTTATCATCCAGCTTGAGTCACTATAATAAATTTGGCACATTATAAGACTTCCTGTCTATGTTTGCACTGTTTGACCCCTAAAGGACCAGACATGGTTAAGAAATGTTTCTCCCTCCCCCTCTGGGTCCTCAGCTGTGTCTGACAGCTGAGGACCTGACCTGCTCCTGCTTGATTGCAGTAGCACAGGCTTTAAACCCACACTGTACTTCTGCTATTGGGCGGGATTAAAACCCAGGACCAAGCAGCGTATATTTATCGCACTTGGTCCTTATGGGGTTACCTATTAGTCAGTTTGAGTAAATCTATCCCAATATTTTTCATGGGACAAGACTTTTAACCCCTTCCCGTTATATGACGTACATTTACGACATGCAGGTGCGGGGTATGTATGAAGGGAGATCACGAAAATCTAATATTGCTGTGGAGCAGTAATCCGGGGTACTTTAAGAATGTAGCTTCACTCGCATCTTCAGAAGTAAACTAATCTTTATTGTGCCCAATTTACATGGCAACGTTTCAACTGCTGCTGCAGTCTTTATCAAGGCTGAGCCCATGCAAGCCTGATAAAGACCGCAGCAGCGGATGAAACGTTGTCATGTAAATTGGGCACAATAAAGATTAGTTTACTTCTGAAGATGCGAGTGAAGCTACATTCTTGAAGTACCCCGGATTGCTGCTCCACGCAATATTGGATTTTCGTGCTGAGGTGTGGTTCATGTTTAGGAGCGTGCAGGTTCTGCTATTACCTAGCCTCCCTTTGATAAAAGGTATTTCTGTGTGCTGCTTCCAAACGTGTGTGGATATATGAAGAGAGATCATATACAGCTGATGCCTGCAGGCAATAGCTGCAATGGGCCCGAGTGAGATCGCAGGAAGCCGTACGAGTGTCATGGCACCTGGGATCCTTCTGAAAGGTCCCAGGGCTGCCTTAGCGGACTGCCTATCAATTTGCAGTATTATGTAATGCTACAGCATTACATCATACGGCAGGAGTGATCAAAAAGTAAAAATAAGATCAATAAAGTTTTATTAGTTGTAAAAAAAAGTTTAAATCACCCTCCTTTTGCCATAACTATAATAAAAAAAATCTAAATCATAAAACAAACATACATATTTGGTATCACTGCGTCTGTAAAAGTCCAGTCTATCAAAGTAGTGCATTATTTACCCCCCATGGTGAACGTCGTCTGAAAAAAAAAAATCAAGAACGCCAGAAATGCACTTTTTCAGTCACTGTCTCCCAGAAAAAATGCAATAAAAAGCAATCAAAAAGACGTATGTATTCTGAAATGGTACTAACATAAACTAAAGGACATCCTGCAAAAAATGAGCCCTTGCACAACTACGTTGATGGAAAAATAAAAAAGTTATCGCGCAGAAGATGGCGGCAAAAAATAATTTCAAAAAATGAAATGTCTTCGAAAAAAAATCAAAGTGCAGCCTGATCTCAACTCCCGTTCAAACAGCTTTGCCAGGCCCTGTCACCTACTACCAGTGACTGACCTTACTAATGGCTGAAGTGCTAGGAATGCCTGCAATCATGTACTGAAGAGCAGCAGTTGGAGAGGGAGGGAGTTTGGTAATGGATCTGGAATGAGATGCCGAACAGACACATTCATATGTATGGATGATTATATAGTGCTTCAGTATCAGGGATGACATAAGTAGCGCCTGACGGCGCACTTTTATCACAGGTGGTGTGACAGAATTCTGGCATAAGCTGCCCCTTTTTTTGGTGGAAATCAATGTAGACAAATTTATTACTGATTTGTGCCAGAAAGAACAGATGTTACACCTTTTACTCCACTTTTCAAAAGTGTCCAGAAAAAGGGGAAATGCTTTGAGTGGAGTAAGGTTTTTAGAGACATTTGTAAGGGCAGCTTCACACAAGAGTATTGGAACACGTGTAAAATTGATGCATGCAATATGCAGAGAATAGAATGCATTGATTTTAATGGGTTTGTTCACATTTCCGTAATTCGCGCATGCATTTTGATTATGTTAAAAAAAAGCGCAGCATGCGTGCGTGCCAATATTGTTTGCCGTGCGCAAAAGAACATGCCCTGTGGGTAGAAAAGTATAGTAAGATACGCCGATACACTCTCATAAAAGCCTAGCTCATTCCGCAAAAACGCAATGATCAGGTGTGTGCAAATGGGCACATGCCCGTGTGCAGGAGCTCTAAAATGCGGCTTTTTAAAAAGTCTCCAGATCTGTTGCAATCTCACTCCAGTAGCTGGGTGGCGTATAAATGACTTCACATCTCTGGACATATTTAAAGATGTAACAGATTTCTTCACATGTGATACATTTGTTGCATCTTTAAACTGCAGAAGGAAAGGAAAGTTACCAGAAATTGGAGTCAATAATTCCCCTGCTGATAAATACCCCCTGACAACATGATCCTTCCCACATTAGGTTTATACATAGCACTGAGTAAGCTGACAGCAAAACAACTTTTCTTAGACATGTAGGGTGGGGATGCTATCTGCACATCATATTTCATCCTAGAGAATTATCATCTCATTCACATGTGTGCCTCACTAGGAACATCCCAAATACTTACATGTACTGAAATTCATCATTTGTGACACATGAGATACATCATGGTAAATCAACCCCTTATTAAATAGGCAAAGTCACTTTGGGTCAGAAACGTGGCTATGATGCATTTAACTATTTTGAGGAGTTCCCTCCCATAGTAAATCCTTGGGCTATTTAGCTATTAGCTGATATAATAATATGAACTCTTAACCCTTTCCAATCCAATTTGTATCCTGGTTTTCCTAGGGGGCTTACTCTTTTTCTGCTGTTATACAACGGCGCTATCTGCTGGCTAAACCCAGTACTGCATGAGTTGACACGCTGGATAGGTTCCGACAGCAGAGAGGCTGACAATATACAGTAAGAGAACCCTGACAGATGTCTTGCAACATCGGAGCTGTACAGCCCTAAATCATAATGTCTTCAGAGGTCAGACAGTGGAAAGGGTTAAAGTGTATTTCCATTTTTTTATGTATTCAGAATAAATGATATCTTTCCAGCACTATTAAGGGTATTTTTTTTATGTTTAAAGACATGAGACATCATGTTCTACAGCAAATTCACCCTGTGCCTCTGTTTAAAGGGGGATTAATGCTTAAGACAACTTCTGCTCATCTACGAGCTTGTGTTAGTCTCAGAATTTCTGTTATATACTTGCATTAAAAATGTTGTTGCTGTACAACGCTAGTGCATGTTTGAAGTGCCTGCCACTAGGGGTCTCCCTTCCAGCTTCTCTACAATCCACTCTTCATCATTAGGTACAGAACTTCCTTAGTAATAAGGACACAGAGACATTTTCATAGCAACAGGAGGAGGGTCTTCTTCTCAGAGGCGGCTCCTGTGCACAAAGAGGCTGCAGGCTGACAGATCTGTAGACACTAAAAAGAAGATAAAATAGGTCAGCACTACCAAAGGGAAATATATCTCAATAGAAATGTATAGGTGCACGTTAAACCATGGCTGCAACATACAGTAGAAGCAGAAACCAAAAATGGCAACAGCACGCAAAATACATTTACCATCAGAGGTATACATACCTATAATCAATACTCTAACCACATTAAATAATGCAAGGTTCTTGGTATATAATTCGATCGAATTACATTGGCCCATCTACCAACGTTCAGGTGACCAAGCTCTCAGATGGGTCCTAACACTAATACCAGGTGGTAAATCTCAATCTGGGTAAGTTGGGTTCCTACCTCTCAGAATGCTCCTCTCTTGGGACCAAGCCTACAAATAAAACCAGGGAAGGTAGGAGCATATGAATAGTATCCTACCTTCCCTGGTTTTATTTGAAGGCTTAGTCTCAAGAGAGGAGCATTCTGAGAGGTAGAAACCCAACTTTCCCAGGTTGAGATTTACCACCTGGTTTTAGTGTTAGGACCCATCTGAAATCTGTAGACACTGTGATAACGATCTCCAAAGTCTCGGCCTCTCCTGCTGTTACAGTGTGTATATCTGTGTGTATGCAGACATTACACACATGTTGTGGGTTTACTAACTATTTGGCCAGATTGTTTATTAATACCTGAATCATACTGGGTAAGCATAGGGGCGGGCTTTCAGATACTGCCAACTGGACCACAGACTGTGCAATGGAGCATGGGATGTAATGGCAAGGAAGTCAGAACAGTGAACTACTGGCAGAATAGTAGGCTTTTTGCACACCTTCTTCATGAAAGTGGATTGCAAACAGCAGAACAGCAGGAGATGTAATTGGTATACTTTAGAAAACTTGCTGAAAACTCAGTTAAGCGCTTTAATAAATGCAAATCCTTACTGAAGAAATGTGCATTACTAGTTCCCTAGTTGTATGTGGGCTGTTGTGTGGGCATTGTTGCCACAGTGTAGGAATGCCTCCCTTCTGCGTACTAATTTTAATATGCACAAAATTTGTGAGTAATATGGACCATATTCGACAGCAATATTCTGAGATTGTCATCAGTCACATCAGTTCCCTTCCCTAGTGGGGCTCACCATCTACAGTACAGTATATTTCCCTATCCCATACAAGCTCACATTAGAGCCATTTTAAGGGAAGGCAATTAGCTTATTAGTATGTTTTTAGAGTGTGGAAGTAAACCAAAGAAACCAGTGGAATCCCATGCAATCACAAGAAGAGTTTACAAACTCCTTATGTTGTTATCCTTGGTCAGACTGCAGTACTGCAAAGCAACAATGATGAGCAGTCTGATCAGAGTTGAAAAAAGTGAAAGAAATGTTACCAGCTATTATTATACAACTAAGGGCTCATGCCCACGGCCGTGACTGGCTCCGCAAGCGGAATACCACAGACGAGTCCATCACGGCCCCCCCCCAAAGACCCCATACTCACCTCCGGATCTGTTGTGCAGCTCCCGCATGACGCGCCAGCGTGCATGCACAGTACAGCGCATGACGCGCGGCAGTGTCACATAATGCGCTGGCAGCTTCATATGATGCGGCCGGCGGTGGGTGGGGTGCGTATCCATGCTATACTTCCGCTGTGCTACAGCGGAAGTATAGTGTGACTGACGGCTTCCATTGACTACAATGGAAGCCGTCCGCGCATATTCCCACGGCAAATAGGACATGCCGTGGGTTATTGCATACTGCGGAATTCCGCGATGGAATTCCGCAGTGTGAACATTGAGCTATTAGGCTCACATGGCGCAAATCCAGCTGTGGGCATTAGCCCTTAAAGTGTACTCAAATTTGAAACTACCTAATAATGTTTGAGATTTCCATAACTAAGTGCATGAGTAGTATGGTGATAACCTGTAGGGCAGGAGCTTAGGAAAACATCACAGGAAACTGTATTTGCAATGCTCACATAATCTGTCACTCCATGTCAGCACATTGTAATATCCTGTGGCAACATTGCATTTACACAATGCAATAACTCGTTAAACAGCAGTTAAAGATGAAACATCCTCCTGTATCTGACATACTATTTGTATGTGTTCTCTAAGTACATTGTAGGTTTTGTAGTCATTGTTTCACTGTTGCACTATAGTTTCTACATTGTCATAATGATGCATGTCCATTCATTAATATTCATCAGTCTCGTCCTACAGGAATATCAGTCTACAGTTTATGTAATGGCTGCAGTTTCCCTTTATTATAAATATCAAGCCGACAACCTTTCTGCAGACACAATGAAGCGGAGATATCAAAATATCTACAGCATAAATAAAGACGTTGGAAAAGTGTAATTTGGGCCAAACACCATGGATATGAAGCTAACTTCTGAGTCACAAGCCTTGCAGTCATGTACGATTAGACTTGTCGGTATAATCAGAGACGATTAATTCTGGAGCTAATCATGGTGTCAAATCAGAGGATGAATTAATGAGATTTTATGGTCTAACATTAGATGGATGTCAATCAGGAGCTGTGATAATGGTAACAAGGTATTGCCTAAACCACACCGGCCACTCAAGTGGAGCACCCGCCCCAGAAAGAGCGACTCCATTATGGAGAGAGGCCGAGTCTGGGCCCTAGAGGAAAACAAAATAGGAAAAAACTTTGCGCTCAAAATGCACTTTGTTCTCCAAAATGTTAAAAATGACAATACAGTGTCACTTACTTTGAAGGAAGGGGGTATGGATCCAATACACAAAACCTCCTCCTGTAGTCTGGGTCCGAGACGGACAAGCAACATCGGTCAGAGGGTGCCAAACCATGGGTTACTGAAGTACGAGGGACAACCAAGTTCTGAACTTCTTCTTACAGAAATGCGGAGCACAGAACCGTAAGATGCAGATCCACCGAAATCAGACACCTTTGAACGTAAAACCACAGAATGCTGGCCAGAACACTAACAGTATAACTGGCATTCTTTGCAGCAAAGAGTCGATTTAAACACTCTCACATAGAAACGTATAGGCTGGCTGAGTTGAAAGACACCCTAGCCAGCCTACAAGTACTGGAACTGAAGGGAAATGTTAATCCCTCAGTATCCAGCACTAAAATGAGACTGCGCATATGTTGCCCGGCGCATCATGTGGTCCAGGGGTGATGTTGTGATGTCACCTTGACCAGTGCCTGAAACCAGGAAGTCCCGGCATTGTTGGCATTGTGACACTTGCCATGATCACCAACAGAGTGTGTTGAATATAGTGCAACTATACTGGGTGAGTGAGGGGTGTGCCACTTGAGCATTGTGCCAGCATCAATAAATCTTCACCAATGTGCTGGTCTGCGGGATCATTAATTACTCATCTGTATCAATTACCTTTCCATAAATGTAGTGAATGCGTCTTGCAGTCTATGTGTCTTGATATACTCTATTACTAATAGTCATATTATAGTCACTGATTACTTCAGAAGGGTTGTTGAAGGGATTAATCTGATTGCCAGATTGAAGTCAGGAAGGAATTTTTTCCCGTAAATGAAGAAAATTGGCTTCTACCTCATTGAGGTTTTTTTGGCCTTCCTTTGGTTCAACATTGGGGGGGAGGGGTGGGGGTAATAGGCTGACCTGGATGTACATATGTCTTATTTCAGCCTTGCATACTATGTTACTACATTTACTAAAAGCTACTAGAAACATTGCCATACTCATCACCCTCACCCACAAAGCTCTCCTTGGCACCATGTCACTGTATATCCCTTCCCTCCTGTTCATACATCACCCAGTCCATGTGTTCCGCTCTGCCAACACACTCATACGAAACACCCGTCTAATATAAACCTTACAAGCTCGCCTCCAAGACTTCTCTAGAGCAGCACCGATCCTCTGGAACACTCTACCGCAAAACATCCGGACAATCCCAGATGCATGGAACTTCAGATGCTCCTTAAAGACGCACCTCTTCATAGAAGCATACCAAACCTCCTGATCTAGTCCCCCACAATATGCCCAGTGCCCCTTCCTATGGCTTTCCACTTTTGTCTATCATGTACACTTTCTGCCCCACACCTCCAGCTCTACCCCCACCGTTTGTGTCCCAAAAAACTGTATATCACACGTTATCGTCACTCCACCTTCTGTCTCTGTACCTTCTGTATCACCTCCACACCTCTGTTTCTAAATAATTAAATACCACATCTAATTTTTGTTATTTCTGTAATTTTTGTATTGTTTGGGTTCCCCATGTGCCTCAAAAGCTCTGCGGAATAAGTTGGCGCTATACAAATAAATATTATTATTAGAGATGAGCGAGCACGCTCGGTAAGGTGAGTTACTCGAGCGAGCCACGCTCATCTCGAGTAACTGCCTTCTCCTCCGAGTGTGCGGGATGAGTGGCAGGCGGCGGGGGGTGGAGAGAGATCTCTCTCTCTCCCCCCTGCTCCCCTCCGCTCTCCCCCGCTGCCCCCCCAAGCACGCTCGTAGGAGAAGGCAGTTACTCAAGATGTTTTTTGTTTTCTATTTCAGAACGTATTCACACCATCAGATCACAGCTGTATATGAGTCGCTAGTTATGTATCGTATTTAGTGCCTAAGACATAATTGAAGCCAGTCATGTGGAAGTACGATAGGAGAACATTTCCTTAAAAACTTTAGGGGAAGGTTTTCAGGAATTCCTCCTTTGGGATCTGATGCCGTGTTGTAGCTAAATTTATGGCTCCTCCAAGAACAGAGCTGCAATGTGTTTGTGTTAATAAAGCCTTATCCTACAAGACTACTGATTTTTCATGCCTTCCCTGATAAACACATCACTCTGATCGCTCTTTTTAGCCTGCTCGCTAGAAAGGCAAGAAGCGAAACAGATGCTTCATAGAAGAGAACCTGCATCTGTTTGATATGTTGCCAGCTGGAAAGATCTGACTTCCAAAGAATATCAAGCAACGCACATTCTCAAGGGAACGATTAATGTACTTATTCTATAAAAATGAAAGATAGTAATACACGCTTGTATTTTGTATTTAAGCCGGAAAATCTGCAAAAAGAAAACATGGCTAATTATCTCATTTTTTATGGTCAGTTGTCAATATAAATGTTCGTTTATAGTTATTTTAGATGATAAGCATGTATTAGCACAACGCTTCGGAACATTAAAGGGTAAAAAAATTCTTTGTTTGGGGCAAATAATATTTGTAGCTTCACACAGGGCTCCAGCACCCACATTTTCCCACTGGCCTCTGACAAAGAAGCCCTGCACTGCAGCCAGAATATGTGAATTTGAATCTTGTAATGCAGTGATTTTACGATAATTGTTTCAGCTACCGTGTTTCCCTGAAAATAAGACAGTGTCTTATATTAATTTTTGTTCAAAAAGGTTTACCTTTTTTACATGTATAGCTGCCTGGACACTATTTAAATTGACTTTTTTAATTAACTGTTAGCAGGGCTTAATTTTGGAGTAGGGCTTATATTTCAAGCATCCTCAAAAAGCCTGGAAAATCATTTTGCATCCTCAAAAATTCTGGAAAATCATGCTATGTCTTATTTTCAGGGAAACAGGGTAATATTATTTGGTGCAGTATTGTGGTTGCTAATATTTGCCTCCTAAAATAAGAATAACCGATGCAAAGCTGTTATTCTGGGGTCCATGTGTTCTTAAATAGGCTCCTTTCTGTCTAATTAAGATTTTCAGGCAGTTTTTTTTTTTCGCCAAAGTTAGAAGTGGAATGAAGCAGAATGTTAAGTATAAAGGAAGGGCTTCTACTTCTCCTTCCTGCTGAATCCATTTCTGGTTTGGGTTCAAAATCTGCAAGTGCATTTTCCAAAAAATGAATGCTGTGTGTGAAGCCTCCCTTTTGCGTTGACTGGCACTTCAATGAAAGACCTAGAGAAGATTTTTATACAGATATGTCTATAAGAAGACTGGAATTTACAAAATGAAGGATGAGTACCGACCAAAAAGATAACATAAGATGCAAGCAAAGCGAACCAGCTTAAAATTTTGCAGCTAAGATTGAAATTATTGGGCGTTCCCAGAGGCGTAACTTGAAGCTTTTGGGCCCCAATGCAAAACCTGTAACAGGGCCCCCAACTATAATGCTTTATTTATAGTACTGGGCTCCCTAAATGGAGAAGAGAAGCCCTATGGGCCCCCTAAGGCTCCTGGGCCCGGGTGCAACCACATCCCCTGCATCCCCTATAGTTACGCCACTGGGCGTTCCCTTTAAACCTGGGCTTCTTAATCATTTTCTGCTGCAGCCACAACAGCCATAAGATAGTGATTCCTGCGCCACAACACCAGTAGTTAAAGTTTAATTTAAACATGTTTAACTTTTTAAAGAGGTATGCCCATCTCAGATCCTCATGGCATAACCATAGGATGGGTACTTGCTCCACCTCTGGGACCCGCATGTATCTTCTGTTCCTGTCCCCTCTGCCCCAGTCTCGGCTGTAGACCTCTATGGAGATTACGGAAATAGTGTAGCCCAGCCGTGCTTGATCGCTTCTCTAATCCTAACTACCTTGTTCCCATCACTGTCATGTTTGGCCAAGTTGGAACACCCCTGTAGGACCCCTACAGCAGTTGGTGGAGTCAGAGAAGAACCTCTTCATCTTCTAATCGCTGCCTTCAAGCTCTTAACCTTTATTATTAACCTAACCTCTTTAGTTTACCACTCAACATTTAAGATAAGGTCACATTGCAGTTTTGTAGCACTATTTTGATGGGAGTTTCAATAGTTTTTAGCAAACGGCCACACACGGCCATTGAGAGAGAAGTCTGACGTATTTAATGCGCCAGATCATTGACTTCAGCATCAAGTCGTAGATTTATCCCTATCATGGCTCGCATTCCCCTGACTATTATTAATTTTAGTATTCGGATTTGACTTGCTATTTGACCTGGCTTGTTTTGACTCCTCTTCTTCTTCTTCTTTCCTGCTGTAGCACATAGTTGGTTCTGCTATATTCCCTTTACTGAGTATTTGGTTCCTTGGCTGTCGCAGCAGTATATCTTTTAATAATAGTGTGAATTTGTGGAGCAAAAAGTCTTTTCAGTTCTCATGAAATATCAGCCCTTGTTGGCCTGGAAGCCTCCATCATGTACTCTTGAATGGAGCAGAAGCAGGAAGTTTTGCAATGATGTTTAAATAAAAATATTGGCAGGGAATCGACAAAATATCATTTTCATGAGTACTTGCTAAATGTGGCTCAGAACATAGAAGTTACACTTCCAGAAAATGACCTCGGCTATTTGATAATGGGACTGCTGTAAACTAAGATTTAAAAATGCCGTTAAAATAAAGTATTGTTTAAAATCTACATATTTCACTGAAGGGATAATCCTTTAAAAATAAGAAAAAAGTTGAATTTCAGACTGGTGAGAAATGCATGGGCTCTGTGCTCCGCTGACAAGTCGCAATATGATTAAAGTCAGACTGGGCTATTTACTATAGAGCATAAATGCATGGTGTATGGCTTGAACCTTCTGCTTATTTAACATGTCTTTGAGTATAATTCTCGGCCGTAGTTCTTGGATCTAAAACTGATGGTGGGGCAAGTGTTGATGTGAAGCCCAAGTTGGATTTATTAATAAGCGAAGAAAAAGTTCCTATTGTCCTCATTTTAGATAAATTTAAAGGAACACTAAACACTGAAAATTCACAAAACATGTCCAACCATGTCAGCAATTTTACTTTAAACCCCTTTAATGACCCGGCCCTTTTCTTCACTTTGGCAATCAGTCATGACAGCCATGGGTGCCTTCAGAAGGTCCTAGGCTGCCATTGCAAGTGAAGAACATCTCACGATCTCATTATGGGGTGGCCATTCGGGACCTCCAAACACCAATCGGTATTTAAAGGCTGCTGTCAGACTTGACATTGGCATTTAAAGAGCTAATAGCCATAATCAGCGTTCACACTGATCATAGCTGTTGTGGGTGGGTGTCAGCTGTCAAAGACATCCATCACTTGCCATGTACAGAGCATGATTGGTCTTAATGCAAACCCCATACACCTAGGACATAACTGTTAGCCGTGTGTTGTGAAAGGGTTAATATTACCCTCTCCTTTGATCATATTTTGACTTACAGTACAATTTAGACTGAGACTTATGTTACGAAATCTTCTCAGTGTTTGCAGGAGCATGGCCATACCCTTCTCTCCTTACTCACTATCCACTATCTGTAAGATAACTGGCCTCAGCAGGAGCCTCCCCCCTCTTCTCTTATAGTGAGGTGAGAACTTCTGAAGAGTATAGTAAAAAACTTTTAAACTTTTCTTTAGAATAATGGTTATTTATATAGAATACTAAAAGTTTAAGTGCAATATTTTCTAATACTAATAAATCAAGGTTTTAAGCTGACATACCAACATAGAAGTGACTAGTGCTAGATAAGGATGATTTCCGCTATTTATACATATGTTAAAGAAATGTAGCAAGTTATATACTCTTTGTAAAAAAAAAAAAAAAAATACAGCCCCTAGAAGGAGTTGTTGTTTTGCTAAAAAAAACTTGGCATGCAATTACAGATGATTAGAGTTGTGGTGTGATTAAATGAATGGTTTTGCCATCGGAGGCCATAAGGATATGTTTACACATTGCGGAAATGCTGCAGATTCTCTGCAGTGGAAAATTCTGCAGCAAAATCCACAGCATTTTTGCAAAATGCAGAGTCAAAATTCGCACCATCGTTAGAGACCGCCGGGTGCCGTTTGAAGGAAGTGCTGACAGTGCAAAGACTTTGGAGGTGAGGAGGAATGCGGTATCTTCTGAAATCAGCTGCGAATGTTCAACTGATTTCGAGCCGAAATCCGCACTGATGAAAATGCTGCAGAATTTGCCACAGAATTTTCTGGAAATTCCGCAGCATTTCGGCTATGTGTAAACATACCCTAAAAGTGATTCTACACTTGGTTTATAAAAAGGCTCCCAGAGGGTACTTGGGTGTAGTGGACCTCTTTTTCTTGTGTTTAGATTGTTGAGCACTAGACATGCCTCTACAATGTAATCAAAGGGATTTCACCCAGTTAACAGAGTATGGGAGGGGGCACATATTGGAATATGAGAAGGTTCTATCAATGAAATGCCCACCACCTGGGCTGTTCTGATGAGACTGTTAGGAGGTGTTGAGTCCAGTGGATGCATGAGGGCACACAAGGCAACCAGGCTCAGGATGCCCTCGAAAGACCAGCAGTTGAGAGGATCGTCTGATCCTCTGACAAGCATGAGCAGCTCCAACTGTTTCATTGTCCTCTATTCAGAGACAGGTGGAGCCATTGTTACACCCCTGTGTCTGTTGGAACCATTTCCAGGTGTTTGGCTAAAGGACATTTAGTCTCATGGGCACCCATTACATGTACTGCCTTCGACACCCACTCACCATCGCTTCTGTTTGCATTGCTGTAATGAGCAACGAAGCTGGACTGCTGTGAAGTGAAACATGTTGTCTTCAGTGACGAATTCAGGTTTAGTTTGGGCACTGACGACGGCCGTGTTTGTTTTTGGAGATCTCTGGATGAGCGCTTCAAACCTGCCTTTACTGTGGAGCGGCACACGGCTCCTACTGCTGTTGTAAAGTATGGGGGGGAGGGGACATTGTATACGACAGTCGGTCACCCCTAATAGATGTACAAGAGACAATGACAGCTCAGCGATATGTTCAGGACATCCTGCAGTCACATGTGTTCTTCTCATGGCGGCTTCCAAGAGGCATTTTCCACCAGGATAATTATCGGCTGCACACACAAGGGGTCACAGGAATATCTCCACAACATTGTCACACTTCTGTTGTTTGCCCGGTCACCAGATTTACCACTAATAAAACATGTATGGGGCCATCTGGAATGCCAACTTCGACAGCCTGTGAGTTTGCAGGATCTAGAGGCTCAGTCACAGCAAATGTGGACCGATATGCCGTAGGATACCATACAGAACCTGTATGCCTCCATGCCCTCCTGTATCACATCTTGCATCCAAGCTACAGGGCAGCCCAACAGAGTATTAGATCCTCCATGCCTACCTGTATCACATCCTGCATCCAAGCTAAAGGCAGTACAACAGGGTACTAGAGCCTCCATGCCCACCCGTATCACATTTTGAATCCAAGTTAGAGGCGGTACAACAGGGTACTAGAGCCTCCATACCCATCCATATCACATTTTTGTATCCAAGCTAGAGGCAGTACAACAGGGTACTAGAGCCTCCATGCCCACCCATATCACATCTGATATCCAAGCTAGATGTGGTACAACAGGGTACTAGAGCCTCCATGCCCACCCATATCACATCTTGTATCCAAGCTAGAGGCGGTACAACAGGGTACTAGAGCCTCCATGCCCACCCATATCACATCTTGTATCCAAGCTAGAGGCAGTACAACAGGGTACTAGAGCCTCCATGCCCACCCATATCACATCTTGTATCCAAGCTAGAGGCGGTACAACAGGGTACTAGAGCCTCCATGCCCACCCATATCACATCTTGTATCCAAGCTAGAGGCGGTACAACAGGGTACTAGAGCCTCCATGCCCACCCATATCACATCTTGTATTCAAGCTAGAGGCGGTACAACAGGATACTAGAGCCTCCCTTCAAGGGCTGAGTTTTTTTGCAATAAATGATCCTTTTGCTCTGATATTGTAATCACTTACTTATATCAACGTTACAATCACACAGAGAAAGTTTCTTTAGATTATGACAACTTCTTGTAGCTGATACATTTTTTTTTTGACAATGAGTGTAAAAGGCGAAGATTCCTTTTAAGGTATGATAATATTAACAATAATAATATTTATTCTGCAGCACATTACACATCAGACGGGGTGTGTGCAGACAAAATCATATTTGTCTTCTTATGTTTTTTTTGCTCTGAAAAGCTTACCAGCCTCCAGTTTTTAGAGTAATGTAAGAAAGAACCTAAATCTAACATATGTTGTACAGCTGTCCACAGAAGACTATGGGTAATGTACAATACATTTCCCAGTACCTATTCATTGCAGTACAGATGTACAGGAGGGATAAAATCTAGTAAAGCACAGTTTCATGAAAGAGGGAATAAACTGATTTTACAAAACCACTTACATGCATTAACCTAAAAGTGTATAGCAGAAAGCATGTAACCTGGACAAGTGGATTTGAATCTCTGCGCAGTGAAATCTTATGATCCCCTACATGTTTCACAATTACTTTTTGTGTCTTTAGAAAACCTTTAGAAGACTGTTCCTTATGCTAAATCATGCTCCATTTAACTAATCTGTCCCATTGTCCATTTTCCATATAGATTATAGAACTCTTGTTGTTTTTCAAAAGAACTGTAAAATGTCCAAAAATGTCCATAAATCACTAAGAGCACAAGGATCGGGCAAGTGGTTTTTGGCTCTGAAGATCATCACAAATGCAACCTTTTGAGAGATTAGGAGCATGAAACAAATCATATTGAGCCGTTTTTTCGTCATTGTCTTGAAGTGGCTGACAAGTCATGCTCATCTTTCTTTCCCACAGTCAACATTGCTGACCACAAGTGTGTGTTACTTGGGTTACTTAGCAGCAGAAGTGGTCTTGATTTTTTTTTTCTCTGTCTGCTTTTGTAGGATTTGTTGTCCTTCTTGATGGATTGTTATTAGCTCCTTGCTAGAGCACTTCAGGTCAAGTGTAGACATGTGCTACTCCTTACAAACTCAACACAATCAATGTCATTATCTAGATAAGTTGCGAGTACCAAAGCTGGTAGACTTGTCTTACAGAAGAGCTGAAATGGAGCCACAATAATTCTTCACATGAATGAAGAAACCGGGCTGATCCTTTGTAGCTATTTAGTAAATAAGACTAATTAGCACAAAGACACCTGCCTGATACTAACGTCTTAAAAGAAATGACTCTGGGTGCAGTTTAGGAAATAGTGGGACCGGTCTCTGAGAAGGAATGTGCAGATATATTTCAGGAAGCGCTGAGCGTGTTCTGATGGGAACACTTTCATTCTGAATAAGAGCTCTTCTTGGGAAGCATGTTGGTATTTGGTATCTGGTTCTATGTGATGCTAATCGTTTCGGGGCTGTGGGGATCACAGGCTGAATCAGACAAGACTTTTTTCACTCTAGAAGTGAAATCTTTGGCTGAATAGAAATTAAATTTGCTAATCCCATACCGTTCAGTCACAACAAAGCCTAGCATGCTATTTCTTGCTGGAGAATATATCTTATTATGGCTTGCCACCTTCGGTATTGCACCCTGCGGCCAGATTTTCCACCAGGTTCTTATGGAAGCCAACTCAAGCAGATTAAAAGAATAACAGGCATTAAAACTGCGTATGGAAAGAAATAATTCAAATGATTTGGGATGTTCAGCAGACATTGATTCCATATCAAGTGATTATGTTACTTTTGTAGTGAATTTGTCATCACACCTGTAAATTGCAGATTTCGAAAACAGAATGGGCATTTTTTTTAGCTTTTGAATAAATATTTTATGAAAAGTAGCAAAGTGGTATTTCCTCTTGCATTTTGAGCAGTCATATATCTTTACTTAAAGGGTTTTTTTTACACAATTTATATTAATGACCTATCCTCAGGATAGGACATTTTTAGAATTTGCGGCTTGTTTAGGCACCTGCTGTGGGCACCACAGCATAGTCAACGGAGTGGAAGGAGATTGCTCCGACCCCTGTGTAGTGGTCGGCACTAATAATTGCAGGTGCAGCTCCAATTAAAAATGAAAGATGTGCCTGAAGTTAGCAGTGCCACCCACAACAGATAGGTTGGAGTGATTTGCTTCTGCTCTGTACACTGTGTGTAACGGTACTGAAAGTGGATGCATGATCAGCCTGATCAGCTGATCAGCCTATCAACTATTGATGACCTATCCTGAGGATAGGTCATCAATAGAAATTGCCTAGAAAATCCCTTTAAGATCACATCAACTCAATAGCAGATTGATATTCTGAACTGGAGAATATCTTATCACTAGACTGAAAGTATGCATATATGGAAACTAAACTTAAATAGAAAATCAAATGAAAATCAAAGCTCTAACTGCAATATAGCCTGAGATAGAATCATTCGTAACAAGGACATGTCTTATAATTTAATCTGTCAGCACATCATCTGCTCTTCCATGATGATTTTTGGGGCTTGCTGTGCAATACCATGATGTCATCTCCGGTCCTCTGAGTCCGCACAGAACTCTAGGTAACCCATCTTGCAATCCGTGTTGGATAACACAATGTGGCTCTCAGCCTACTGACCCAATCACAATGAACAAGTCCAGACCTAACCATTATATATGCCAATGACAATTCTATAGGAACCCCACATGATCAAACTGTAGTCTCTCCCTTAGTGCCAAATCGCCCCTGACATCTACTCTTCTATGGTCTTCCTGTAATGGGTTGCAGTTTATGAAATGGTGCAGCAGCTTACAGATGGAGCAGGTCACCACTCATCCCTCTCACACTTTCAGCAGCGTTGCGATGTAGTGCTTCAGATTCACAATACAGAGAACTACATCAATGTTAGATTCTTCCTGGGGCTATGCTGATGCTGGCACCTCCATCTGTTATCTGCCAGTCTGAAAACCAACATTTCCACAGTAACTACCATAACAGGACATGATAGCACTGCCATGTACCACAGCCCACCAGTCCATGTATGTAACCCACTTACAATATATGTACAAGGTTACTATGTTAATGTTCCTATGAATGGAATTGAACTGCATTCTCAAACACAGCCAGATAATCTAGAGCACCATTGCATTGCCCCATTCTTTCCACTGATTGGTGATTCTGGGCATCGTACTCCCATCAAAAACACACTGATGATTTATACTACATCCAGGCCATTAGTGTGGTGTAGAGTGATAAGGCAGCATAAATGCAGTTCTCGCTCTCGACCTGAAGGTTTGCAAGTTCAATCCCTGCATGGTTCAGGTAGCCGGCTCAAGGTTGACTCAGCCTTCCATCCTTCTGAGGTCAGTAAAATGAGAACCCAGCTTGGTGGAGCATAATTAATAAATTACCTGAAATACTGCGGAATAAGTTGGCACTATACGAATAACAAGATTTATTTTATTTTTTATACACCACCTCATAAGACTAAGTGTCCATGATATATATCTCCAGCTCTTGGACCTTCACTCTAGTTATATAGAGATGTATTAAAATGTAAGTTAAGGTGGTGTTCCCCCTTTATTTAAGGTGGATTTTGCCAGCATTAAATGGATTCCTCTTTGATTATATTTCTGCAGGTCAGTATAATTGTAGTTGACATCTATCTTTGCACTGCTTGCTTCTGTAATAAAATGCTGTACTTGGGATTAGAGACAGTTATAGTTTATTCTCTCTTTATACATATGTATAGTATCACTCTACAATAGTTTGTAATATATAGAACACTGGATGCTTATCCAATAAGAAAGTAATTATGGAGCATTTTAGTTACCTTTGTTTATTGTGGAATACAGTAAGCCACAAACTTAGTATTTGCCCTAATGCCAGTTGGAGAGTATAGTTCAGAGCCAAAACAAACTTGAAGTCAATTGCACATTGTGACTTCTGATTGAGATGACAGCCGAGTGGTCTATCCGTGAGCACATTAACATTATTATAAGTTTAATAAACCCTGCTGTGTGGCACGGCTGCTTTTGCATGTGCAGTTACTGAAAGTTAGCTAAAGCCCCACAGCTTTAAAGGCCCCAAAAATATGTAGCTAATGGCTCCAAATAAGTGGAAGACTGGAATGGCATAGGTAATGTGTTATCTTTGGCTACTCATAAAGCTCAAATAATCTGTAAAAATGGATTTCATTTCGCTGGACACACATGATGTTTAAGGCTACAATGCCAAAAAGTGCTTTCAGCTGGGTGGTACAGTTGGTAGCCTCGAAAATATTTTCACGGTAATGATTTGAAAGTACACCGTTTTAAAACCTGCAATATTTCCTGTCTGAATATCTTTATTTGGCTTGTGTACCGCGAATGAAATCCAACATTTTCTTGGCTCGGATCTCGTTAGCGGAGCAGATTGCTTAAACAAAATAAGCTGAAGCGCAGGTGAGTCCTGCGAAATGTTAAAGGACTGCCTAGACTCGAGAGGTACATGGAGATTCATGCGTAGTTTGTCAGGTTTTTGTAAAATATGAAAAGTTTTTATTAAAAAATTACCCAAAAATCATGCGTAATCTCTGGCATTTTTTTGTAAGTGGTTGATTTACTTGATTTTTAGCTGAGTATACATATCCCTATAAGGCCTTGTTTACAAAGGCGACACAGAATGGCCGCTAGAAAATCGCAGTGATATCGCATCTCTGGTCCGTGCGATATTGCTGTGCTTTCTCTAGGTGATACCGCGATTTTGTAGTGCTACAAAGTCGCATGTGGTGCTACAAAGTCGCAGGACTTTGTAGCACCACATGCAAGTATTTTTGATGGGGCTTAAAATATAAGCCCTACACCAAAAATAAGCCCTAGCTGTAGAGATTTTATTTAAAAAGTATACATCACATTAGAAGCGCTGTCCGGGGCTCCGCTGCAGCTTCTTCCCAGTCCCTGGCACTGTTCTTCATCTTTTATGGACGGGGATTGAACAATCCCCACCTCCTGGAAGCGCTGGCTGTGATTGGCTGACACTTAAGCCAATCAGAGCCAGCGCTCAATGAATGGCTGTGATTGGTTCATCGAGCCAACAGTGCCTGGGATTCGGGAGAAGACGCACAGGAGATGACAGCGCTTCTAAGGTGATGTATACTTTTGTAAAAAGTTTTTTCCTGCATCCAGGGCTTAGGTTAGGGCTTTGACAGTAGGATTTCCTACTGTCAAAGTTGCATCACACCGCACAAAAAACGCGTTTTTGTGCGATGCGATGCACCCGAGAGGAAGGCTCTATAGGGAAACATGGGCTACAAAACCTCGCAGGTCACGTGAATATCGCGTAACCCACAAGGTTTTTGTGTCATGTTGTCGCATGCTACAAAAGATCATGTGAGTTAATCCATAGGAAAGCATGGGCTTCACATACATGCGATTTTTTTTTTTTGCATTGCAGCAACGCGACAAAATCACGTGACTTTGTCGTCTGTGTGAACGAGGCCTAAGTCACATTTTCCATATTTATCAAGCAGCATTTTAAGACACCAGTAAATTTACACATAATTTTCTTGTGTCTTTTCAATGTGGAATCTGGGACACTCTGCAGCACATGTGGATAAAGTCCAGGTGCAATATGTATAATATACCGTATTTTGGCAATGCATATACCTCTATTTCCAGAAGCTATATGAAACTCTTTATAGTACTTGGGTGCAGTAAGACGCTACTTATCTTGATGTTGTGTGACATGTATCAGTTATCTGGTCACATGTGTACTATATATCTTAGCATAGTATGCACTATTTACATTATTGTATTATCTGACTGTGTATACAATCTGTTTGTGCATGGTATATCACGATCTATAATCTCATATTTTTGACTCATTTATTTGATTTGGTTATCTTTAACCACTTTTAGGACTAGTCTGAAAATCTGATGTAGTTTTAGTAGAGATGAGCGAGCATACTCGTCCGAGCTTGATGCTCGTTCGAGTATTAGGGTGCTCGAGATGCTTGTTACTCGAGACGAGCACCACGCGGTACTCGTCTCGATTAAACGAGCACTGACCATTGAATTCAATGGAGCCGGCAATACAGCCGGCTCCATTGAAAGCAATGGGCTGCCGTCGATTGCGGGATGAATTGTCAGGAAGGGCTTAAATATATAAGCCCTTCCCTGCAATTCATCCAGAAATGTGTAAAAATAAAAATATACTCGGTAGAATATACTCGGTAGTTCGGTCCCGGTAGAACGATGTTAGCCCATTGAATTCAATGGAGCCGGCAATACAGCCGGCTCCATTGAAAGCAATGGGCTGCCGGCGATCGCGGGATGAATTGTCGGGAAGGGCTTAAATATGTAAGCCCTTCCCTGCAATTCATCCAGAAATGTGTAAAAATAAAAAATATATATATACTCACCTGGTCCCGGCAGACGGAGTTCAGCGTGGCAGGCTGCAGTTTCCCTGAACTGCTCTGAACAGCTGTGAGTAGTATTCAGCTGCCGGGGATTTAAAATCCCCGCCTGCTGAATAAGCTGCCTCTGATTGGTCACAGCCTGACCAATCAGAGGCAGCCCTCACTCACACCCATTCATGAATTCATGAATGGGTGAGTGAGGGCTGCCTCTGATTGGCTCAGCGCAGGGACCAATCAGAGGCAGCTTATTCAGCAGGCGGGGATTTTAAATCCCCGGCAGCTGAATACTACTCACAGCTGTTCAGAGCAGTTCAGGGAAACTGCAGCCTGCCGCGCTGAACTCCGTCTGCCGGGACCAGGTGAGTATATATATTTTTTTAATTTTTACACATTTCTGGATGAATTGCACGGAAGGGCTTATATATTTAAGCCCTTCCCGACAATTCATCCCGCGATCGCCGGCAGCCCATTGCTTTCAATGGAGCAGGCTGTATTGCCGGCTCCATTCAATTCAATGGGCTAACATCGTTCTTCCGGGACAAGGTGAGTATATTTTTTTTATTTTTCCACATTTCTGGATGAATTGCAGGGAAGGGCTTATATATTTAAGCCCTTCCCGACAATTCATCCCGCGATCGCCGGCAGCCCATTGCTTTCAATGGAGCCGGCGGTATTGCTGGCTCCATTGAATTCAATGGGCTAACATCGTTTTTCTCTGCCACAGCTGTTACAGCTGTGGCAGAGGAGAATGATCTTTATGCTGACAGTGCGGGGGGGGGGGGGGTCTCACTCTTGCCACTATTGTGGCTTAATAGTGGGACCTGGGAACTTGAGATGCAGCCCAACATGTAGCTCCTCGCCTGCCCTATCCATTTCTGTGTCGTTCCCATCACTTTCTTGAATTTCCCAGGTTTTCACAAATGAAAACCTTAGCGAGCATCGGCGATATACAAAAATGCTCGAGTCACCCATTGACTTCAATGGGGTTCGTTACTCGAAACGAACTCTCGAGCATCACTGAAAGTTCGACTCGAGTAACGAGCACCCGAGCATTTTGGTGCTCGCTCATCTCTAAGTTTTAGGTCAAATATAAGCAGAAAATTCAGATCGGTTCTGAAGAGTGAAAGCAACTTTTTAACCCCTTAATGCTCCATGAAGTACAGTTACATCAAGGAGGTTTGGGGTTTTTATGGAGGGGGATTTGGAGGCGATCCTGCTTTATACAATGAGGGTGTCAGCTATTGCTTACAGCTGATACCCCCAGCAACAACCCCGATCAGCACTCCCGTTGATTAAGGCTGTTAACCCTTTAAATGTTCTGATGGGAGTTCAGGGTCTCGAACGGTCCCCAGTGATGAGATCACGGGGTGCTGTTCGTTTGCCATGGTAGCCATTGGCCTTCTGAAAGCCACCAGGGCTGCCATTCCCTGAGACGTAGCTTGATAGATTGCCAGTCAGATCACAGTATAATGTGGTTTTACATCATACTGCAGGTGTGATCAAATCATCACAAGTTCACGTTCCCTAAAAAGAAAATTTAAAAATCAGTTTAAAAAAGTTTTATTATTGAAACAATAAAAGGTAATAAAAGTAAAAAAAAAATATTTTTCTCATATTTATAATAAAAAAATTACCCAAAACATATTTGCTATTGCTGCATCCATAAAAATCTGATCTATCAAAGTAACGCATTATTTACCCTGGACGGTGAATGTCAGCAGAACAAAAATACACGTCAGAAATCTGCTTTTTTTTGTTACCCCCTCTCTAAGAAAATATTTCATAGAAAGCGATCCAAAAGATGGTACATAACATAGTACCATTGAAAAACACAAGCCCGCATACAGCCCACATACAGCCCGCATACAGCCCACATACAGCTACGCTGATGGATAAGTGAAAGAGTTATGGTTTTTTTAAAGTGGGGAGAAAAAATTGAAGTTAAATAAAAAAAAGGGCCGTGTCCTTAAGGCAGTGATTCCCAACCGGGGTGCCGGGGCTCTCTGGCTGGAAATCACATCGGTAGTGGGGACATGCAAGGCCCTGCTAGAGGAGCTAGAGCACAGGTGTCAAACACAAGGCCCGCGGGCCAAATCCGGCCCGCCGCCTCATTTTCTGTGGCCCTCCAGCTGTGCAGTAAGTTCCCTCACTCCTCCGTGCTGCTGTCAGTAGGCGATCTTCTATTGGCTTGTTCTGTCTAGTGCAGACAGTAATAGGAGTGCCGATAGCAGACTGACAACGGCCGCGGAGGAGGGAAGGGGAGTGCAGAGAGCATGATCTCTGCAGCAAGAAGAGTGACGCTGAGGAGGAGCAGCTGCAGGGAGGGATCATTGTGTGTATCTGTATATATATGTGTGTCTGCATATATATGTGTGTGTTTCTGCATATATGTGTTTGTGTGTGTGCATATATGTGTGTGTGTGTCTGCATATATGTGTTTGTGTGTGCGCATATATGTGTGCGTGTGTGTGTCTGCATATGTGTGTGTGTCTGCATATATGTGTTTGTGTGTGCGCATATATGTGTGCGTGTGTGTGTCTGCATATGTGCGTGTGTCTGCATATATGTGTGTGTGTGTCTGTACGTATATATGTCTAATGGTGTGTGTCTGTATGGGCGGAATGGTGTGTGTCTGTATGGGCGGAATGGTGTGCGTCTGTATGGGCGGAATGGTGTGCGTCACCGGCCGCTATGGGGGACCTTATTACCAATCGGGCCACTGTGGGGTTCACTTTTACTATACTGTCTTACAATTAGAATCGCCCCTTTGAAGGCAACCATAAGGCTGATGTGGGGTTAATGTTGTTACTGGGGGGGAGGGTTAATGTTGATGGAGGGAGTTAATGTTGTTACTGGGGGGGGGGGGAGTTAATGTTCCTGGTGCCGTCAAGATACACCAGTACGAGGAGGAGGTAGGTATATAGGTTGGGGGTTAATGTTACTGGGAGGGGTTAATGTTGTTACTGGGAGGGGTTAATGTTGTTACTGGGAGGGGTTAATGTTGTTACTGGGGGGGTTAATGTTGTTACTGGGGGGGTTAATGTTGTTACTGGGGGGGGTTAATGTTGTTACTGGGGGGGGTTAATGTTACTGGGGGGGTTAATGTTGTTACTGGGGGGGGAGTTAATGTTGTTACTGGGGGGGGGAGTTAATGTTGTTACTGGGGGGGGAGTTAATGTTGTTACTGGGGGGGGGAGTTAATGTTGTTACTGGGGGGGAGTTAATGTTGTTACTGGGGGGGAGTTAATGTTGTTACTGGGGGGGGAGTTAATGTTGTTACTGGGGGGGGGAGTTAATGTTGTTACTGGGGGGGGGGGAGTTAATGTTGTTACTGGGAGGGGTAATGTTGTTACTGGGGGGGTTAATGTTGTTACTGGGGGGGTTAATGTTGTTACTGGGGGGGAGTTAATGTTGTTACTGGGGGGGGAGTTAATGTTGTTACTGGGGGGGTTAATGTTGTTACTGGGGGGGTTAATGTTGTTACTGGGGGGGGTTAATGTTGTTACTGGGGGGGTTAATGTTGTTACTGGGGGGGGTTAATGTTGTTTCGGGGGGGGGGGGTTAATGTTGTTACGGGGGGGGGGTTAATGTTGTTACCGGGTGGCGTAATGTTGTTACCGGGGGGGGGTTAATGTTGTTACTGGGTGGCGTTAATGTTGTTACTGGGTGGCGTTAATGTTGTTACTGGGTGGCGTTAAACTCCTGGGGCCACCAATATAGGGGGTCGCCATTACTCCCGGGGCCACCAATATAGGGGGTCGCCATTACTCCCGGGGCCACCAATATAGGGGGTCGCTATTACTAGTGGGGCCACTAACATGGGTGGGACGTAATTACTACAGGGGGCGAATTAGTTGTGGAATCCATAGTAGCTGTAGCAGCAAAGTGGATGAAATTTTGAAAATGATCCACACGGTGTGGAAACAATCTGCACAAAACCCGTGTGGACGCTGACATGAGGTGCAGTATTTAATTCCGCAGCATGTTAATTTCAAATATAATGTATATAAATAGTGCATCCAGCGCTCTTCCCTGTGTGTTTTTTTTAAACAACCCTGTCTTTTTTATAATGATGGAGGTAAAAAGCATATGTCGTAATAAGCCACACCCTAGCCATGCTCCTGACCACACCACAGCAACACCCCTAACCACCCCCCCTTTTGGTAGGTGTGCCGCGCTGTAAATTTTTTTTTTCCCAGGGATGCCCCAAGGCTAAAAAAGGTTGGGAAACACTGCCTTAAGGAATTAAAGAAGTAGCACAGCTGAGAACAAGAATGTCCAGGTGCATATTTGAACTGAAGAAGTGATAAAGACCCTTTACTTTAAAATGAATGGAAGGTAGTAGTAACTGTTCACTTGGAACACATAACAGGGAGTGTGTTAGTGCAGACCTTCATGTGGTGAGTGTACCTATGTATGGCTGTGTAACTCTACTCATTCTCTGGCGAGTACCATTCCATTTCTATCATGGATGGGGGCCTAAACATTAAGAACATCCCCGTCGCTGACTTTTTTGCTCTGCCTCTGAACATTATACATTGTTAGGTAAAGAGTAATTGAAAGTATTGATTTTAAGTAACTGAGACACACGCAATACCACTTGCAGATTATTATTACTGTCTGATAAATTTACATATGTTACCTATGTAAGTACTCATATATGTGAGACTAAAGAGAAAAACTAATGAAATCAGGGAGTATATCTATCTTGCACTCCTAAGCTCTCGCTCACGACCTGAAGGTTGGGGGTTCAATCCCCACGTTTCAGGCAGCCAGCTCAAGGTTGACTCATCCTTTCATCCTTCCGAGGTTGGTAAAATGAGCACCCAGCTTGGTGGGGGGTAATAGATAAATTACCTGAAAGCACTGCAAAATAAGTTGGCGCTATACAAATAACAAGTTTTATTTATTTTTTTTATTTTGCCAAATAAAGATATTTTCAAACAAGAAGTACCAGGGGCAGAAAAATACAAATACAGTTCAAAAACTAACATTTCTGTACCAACCTTCTTAATGTTAATGGCAGATGTGATGGTGCTGGAATCAACCAACATAAGGAGCTCGTTATGTCCTTTGATTTATGATGTAGATTTGATTGTTATATTATTTTATTGAAGTCGAGTTGATTATAAGACCTTGTTTTATTCTTCTTGCGAGCTTTAATGCTTCCATGGTTCCCATAAATAACATTTCCTTATTTGCAAATTTATATGAAACTTTTTTATTTACCTTCAAAGCAAGAAAAAAAGGAAACCTGGCTCCATTTACATAGTAATGCGTAAGTGATGTTTGGATTTGTAACTTAAATGTTGGATTTTGTGGTCATTTGAAAATCTCTCACATACGTAACTATGGAAGTATATTTTTTTTACCGTGGCGCTTCGATGTTTAGGAGTGGTATTACATACATTTCCTTTACCTGCGGTTTAGGATTACAGCTTGCAGCTTTCTGTATTCATCATATAGTGAAATGCAAAGGCTGTTTTGCTAAGTGATAATTGACAAGTTAGAAGTTGTCAAAATATTTGGCCTGTTTTAACTGTAGAGTAAGTCAATATCCAGCCTGTAATTAGTGCTTCATGGTTCATGGCTTAAAAACACCAAAACTTTTTGCATCTTCAGTAGTACAGCAAAATGCAATTAACCTAAAAGCTGATAGTCTGGAATGCCTTGCAGTTTGGCATCCAACAGAAATATTTCAGATGTTAGACTAGAAAAAAAAATTGTTTGATGTTTGAGCCTTTTCAGGATTTGAAAGCAAAAGTGTAAATCTACAGTAGGGATCAATGGGTTAGAACTAGGAACTCGAGGAAATATGTTTAAAAACCATATGTGTGCTAGATGATATACAGGATGGGATATGGGGGCAGTGCACTAACATAGATGTTGGTGAGTACAAGACCGTTGAATTGTGAATTACAGTATATTCAGAAGGCAAAATGTTACAAAACCATATTGGGTGATTTTATAAGGTTCATGGGACTGGAGAAACTCATCTTGAGGGTGGATTGAGACGAACGTATATCGGCTCGGGTTTCACGCCGAGCCGATATACGGTGTCCTCATCTGCAGGGGGGGAAGGACGGAAGAGGCAGGAGCAGGAACTGAACTCTCGCCCCTCTCTGCCTCCTCTCCACCCCCTCTCCGCCCCTCTGCACTATTTGCAATGAAAAGAAGCAGGGCGGGGCTAAGTTTCAAGAATTAGCCTCGCCCCCGCCCCACCTCTCCCCATTGCAAATAGTGCAGAGGGGCAGAGAGGAGGCAGAGAGGGGGCGGGAGCTCCTGGCTCTTCCATCCCCCCCCCCCTGCAGATGAGGACACCGTATATCGGCTCGGCGTGAAAACCGAGCCGATATACGTTCGTCTGAATCCATCCTTAATTTGGAATAGTTGGGTTTGAGAAGTCACCAATTCTGTGTTTTATGTCTAATAGGCAACTTTCACGTCTCATTATTCTAATCAGCATTTTTCATCAGTATTTGTAAGTCAAAACCAGGAATAGGTCCAAAAAACAGTAGGGGGGCAAATCATTCTATTATACTTCTTCTAATTTTGTAAAATTCATTTTACTTATTTGGGGATTTTAGTTAAAGGCGGCCTCACAATGGCGTTAGTGTATATACTTCATGGGCTATTGTGCTTGTATCAGTGCATTCTATTGTGACAGGGCGGAGCTACAAGGAGCCGCTCTCTGGCACGAGCGGCCCCATTCAGCAAAGAAGAAGACCCGGACTGCGCAAGCGCGTCTAATCTGGCGATTAGACGCTGAAAATTAGACGGCACCATGGAGACGAGGACGCTAGCAACGGAACAGGTAAGTGAATAACTTCTGATAACTTCTGTATGGCTCATAATTAATGCACAATGTACATTACAAAGTGCATTAATATGGCCATACAGAAGTGTATAGACCCACTTGCTTTCGCGGGACAACCCCTTTAAGTAAAACAGCAGAGTATTCATACTCTTTCTAATGACCGTAAGTCCCTTTTAGCTTTATTCTTTACCGTATCATACTCTATATCTAGCTATGATGCCTATACATGGTTATCATGAGATGTTCATAATTCAAACTTCACATTTATTGTATGACTGTTCATATTGAAATTGATTCCAAGTTTTGAAATATTCCCTATCACAAAAAATATTTTGCATGATTTTTGATTATTAGTAAATGACTTGCCCTTGTTGACATAGCAACCAATCATAGAGGAGCTTTTATTTTTCAAAAGCACTATAAGAAATCAAAGCTGCATTGTAATTAGTTGCTATGAGTCACAAGAGTCTTTCTTTTATACAGTTCTACATTTTAGTCACTACTAGAGATGAGCGAACGTACTCGGTTCGGGTGTTTTTGCACTTGAGCACCGCTTTTCCGAGTAACTGACTACTCGGACGAAAAGATTCGGGGGGCGGCGTGGTGGAGAGGTGGGTAGCAGTGGGGAACGGGGGAGCTCTCTCTCTCTCGACCCCCCCCCCCCCCCCACTCCCCTCTGCAACCCCCCGCTCACCCCCGGCGCCCCCCGAATCTTTTCGTCCGAGTAGTCAGTTACTCGGAAAAAACGGGTCTCGAGTGCAAAAACACCCGTACCGAGTACGCTCGCTGATCTCTAGTGTCTACCAACATGTGGTTTTATGAACCTTAAGCTAGGCCTTTTTACAGTGGCCTAGTCTAAATAGTACACAGATATCCCTTGCCAGAACAAGAAGGCGCTCAAATGACTTACAACAGCCAGGCTCCTCCTCTAATAGCCAGGATCGGAGAAACGTCTAATCCCAGACATTTAACCCCTTAGATTGCAACTGTAGCATCTAAGTAGTTTCACATGTAGGGTGATGGGGTTACTCTGTACCCCATTGACTCTAGGGTACTCTTTGTACCCCATGCATGAGAATTAGGAAATGTCTGCTGTGTGCGTTCCAGTGGCCAGTGTAAAATATTATGGATAGTATAAAATACTATATAAATACAACATTTTCTAATGATTCATTCCTTATAATTAGAATGTTTTTATTGTCAGAAGAAACTTCCAGGGTTAGCAACGGCTATTTGCTAACACTGTACAGTAGTAAATGTACTTAAAGATCCTTAGGAAGTGGGTATTGTTATTTCTAACATGCTAGAACGATCAAACATGTTGCTAATTACTTGCTATGGTCGTTGCACATTTCAGTTTCATATGGAAGAATTCCAATAGTATGAAAGAGAAAAGTATATACATATAAATAACCCTGCTGCTTTTATCTCTGTACTCTGGCAGGGTAAACAGCTTTGGAGCTTTAATTCCTTTTAACTATATAAAATTAACAATGCAGTTTTTAGGTTCACCAACACAAGTGTGACCAAATATATAGTCATAAATAAGCTGTTCAAAGGAGACATATCTAATCATGCACTCCTAGTTTTTGGCTACAGCACATTGCTGGCTTTTAAACTGTGATATGATTGTAGTTGAGAAAAGGCTTGAAGTTAGCGGGATCTTTGAACGTTAATTCTGCTCTAATCTTATTACATGTCAATCATCTTATACAGAAGTGTCAAGGACTTCATTACGTATTTGACCCGGTACTGTAGCATAATAATTTTAACTGATAAAAGCAGTCATTTGATCTACATAAGAGATAAATCATGAAGATCATTATGTGTGAAAATGATTATTTCATCCCTCCTTTCTCCATTTTTTAAATTCGAATGTAATTTGGAATTTGCTTGCAGAACCAGTAGGTCATCCCCTCTATGAAGAATAACCTTTCACACTCAGATTCCTGTAAACTAATTCATAAATGCATTTTACCTGCTCAAGTTTCTCCATGAAAAGTACTGATTCTCCCTGGGATGATCCAACTCACAGGGAGTTTATGGCGCAATGCCCCCTGGGAAAAAAGTATGCAAAATAGCTTTGCTCCTGAAGGAAAAAGAACTGATCTACTGCTATAGGTGTTGACTCTGTAAGTTACTGTCCAAACATGTAAAGAGCCTCGAGACTCAACTGGCTGGATCTCCGTAAAGCAGATCAGTACTTTTTGTGAGGCAATGCACATGGCAACTTACACAACCAAGCAGAGCCCTTCTCTATGGTAATTATAAAGACATACATCTCCATAAAAGTACTGTCTGTAACAACACTGGATGGACACTAAATTGCAGAACTTGGCTTCACTTTTAGCAGTCGACTTACCTGGGTACTTATAGTATCTCCCAGTACTCAGGAACTATATATATATATTCACCAGTAGGTGGGAGGGAAAAAATGTGACGGCAAGTGAATTATGAGAATGAAGATGACAATGATAATGAGCATAATGAAGCAGGCAGCAGAGCCTGGAGATGGTGGTATAGAACCAAAATAGCAGCCAGAGGAATACTAACCTTAAAGGGGTTGTCCCGCGGCAGCAAGTGGGTCTATGCACTTCTGTATGGCCATAATAATGCACTTTGTAATGTACATTGTGCATTAATTATGAGCCATACAGAAGTTATAAAAAGTTTTATACTTACCTGCTCCGTTGCTAGCGTCCTCGTTCCCATGGAGCCGACTAATTTTCGCCCTCCGATGGCCAAATTAGCCGCGCTTGCGCAGTCCGGGTCTTCTGCAGTCTTCTATGGGGCCGCTCGTGTAGAATGCCGGCTCCGTGTAGCTCCGCCCCGTCACGTGCCGATTCCAGCCAATCAGGAGGCTGGAATCGGCAATGGACCGCACAGAAGCCCTGCGGTCCACGGAGACAGAGGATCCCGGCGGCCATCTTCAGCAGGTAAGTATGAAGACGCCGGACCGCCGGGATTCAGGTAAGCGCTGTGCGGGTTGTTTTTGTAACCCCTGCATCGGGGTTGTCTCGCGCCGAACGGGGGGGGGGGGTTAAAAAAAAAAATCCCGTTTCGGCGCGGGACAACCCCTTTAACAATGGCTCTCTCTATGTCTGTACCTAGTCTCTTCCTGACACTGTCCCTAAGCATAAGATCCCACTGTCCCTAAACAGCCCTAAATTGTCCAAATGGTTAACTCTGCTTTAATCACAATCCTCAAGAACAAGAGGGCACTCACTAGGGCCCAGAGAAAAGGCTAAAGAAGCAAATGCTGGAATGACCCAAAGCAGACAGAAATGAGCATGAGAAAGATTAGACAAACCACCAACTAGGAAACAAAGACTGGACTAAAAGAAGCAAGACACACTGACTGGACAGACTCCGAAAAACTAGACTAGAACTGGGTACTCAGAGCTAAAATAGGAAGTATTGGATAAAACACATGTTGTAACAGCTATCAACTGTACCATACTGCAGAAACCAAAAGTATTTGAAGGCTAACCAAGCAGAGAGTCCTCTCGGTAACAAGGCTTAGGCTATGCAATGTGGTCAGATGATCCCTTCTTACAGGTCAATTGTGTGATTGCATAGCAACTGCCCAGCAACAACTTAGAAAGCAGTAGATAAAGATGCAGCAGGATTTCACCTGCTAAGTGACTAAATTAATACCAAGCCAGAGACCTCCATCTATAGAGTACGATGTTCTGAAATTGTGGTTGCTTGTCAGAGCAGAGAAAAGTTGTGATTGGCTACGAGAGATGCACTGGGTGCATCACACAAAAGGTACCGACTGCAGAGATCTAGCTATCCAGTAGTTATATTTTCAAGGCCTCTTACAGTATATGGTTAGATATGGAGGACATCTGTGTGAACTGTTTTTCACTTATCACTGTTTAGGAATTCTAGAGAAAAAATTGGGCCTCCTTCAGCTTTTTTTGCAGGTGAGAAAAAAAAAATGGATGGCATACAGATTGCACATGGATGTAAAAAATGGACACTCACAATATATCTGAATGTCACACATACAATCGCATTAAAATTGGTCCATTTTTACGCACTGAAATTGGACATGCTTGTGTGAATTAGGCCTCATGGATTTGAACAGTTCAGTGAGACATCTATCAAATGCCAGTAGGCTGGTCCTACAAGAGGCATCCCTAAGTATAAGTAACTTGCAGTCTGGTCTGAGCTTTGAACTACATCCAGAGACCACACAGATAACTTTGAATTACTTATGGATAAACAACATATTGATAAAAATAGGAAAACTGAACGAGATTAGAGTTTTAAATAATTCCACGGGTCATGGTTGGAGATTTAATAGCTGCTTCGTGCCAACATTCAGAAGTCCAGAATAAATATATCAAATTCTGATGTTTAAAAGATCTATTTAAAACAATTAAGTGTACTGTATGCCCCAAAGTGCAAAGTGCAACCTCACTGGCATTCTAGTCAATGACTGTATTAAAGTATCTTGATTTGACAAAATGGCATTACAGACAAAACATTGACGCAATAAGAATTTGGAAGTAAGACAACTACAAAGGTAACCATTTCAAGTTTCCTAAAGGACCTAAATTTTTAGAAAATGCAAGAAACTAAGCAAAAAATTAAAGGTGTTTTCTGGGCATAACTATTGCTGATTTTAGGATTAGGTCATTAATAGTTGATCGGTGGAGGTCTGCCATTTAGAATCGCTGCCAATCGGATGATCACCCGGCAGACTATCATTGCAGTGGAACCAGGTGTTGTCATCAGTGAATTTACAGCACCCACTGAGATCTTAGGTGTCCCTACTGCATTACTATGACCTCTAAGGGTGGCTCACACGGTGGAATTTTTCGTGGATGTGACATGGAAGCCACATGATTCCTCATCAAATCTGCATCCCAATCCTTTAATCTAACAATAATCTATAGGATGCACTTTTTTTTAGCACATAAATTTCAAATATACGTGCAGAAAAAAAGTGACACGCCACTTGTTGACACGGATCGTGTCCTGTATCCATGCAGAAAACACACAGGACATTACACACACAGATTTGCCCATTGAAAAGGGCTAAACCGACATGTGGATCAATGACTATACATTTGCATAGACACAGCGAAAATCTATATGGATAAAGGCAGTATCCACATGGAAAGAGTTCTGCCATTCAAGCATACTCCTATGATGTTGGGGTGTTCTTCACAAAGTCCTCGCTAAGGTTAAAGCTGGTGGTGCTGTGTTACGTGCCAAATGATGTCTCATCAAGACTTGTGAGTGACCTTCAAAGTAAGAAATCTTTATATACCAGATAGCTTAAAGGGAATGTCCAAATTCCATATGTGAAGGAAAAAAGTCAAATACAACAGATGGAAAGGTTATATAGGATCTCTAAAAGCAAAGCCAGTAATGCAAAAAGTAGATTTCAAGATGGAGAAGGACGCAGAACATCTGTATTTACTTCCACTTATAAGCTGATCATTGTTATGATTCAGGCGTGTATTCAGGATGTCCGCTCTGGAAGACACCTGTAGTATGTTTACAAACGTACTGACATCTGCACATTGTAGCCACTCAATGGATTTCACTTTTACAGGACTAAGTAATCATCATTGGAGCGCGTGTTTATAGATCACTGGTTCTCAGATGTGTCCAAGCCAAGTAAGGAGCAGCTCTATCTAGGAGACAAATGGTTAGATGATTCCTATCATGATCCATAAATCCACTGTAGCATTCTGTTTCTTTTTTCTTTCTTCCCCTGCAGTATGTCAAATATATAGTTCTCTTTAACATCTGAAAATACAGCCAGGCCCCCTTCACATGAGTATATGGGCATTTGCATGCATCTCGGTGCAATTTTTTGCACACTGAGCGAGGCTGTTTTGTACCTGTATCAATGTATTTTACTGTACTTTTTGCGCCCGCAAGGCATGTTTATTTGTTTTTGGCAAACAAAGGCGCACAGATTAAAATGGTGAATTCGTCTGACTTCGAGATGTTTTCTTTTTCCAGCAGAATTATGCAGAACAATACGCATATTCTTGCATATTTTGTGCAGAAAAGTATTTTACCTCTTTGGGGACTTCGGGTGTGCAAATGCGCAGGAAATCAATGGATTCTATTCTCTGCGTACTGTGTGTTCAAATTTTGCATGTGCAAATACGTCCATGTGAAGGAGACCGAAGAAGTGAATGGGAAGTGCGCAAATGTGTGAAAAATAGGCTGCGTAATTCAGCTGGAAAAAGGACACATCTGGAACTCATTAGATGAATTAGCAATTTCTATCAGTGTATCTTTGTTTGCCTGTGCAAATGAATATGCCTTGCAAGAGATAAAAATACAGTAAAATAGGGCGATACGCACGCAAAAAAGCCTTGTTGAGTGTGAAAATAAGTTCTGCTGAGGTGCGTGCAAATGTGCATTTGCCCATGTGAAGGAGTCTTATTCACAAAGTTGTAATCACAGGCATCAGGTATGAGAATTAGCTTGGCAGAGTTATCACACTGTATAGCTAAACATCACAGCTACATTTCCATTCCTGAATTTATTGATGTTTTGATATTTAAACACAAATGTTTATATTCGGCTGTTGTAAACCATAGCTGGACTAGTGCTGCTCACACAGCTAAGACGTTGTTACAATGTAGCATTGTTTGTAAGCAGCATCAATCTGGAGTTCAAAGATTTCTGGTTCAGTGGTGTTACATTGAACCAAGTTCTCAGTTTTGGAAAGGACTAGATGAAGACAGGTTTTGAATGTTTGAATGCTCTGTAATGACTATATTAATCTTTGCAACATTGTTGCAAGGCATCTTAAATGAAAAATGATGCAACTTTACAAATCTTTGTCTTTGTGTCTACTACTCCTAAATGTCTCTCTGGTTGCAAACAGAGCCTGTGTAGCTACGTTAGGCTGCCTTCATATTTGCAGGTTCCATCGCAGATCTGGCACAAAATACCGGAAGAAATAGCGCCACATGCAGTGGTGGATGATGGGTGGCTGACCGGAACAGAACGGACCCCAGTATAGTCAATGGGGTTTATTTGGCGCTGTTCAGTTCCATAAGACAGCCCTGATCAGCCAGGAGATTCCCCTTTCCTGCTCCCCAAGCAGAGCAGGAAAACAGAGTCCCTACCACAGATTTGAAGGCAATCCTATGTCTCCTTCCATCTGTTCTCTACCTCTTACTAGAAATAAGGAACAGATTGATGGTTATAAAAAATGGGTAGCAAGTAGATCTTTCCTTTAATGTTTTCTTAAAAGATGTTAAAAGTGTGATAATGTTGAATTTACCTGAACGAAATACATGGAAATCAATTCTAAATTTGAATTTTCTGCACATATTTTTGCAGGTATTTAGTGACTACACACAAGGAGCCGTGTTTCTGCATGAATTTCCTCTGATAAGAAGAGAAAGTCACCAGGATGATTTTTTAGCTGATCTGATGAACCCTCATAAGATTGAAGATCCGGTAGGATGGTTTTCTATATCAATATTTATATTCAAAGGCCTGTATTACAAAACACTCAACTGTGCCCCTACTGGTCAGTCAGGGTAGTTCTGGTACTTTCTGTAGCATTATTCCAGAGGCACTAACTATAATATGCTGTGGGCCCAGAAAGTCTTTAGAATCATTCACTTTTTTGCACTTTATGTTGTGGCTTGGTGCAAATTTGAAAAAAATCAGATTTCCCCCTATTATTTTAGACTCCATACTCCATAATGACAAAGTGAAAACAGAATTTTAGAAATTATCGTAATTTTTTTAAAACCAAAAACTAACATTTTGCATTGACATAAGTATTCAGACCTTTTGGTATGCCACTAGAAGTGTATCTCCCATTCCTCTTGATCATCTTTGAGATGCTTCTACGCCTTGATTGCAGTCACCTGCGGTAAATTCAGTTGATTGGACATAAATTTAAAAGACACACCCCTGTCTATGTAAGGTCTCACAGCTCACAATACATATCAGAGCCAAAATGAAGCCATGAGGAAGAAAGAACTGCTTGTAGAGTTCAGAGACAGAATTGGGTATTGAGGGCAGGATGATGGAGGGAAACTTTTTAATTTTTTTTATTTATACAAAGCCACAACGTAACAAAATGTAAAAAAGTGAAGGGGTCTGAAGACTTTCCTGATCCACTGTATGAGTAGTGGAATCTGGAGGGCAACCATTCATGGTCTCAGTGCTGCCATACTGTTCTTCTTGCCATTATGTTGCGTTCTGTGAGACTGATTTGTTCTGCTCTATATCCTAATGTGCTTTGAATGTACGATAGTCTAAATCTATACAAGGCTGTGACTAGGGGAATCATTTTCTAACTGCTATCAGCGATGATATAAATTAACAGCCTTCGTCAAAAAGCTGCTTTACATTATTGCAGGCTAGTACTCTGTGGATTTGTGCAATTTAAGGTTATGCCTGTTATGTAATATTTTCTTTTTGGTTATGGACACCGGCTAGGGGTCAGAACTCTGGGGGGGGAAACTTTTCCTTGTTGTTTTGTTTTAAGATCTGTTTACCAGTTACATTAAAGGAGAACTATGGAATTCGTATGTCCATAGACAATTCATATAATATGTTGGCATGTATTTCTTCTATTGCTGAATTGCTTCCCCATTAAAACTATGGAGGAACGCCATGAACATTAAAGTCCCATATTTAATCTCTAGCCAAAGATCTGTCACATAGTGTACTAGAAACATGATGAATTGCATTGAGAGTTTAAGAAAACATATAACACATTGTTGGATATATTCAGGCGATATTTGCATTTTTCGTCCATTATGTAACATATAGTGAATAAATATACTACGATTGGTTTTTGTTGGATGCTGTTCTATGACTATAGGGGTATCCCGGGACTATAATATGGATGGACTAGCATAGACAAGAGAGTATGTGCCATAGAGGAAGACCGTGTGGCCCTTGGAGAAAGGGGTCCCCAGCTTTGGTTGCACCATCCATTTAGCTACTGGATAGAGAGAACAGACCTTCCTCCGAAGAGGAACTGCATTGTTAGCAAACAAGGAGACAGAGAATTGGCCAAAGGGTTATTTTAAAGGGAATGGGACTGGAAACAAATACCAGGTTCTCCTGTCCTGGATTACACCGTAATGAGGGGGGGGGGGCATTTAAGTTTTTGCTATGGGGCCCCATCTCTTCTATGTACACCACTGAGCAAACAATATTTGATGAATGGGAGTCTAATTCCTGGGCGAATGTTGAGGCCCTGCCGATTCCACATTGTTGGCCTATCATAAGGAATAGTTTTGCTCCGGAAGACATCTTTATATGTATGACAAGTCTTTGTATTTTCTGCACTCATTCAAAGTATCTGCTGCTTGAACATAATAATGATGTGTTGCTAGAGTCACTAAGTGGTATGTCTATGGGAGGCAGTCTGTGTCACAGATTTAGCTTTTTGCTGTCTAGGAATTTGTTTCATGCAAATTTGATATGGATTACACAATCCGACGAGTGAAGACATTCTATGTTATATACAGAAGCTTTTCCAAAAGCGTATAGGCATGTCATTCTCCTGCATCCCGCGAAACTCTCCACCTCTGAAGAATGACAGTGAGAAATTCTTTGGGATTTTGGCTGCTCATTGACGTGTGCTCACTAGAAATAGCTGTCTGCCTTCTGAGAAATGCAACCTACAGCCATTCTTGGCTTCACTTTAGAAGTAACTCTTCAAGTCAGTCCAATGTGATGGATGACAAGCCATTTTCAAAAAATATTACTTTTTTCTCATATTAAGCAGATTTAATGTATAAAATAATGTTTTTAAATGATTACTACACTTGTGGTCATGAAATGCTTGAAGGCTGTTTGTATAAACAGCATATAACCCCTATACCTCATAGAATCCATATACTTTTAGTATTTGGTATTAGTTTTTGAACACCAAGACCTTCATTGGATTTTTGACAAACATTAATAACAATAAACTGTCCTATCTTTTTTTAATGGGGTTTACCAGTGAGAATACTATTGATGACCTATCCTTGGGATAGTGGTCAATAATTGATCAGCTGTGGTCCATCGATCGGGACCCCGACCAATCAGCTGAAAGTGCCGCAATTATACAGGGGTCAAAGCGGGAGCTGTGGAAGTCTCTGCTCCGACCTCTGTGTAGTGGCCGGCTCTTGAAACTGCAAGTTTGGCATTCATTGAAATCAACATGAGAAGTGCCTGCAGTTACAAGCGCCGGCTACATCACAGAGGTCGGAGCAGAAACCTCCGCTGCTTCTGCTCTGACCCCTGAGTAATTGCGGCACTGTCGGCAGGCGCACAATCAACTGATCGGTCAGGGTCCTGATCGATGGACCCCATCCGTTCAACTATTGATGACCTAGCTTGAGGATAGGTCATCAATAGTATTCTCCCTGGTAAACCCCTTTAAGTTTTGTCTATTCATATATACTGTGTGTACCAACTTATTAAATTGGCTGTACAAAGTCCAATTGTCAACCTAATTGGGTCACTATTGAATCTTGTATAGGATCTTAGAAATGTGGAATAGCTGTTATGACAAAATGGTGAACATCTAATATTGGATTACAAACTACACGGTACATACCACTGGGTTGCTAATTACTTTACACAATATTGCCATCCAAACACAAGAAATCTAAGCATCCTTTTAGACGAGCCAATTTTTATTTGCATGAGTGGGCGATGTCACCACTAGTGTCAGGGCTTCAACCCACAACTTCTTGTGTCCCAGTCGGCAGCTGTCTCTGCTAGGCTAGTCCAGCGGAAACTAAAACCTAGCCTTGTTCTACATTTTCCAGTTTCCTAGTTCCTGCCTCCTGGTCCTGGCCCCGTCTTTGTTCCTGATTGAGCTACCTATATAAGCCCAGCCTTGCCACTCCTTCAGTGCATGATTATTGTGTTCCACCACTGTGATCAAGTTCCTCTTCCTCTGTCTCCTCCATTGTACTGCATATAGATACCTACTGCTGCTGACCTTTGGCTTCTATTGACTATGCTTCCATCTTATCCCATTTGTACTGCATATCGATACCTACTGCTGCTGAACTTTGGCTTCTATTGACTATGCTTCCATCTTATCCCATTTGTACTGCATATCGATACCTACTGCTGCTGAACTTTGGCTTCCATGGAATACTCTTCCATCTCATCCATTTGTACTGCATTCCATGACTTCCTGATAACGACTCCCAGTTATTCTGACTACTCTCCAGCAACCGGCTTGGCTACCATACAGCGGCTCCAATCCAGCGCCAGTAAGACGCTTACAACTAGCTTGTTTGCTTTCGTGTAGCCAATGATGATTTTTATGCCTGCATAAAATGAAGGATGAGCGAGAAGCGAAGGATTCTCGTTCATCATTTAGTCATTGGCTCATGTTTAGATTGAACGTTTATTGGTCATTTTCACTCATTTGAATAACTTTTTTGAACGCACCCTAACACATTATATTCCAGCAGGTTACCCTATATCATTAACAGTATATACTGTTTAGTGCCGGCACTGCAGCTCTACCCCTGTGTTAGAAATGGGACAACGCAGTCACAGTCCCAATGTAATGGCAGAGATCAGATAAGCATCTGTTTGGCCCTTTGAGTGCTGCTTGTAACACATTCAATGGGAGGGTATATGGAGCTCTCCTCTCCTCTTTGATTATGATTGTATGGGCAGTCACCTCATGGGCCATTGAAGCACCTGGGAAAAAGAAAAGTTTTGCTCACCTCTCCATACTAAAGTAGACCTTTAATGGCCTAGCGCATTGGGAGTCGACTTATCAGTCAGCAAGCAAGTGTAAAAAATGTAGAAGATGAACTCCAGCACCTCTTACAGAATTGCATCAAGCGTCTCTTTTATATAAGATACATTAACCCTTTCCAATCCACTGTCTGATGTCTAAAGGCATTATGATTTAAGGCTGTACAGCTCCGATGTTGGAAGACGCCCGTCGGGGTTCTCTTACTGTATATTGCCAGCCTCTCTGCTGTCGGAGCCTATCCAACATGTCACCTCATGTAGTACTGGCTTTAGCCAGCATATAGCGCTGTTGTATAACGGCAGAAAAAGAGTAAGCCCCCTAGGAAAACCAGAATACAAATTGGATTGGAAAGGGTTAAGAATACATTTAGAATACATTCTCAGCGGTTCATGCAAGCAAACACTTACATATTTTGAACTCAACGTCCTTGGCTGTACCTAATTTCGATCAAAATTAAAAACCATAATGCATTAAAAAGAGTAAAATGAATAGAAAATTGTAATATAAAATTAAATATTAGTCCCTTAAAATAATACAAACCTAATCGGTATCCTCATGTTCGTAACAACCTGAGCAATTCATTTATAACATCAATATTAGTGATTGATGTATACCAATTAAAAATAAAAATGGCAGAGATATGTATATTTTCTGCCTTTACGTAAAAGTTAAAATAAATGTATTTTAATTCCAATATATATATAGAAAAACATAGCACCAACATAAATTTCAATTCGACCCGCAAAGAATAAAGCCTTACCTACAGCAAGAAAAAAGGATAAGAGCTATAGAGTCAAAATCTATAAAAAGAATCCTGTTCTAAAGATTGGCCAGTCCTCTGGGGGTTAAAAGAAGAGGCGTAGCAGCGCTAATGCCCCGATTGTCACTAAATTTGACTGCATAATTTCCCAGTAGATGGTCCGGATCCTGTTTTCATTTACCATTGTTCTGCATGTCATCTGTTTTCCATTGATTTGTTCTGTTATTTATTTTCTTTTATCTTGAATCCATTTGCTCCCTCTGGGATAACGCAGCTTTGCTGATATTTCACAAGCCAATACGTTCTTTGAATTGCCTGAGCCTTGTGTTTTACGTTAGAATGCCTTCATGTTTATGGCTATCGCCTGCTGCTGCTATCCACATACATGCTATATGGTAAAGGATATTTTTCTGATGTCGTTTTTAATTAATTCATCAATTCATACAATGATGCAGCACTGCAGCATAGATCTGTTACATGGCTGGTGTCAAACAGTCTTTATTTCAGAAGTGCTATGTCTGTGTAAGTTCTGGCACAGTCGCTTTTTAGTGACAAAAAAATGTTGCATCCAGTTGTAAGCTGTACTGTAGATTATTCCATGTCTGTCCTCTCACCTGATTGCCTGTCACACTCTGGGGGTCTCCTCTCTGTATCCCAGCAACTTCCATGCAGTGCAGCCTCCTGTTTGATGCTTATTAGAAACCATCTTGATGCGAATCTTTACTTTCACTTTCAATCAATCCCATGATGGATTAACATGGCATTACCTAGGCTGCTGGGAAGGGGGAAGTTTTAATTACCATTAACTTCTATATTCACGGAAATAAGCTAGAGACCATAAGTATACAGTCAGGAGGATGAGTTGTGATCTCCTCTATTACAACTGTGTGAAAAGATCTATGTGAAATATCAGTAATTGTAATAGGAGTGCCTGTGCCCCCTTCTAGGCAGTTTCTGTAGTAGAGTCCATGTGACAGCATCATACAGACTGAGAGATTGATTCTTTTCGGACAGAATAACTCCAAGTAAATCTGAGTTGGTCAGAATTGAGATCACATGACTATCTGAGGAGATAGAGGCCGAGTGTTTCAGTTGAAAAGAAATAACTAAGGAAGGTAAAGGCTGGTTTACACACAACGGTTATCGCTCAAAATCCGTCCAAACGACGGCTTGTGAGCGATCATCTTTGTTTGTAAATGTGTGGCCATCATGCACTTACTATGCATTCTTGTTCCATCACTGAGTTCAGCTCAGCATAAAAGCCAACATCTCTGATAAGAGGGACGGCATGCTGTGTTCTCCGCGGGCAGTGCTGATAACATAGTTATTAGCCAGCAGCCCCACAGCAGAACAATGGACATGTATTTAAAGAACAGACCGCCTGCTGTTCTGTAAATACATCTACTGGAAGCTGATTAACATGCAAATGATGTTAATTAGCTGCTAATGGACATTAGCAGCTACTTAACATCATTAGTACCTAATGCAAATGATCATTCAAAGCTGTCAGTTTTTGACGAATTTCGAGCGATCATCTTTTTATGTAAATGGACCTTAACACTAACTCATTTATATATACTGGGGGGCTAGCTACATAGTGAATGAAAACAATCAGTGGAGTGGCCCTTTAATAGTAAAATATGAGAAGCCCTACAAACACTGTGGGACTTATTTACTTAGAAGGATGTTTCACACACCGATCTAATTAACGTCTGCACCCGGATATGAGCGACAAATGTATTATAAGGTACAAACTGTAAGAATTGTGACAGGTTTGTCATTGAAGGTTGTTCTGCCTAAAGCTTTCTTGGGTCACACCAGATCTTAAAGTTAGACACTGTACAAGCGTAGGCCTTATTCATTGCCCCTCCTCTGACAGCCATCAAGGTGGAGACTACTGAGTCTGATAGGCCTGAGTTCCCTAACAGGGACTTGGCAACTTCTTTCCCAACAGGCCAAATACTTTCAGGTCCTCGAACAACTGGCTGTTCTAGAAGACCTGACATCCTCGAAAGCAGAGGAAACCACGCTCTTTTTGGCCAGTATCTGACCAGTGAACACTCAGACAGCAACCATGATGGTTTGGTCATGCATTACTAGTAGTACGGTAGTAGACATGTAAAAGGCCAGCCACGTGGACAGTAAGTGTACTGGAATCCTGTGCTTGAAATTTTCTCTGTTCAGCTTTTACATTACAGGAAAGTAGTACAAAGTAATAGGTCACCAGGACTACTGCAGTATCATCAAAACTGGCTGCATTCTGTAGGTATACAAGGGGGTGCTGATAAGAATTACCCAGTATTGTACAGGAATTACCCAGTATTGAGCTAGGAATCTGAAACTGCCACACTATTCTACATATTCCCCCAGGATGTCAATGCACCTGCAATGTCTCTCCTGCAGCTTTTTAAGTCCATGCAAATAGAATTTTTCAGACTGCTGGTCAAACCACTCATTTGCAGCATTAGTTGCCTGCAAAACACTCCCAAACCATTGTCCCCTTAGGTGTTTTTTGAAATTGGGGAGGAGATGGTAGTCAGACGGAGCCAGGTTGGGCGAATAGGGTGGATACGGCATCAGTTGAAAGCCTGCAGTGTGTGGCAGGACATTGTCATGCAACAGGATGACATCTTGGAAGAGCTTTCCTCTATGTTTTTCCTTAATATTTTGCCTCAGCTTTGTCAATAATGAACAGTAATATGTTACATTGATGGCTGAAGCCTTTGAGAGGTCCACGAGCAGAACTCCCTTCTTATCCCAAAAATGGTTGCCATTTGCTTGTGCGCAGACCTTTGCACACAGATCTTCTTTGGCCTGGGGAAGCACTGTGCCTCTATTCCTTAGATTGTTCTTTTGTCTCTGGATGATAACAGTAGATCCATGTCTCATCACCAGTTACCAGTTTGTCCAGGAAATCTGACTAATTTCTTGTAAAATGCTCCTAAACGTCCACCGATATCTCCACACGTCTCCTCTTCTGTTTGGTTGTCAAAAGTTTCGGGATCCACTTGGCTGTAAGCTTTCTCATCCCCAAGTCGTTGTGGATAATGGCACCAACTCTCTCACGTGATATCCCAAGATATGTAGCAATACTTTAGGCTGATATTCGGCGGTCCTCCATGATCATGTCACGGATAGCTTTCACATTTTCAGTCAAGGAGATGGAGACAGGCCTTCCACTGAGTTTCTCACTTTCAACACCAGAATGGCCAGTTTTAAAATTTACAACCCAAAGTTTAACTGTTGCATATGAAGGGCCGCTGTCACCCAATGTTTGTGAGATTTCGTCTTTGCACTTTTCTCTTGGAGAAGCAGTAACTTAATTATGGTCCTATGCTCTTCCACACTGAACGTCTTTGGAGATGCCGCCATGTTCACTTTGGACCAGAAAAAAAAGATAAGTTAAAATCACAGATAGTTGATTTTTGCATTCTTGAAAATAGACAAACAGGAGCTTGGAAGACACTTCTCCGAGGAACTCTGGACCACATCCTATAGCCTATCACACAAATTGTCAATATCGGCTAAAGCTCAGGAACTAAATTACAAAATAGTGACCCAATGGTACAGGACCCCAGACAAACTCCACAGAATTTTTCCTGAAGTACCTAATAAGTGCTGGAGATGCCATTTTGAGGTAGGCACTATGTACCATATATGGTGGAGCTGCCCAATGATTGCTCCCCTCTGGGACGACGTTGCCAGACTGTACGGAGCCGTTTGCAGATTCCCCCTGGTGCTGTCCCCTGAGATCGCTCCCCTCTCCATGTTCCCAGGATCTCTATCTCATGCTAAAAAGGGGTTATTGAGACATTTCATTATGGCTATGTGACATATCATACCCCAACATTGGAGACGAGAGGGGGCGATTCCGAGGGTGGCCTGGGTAACTGCCTTAGACTTTATTAAATACATGGAGGATCTCATGAGTTCTGACTTAGACCCGAGCCTGATGCCATTTGGCACATACAATACATGGGCCACCTAGATAGACTTTAGGGGTTCACCAGCATTTTCCAGATGGCTGAATGAGGGGGTGATATAGGAGACGGGGACGGAGACCTCTGGCGGAACCGATAGATGGAGCTCAACCTTAACACGAGGAAGGTGAGAGAACCCAGCTACCCTACCCTCTCCCTTTATCCCTCCTCCTCAATATCCTACCTTCTTTTACTTTCTTGTCTCTTTCTTAAGCTTTCCTTTCTTTTCTGTTAACTTGCTTTCTTCTACTTTTTGCTAGTTTAGCCCGGTTCAATAGTTAAAATATTGGTTTAAATTGGTACGGGCCTACATGTTCTTCCCTTCAGGGGAACTAGCCGAGAGGCCTACAGAGTTGGAACATCCCTTCTACATCAATATGCGGGCCTGCGGTTAGACCTTTGGAGGGACACATTTAGCCTGAGTTGGCTACATACTTGATTATCTTATAACCTGCCCGTTCGTCTGTTGACGACTAGCGGTCTTTGAAGAATTGTTCAATCTGTAAACCAAGTATCCATTATAATTATCTGTACTATTTTCCAACCTTATTTTATGTACGTGATGTTAAACTTGGAAACTAATAAATATATTTTGAAAGAAAATAGACAACCAGACAAGTAGACCCTGCAATTTACAGCTTCCTAGCTCAATATTTTCCGGGTGAGGCTCAATACTTATCAGCACCCCCTCGTAGTTATTAATTTATCGAATACATAAGTAATACGTTTCGGTACGTGCATTCATCAGCGCTGCCTATCACATGGGAAAGACAGCCATCTGGACCTTTGGACTACGGCTGAGATTATTTTAGCTCAGACATTGCTGTAAAGTCTTTTCTGCATTTCCACGTAATAATGAATTTGTCCTCACACATACAGTTGTCATCGTTCATATTGTATTCATCACACTACTATATTATAGCCTAAGACTATTGTCATCTTATGTGGTTCTGTGGTTATATTTGTCAGACCTTGCCACTTCAATGCAAGTCCCCAAATACCATCCATTGGGCTTATATATATATATATATATATATATATATATATATATACTTCTTAGCATAAAAAAAAAGCCACCTGATTTGTAACCAGTGCTGAATTAAAAAACATAATGTGAAAATAGTGCAATTCTTTACCTTTCTCATTTAAATAGTTTTCAAGCTCTCTGTAGGTCATGTGTTGGATACAGAAGTACGGGACCAATTACGGTTACAGTCCAGACCTATATTTTATAAGAAGCCATACATCTGTTTGCTCAACATATGGCCAGGCCATCCGAGATTCTGAGAACTATTGAGTAGCATTTTCCAAATGATAGCGAAGACTGTGATATGTGATTCTGTCATGTTCAACTTTTTAGGTTGGACTGAGAGGCAGAACACTAGAAACGTAATCTTAAAGAATATCTATATAGTAGGGTCCCCCTCGGCTGCTAACTCTATCTACTCTAACTTACTGAAATGTAGAACTCAAAGGGGTTTTATGCTGGATGTGAACAAAGGGGACATAAGGGGCTTCCTTGGGTGTTATCATCATGCATGGATATGATCATCTATGATGACATTATCCTAAAGACGCCTTCCATCCAGCAGAACCCAACTTTAAATTGACGGGGCAACATCTGCACATTCATATAATATTAATTTCAACCTATATAAGTAGATTACGACAGACTTTGTACAGTGAAGAACGGCTTGACATTGCACATTCCCAGGCAGCATTTACATGTGCTGTATGCTAAGAAAAAGCTTCTTGTACCAGGGGTCACACCTGCAGTAACACATATAGCCCTGCAGTAATTGTTTTATCTTTGTTATAACTACTGCTTCCCTACGGTGTTTTATAGCTATTTGTAAAATGAGAAATGGAGCAAGCGATATTAAATGCAGTGAGGTCATAGATTGCCATAGGGTTACATCATATATCATGTGTCCCTTAAGCCTATTGCTTTGCAGTGTTTGCCGTGCCGAGCATTGAAGATATTCCCACTGTCAATAATTTTGGCTTTAATAATGGGCTGGGCCTTTTACATTACTGCAGTAATTCAATGGGTACTGTTGAATGTAAGGTCACATAACACACGTAAAGGTTGTACTTTTGTATGCATTCATTTCCCCTGGATATTATAAAGCACAATTTCATAACTATTCCATAACCTTTCTGTCACCAGAAGCGGCCTTGGTTTCCTCCCTCCTTTGTCCCCACACCTTTATTTCCATGTGTCTCATTGGCAGCAAATATTATGAAAAGTTTTCCACTAAAGTAGTGTCCGTATCTGTGTCTGTCTCTGCAGGACAGAACGGTATGAGGCATTCCTTTCTTGGCTGCTATACATTATATCAGCCCCTGGGAAACTGCAGCACATTATATTTCAATTAGATGTTTCTCTGTCAGAAAGAGACGACCTAAATTATAAAGGCTGCAGATGGTCCTATATCAAAGACTGCATGATGACATCAACCTACAGAGAAAATTAAAATTTTTAGTTTGCTTCTCTGATTTAACCTCAGGTTTCTCTATGGTCGTCAGGAAGGTGGGATAGAGACACCATGGGGAAAGGACACAATGGGGCAGAGGCACGAGGGGGCAGGGAGCCGATGGGGTGGGGACCCGATGGGGCGGAGATGTGATGGGGAAGGGGCATGATGGGTCAGAGACATGATGGGTTAGGGACACGATGGGGCAGAGACATGATGGGGAAGGGGGATGATGTGGCAGAGACACAATGGGGCAGAGACACAATGGGGCAGAGACACAATGGGGCAGGGAGCCGATGGGGTGGGGACCCGATGGGGCAAAGACGTGATAGGGAAGGGGCATGATGGGGCAGAGACACGATGGGTCAGGGACATGATGGAGCAGAGACAGGATGGGGCAGAGATATGGTGGGGCAGGGAGACGATGGGGCGGAGACGTGATGCGGAAAGGGCATGATGGGTCAGGGACACGATGGAGCAGGGACACAATGGGTCAGAGACACGATGGGGCATGGACACGATGGGGCAGAGACAGGATGCGGTGGAGACAGGATGGGGCAGAGATATGGTTGGGCAGGGAGACGATGGGGCAGAGACACTGTGGTGGAAGAATTAAAAGTGACTGCTTTGCCATTACAAATACTTATGGTACCATTTTCCTGGGTGAAAAAAATGACCTTCACAACAAACCTGTTGCTGGAAGCTCCTTGGTATGTGACTTGAGATTTGTTGGCAGTTGTGATTAGTACTTAGATCTGATAACAAACCAGGTCTTTGAAGAGTCCACCGTGTGGCACAATACTGCTTTATTGTATGACTTTCTATTCTTTTCAAAGATCTTGTTTATTTAAAAACAGAATAAACAGTTTGTAACAAAGGTAATAAAGCAAATTACAAAGGATGTAGCGGAAGTGGTGTATAACGAGTGTGGAGCAAGTTCAGTTGTTAACAATAACAGTAATAGATAAGGATTATCTTTTCTAGTTGTCCAGGTACTTATTCCCTTTTACACGGGATGAGAAATCTGGTTTGCCTGAGCGAACGATCTGGCGCTAATTGCTATGCTGGCTGAAACTGAACAACGGACAAGAGGTGCAGGACTCTCATCCGTCATTCAGTCATTGGCTGCTTTTAACAATTTTTTTGAGCGACAATCATTCAGTCGAAATGCAGTTTAAGGGAAATGAGTTTAAACCCTAAGGCATCATATTCTTTAAAATTAGAACAAAATCTGGATGCCTTGGGACAGTGAATATACCTAGTTGACTAGGTACTAGAGCCTAAATAGGGGAACGGGGAGAGAGGTAAAGAGGATTTGAGGAGGGGGTATGTGGGATTGATACACAGCATAGCAATACAAGGGTTGAGGTTGGTTCAGGATGGTTTTACAGTGGCTGTTAAGGGCAGAAGGAGAGAAGAGCAGCGGAACAGAATTTCCTCCAAGAGTCCCATAGTTGTGGCTGTTTGTTTCTTCAATCAGGCATTAGTAGCCCACCTTAATTAATCACTAACGGATTAATGGGCACTGTGAGGTCCGCCATAGAGGAGAGATTAATAATCTAACTCCGGCGAGCAGGAAAGCCAGGAGTTTGTTGATCATGTTTTTGTAATTATCTAATGGTAGGTTAAAGAAAAGGATTTTGGAACTATACGGTCACTTAATTGACATATTTGTCTTAGGCCGGCTTCACACGGCCGTGACGGGGTCCGCCGCGAAATTCCGCGGCGGAGCCCGCCACGGCGCCCCCCAGGAGACCCTCATACTTACCTGCGGATCCAGCGTCCTCGCTCCCGCATGACGCTTCCCCGCCCACCTCCACCGTGTCACGTGACACGCCCACCGCAGTAGGCGGGGAAGCGTTTTCACGCTATCTTCCGCTGTGCTACAGTGGGAGATAGCGTGAACGGACGGCTTCCATTGACTGCAATGGAAGCCGTCCGCGCGTACACCCGCGGCAAATAGAGCATGCCACGGGTGAGGACGGGAGATTTCACGGTGCGGAATTCCGCGATGGAATTCCGCACCGTGTGCCCTGATATATTAGGTTCAATAGAACCTAATAGCTGCGGGCAACGCAGCGGATTTTCGCCGCGAACTACGCGGTGGAAATCTGTTCGTGGGAAGGAGTCCTTAAACAGAATCCCAGATTGGTTTAAGAAAGGGACATGTCCTCCAGAGATGGATGCACAGCATGTACCAGGGCTTTAGTTGCATCTTCAACAAGTATTTGGGGTTGAGGGCTAATAAAGCTGTCTTTTTGCTCAGGGTTGTATACCAGTTCTCTTGGACTCCAGTACACTTTGATGGACCATGCAAACATTGGTACACCTTTTTTTAATGACATCAGAGTCTTTTGGGCATAAATAATGTAGAAAGAAGACATGAGCAACATCTTAGTACACAACATGAAATCCTTTAAGGATAATCACTTGCTGAAGAAATAATATTAGGCATCGAAAATGTTATCTTCATATCGATGCTGGTTCCAATGGAGGAATCTACAGCTGCCAAGATATAAGCTAGTGTTCTTATGGAGAAAGCTCTGTTAGGCCTGTGAATGGTATTAGAATTCCTTCTCTATATAAGATAATGTGTTTTTACTCTTAGTTTTGCTTTCCTAAAACCTTCACTGTACATCTGAGTAAGAAAGGGATCTTGAGTAGCAAGCAATTTGTATTTCTCAGGGGGTCAATGGACAACGTTTTTGTGGCTAGAGTCTTGGGCTTCATCTCTGTGTTTTCTGTCAAATTATTGTACTTCCAGTAGCCTCATATCCTTCACATCTGCTACACTTAATAGGAAAGGCCAAAACATTATTGTGCAGCTGCGTGTACTGTACAAACACTCATACTAACAAAGGGCAGCCAAGAAGCAAAACAAAGCACTGCTTATACAGTATCTGGACGTCCGAATAATATCACCTAACGGGACTTTCAATATGATAAGATACTATATACTATTTGGAAATGACAATTTGGATAAGTAGGTTGACTTTGATTCTCCTTTTGAAGGGCGCCTGTATAGCAGACCGTATAAAAGTAAGTAAATAACAACATGCCAACAACAAATATTCATAGAGTGAAAAGAACAATAAAAGGAAACAGCTGCAAGTAATTTGTATAATCTCTGCGCGATGGGAGGATAATAAAAGTTATGTCTTTTCATATTTAGTCCTGCAGACATAATGATTTATTGTTCAAGTTAAGACGAACACATTTTTTTACACTTCTGGTAAACAGTTTATATTTACTTAGTCGTTCTGAACACCATTTAGAAAGAATGTAGAAAAAACACAGTATGGCTCTCAAACCGTTCCACCTTATGGTTTGCCAATTTTTTTCCTCAAAACTAAGAACATAGATGTATCTAAGCATAATAGTATCAACGGTGTACATACTATAAGGTCAGACCATGTGGCTACTATAGTTCACTTGGAGAGAAGACACCAACCCATGGTTTGTCCCATCCTTTGGATGGTAAGAACTTGTGCAGGACTCCTTCCTCCATAGAACTGCATTATTGGCAAACACAGGGCTTCTTCAGATGACCATTATTTTGTCCCATTTTGCGGCTGTGAAAATCACAGAGGGCTTTGTAAATGAAATAAATGAGTTTAAATTGAACTCTGTATTTGATGGGCAGCCAGTGCAGTGACTGGCACAGGGCAGAGGCGTCCGAGCAGCGGCTGGACAGGAAGATGAGCCTGGCTGCCGCATTCAGGATGGATTGGAGAGGGGAGAGTCTGGAGCGGGGGAGGCTGATCAGCAGCGATACCATTTGCAAGAAGGATAGGACAGGACCTATCATCCTGCTTTTTTACCAAACTCACGTGCAAAAGCAGGGAGATTGAATAGTCAAAAAAAAACCCCAAAACCCAGTTCATATGCTAATACACTCCATAGTGGTGAGCGTATTAGTGTATGCGCCTATGTGTTTTTTTTTGCCCTTAGGGAATGGTCTCAACTATCATATATAGAATTTATAGGGTAAAACAGACACCTGCCCTTCTGTCTTGGGTGTAAGGGCGCTTTGGCCTGAGAAGGAATTACTCCACAGGATGTAAATTTTGTCAACTAGTGCAGGTCTTCTGGAATTCCTTGCGTTTTTTCCACAGACTTTAGCTTCCTACCTGGAAGGATAGGGTACTTTGGTAGGGCTGTTAGAGCTGTGCCATCACCTGTGAGTTGCTGAACAAAGCGGTATGCAGGTGCAACCTGAGCTCAGAATCCAAGATGGCACCTGCTCCAAGTGCTGGCACTGCCCCCTTTGCCAAGCACTAGCTGCGTCCTCCAGGGACAGTGCAGAGCCGGTCCTTTTGCGTCCAGACCACAAAAAATGATGTGACGGTCCTTGAGTTTGACAGATAAAATAAATGGTTTTAAAGATAATGTAATAATTACTTGTTTTCCTGAACTTGTGCAGATTTAACAGTTGAGTTTATCGGAAGGGCTATAAAATGAATAAATCTAAGAAATATCAGATGTACAGGGACTACATGGAAGGACTATCGTAGACATACAACACTAACCAAGCTGTCTGGAAACATTTGTCTGGAGCACAGCATGACTTGTATTCCTGAAATATAATTTTATGTGTACGGCTTTATGACCTCTGTTTCTGTTGACAGTGGAAAATCGCCTAATGTCTATAAAACAGATACTTCTACATTACAACGTTGCAGCTCCTGATAGGAAACCAGACAGATTAACATGAGCCTACAATACTTGTCTCAGAAGCTACGTAGCTACAATGTCTATGCGGAATGGCTTTCATTTTTATGGAGAGAGTGGTGCATCTTAAAAGTCTTTCAGATGACAAGATTGAATGGGTTAATTCATAATTTCTACATTTTTGTCCACTTTTGCCAAATTTCAAGGCAGATCTGTCATCTAAATATGCTGCACCATGTAAAGGTAGCATATTAAATATACAGATCCATTCTCCTGTTACCAACATTTCTTTGTTCTTTTTGGCCAATCGAAGTGGTAGAAGAATACAGCAGACTAATAGTTATGAGTTTACTCAGGGGCGTAACTATAGAGGGTGCAGGGGATGCGGTTGCACCCGGGCCCAGGAGCCTTAGGGGGCCCATAAGGCCTCTCTTCTACATATAGGGCCAGTACTATGAATAAAGCATTATAGTTGGGGGCCCTGTTACAGGTTTTGCATTGGGGCCCAGAAGCATGGTTTAGGTATGGGTACGGGTACAGATAGAGGGGGGGGGACCCAGCTCACCTTTTGCATCAGGGCCCCTGAGCCTTTAGTTACGCCCCTGAGTTTACTGTATACATGAGGGGAGCACTCCGTCACCATCCTTCCCATCCCTGACTGGGTGAATGACTGACTGCCTTGTATACATGTATATAAAGCAACCTGTCGATTATCGCCATGAGAGGAGAGCTTCTTTCATGATTACAGCGGTTATAACTATATTCTTGATCGCTTCCATTAGCCAAATGCACCATCTTTTTTGTGCCATTTTGGCTAACGAAGTACAGACCTGTAGCTATACAGTTGCTTCAGTTTTTTTTTATAATTCAATGGCATGAGCAATGATAAGAAACTTTGTAATATCTTATTATAGACAGATATGTTCCGTTTTCCTGCTCAGTTCAGGGAGCAGGAGAAGGGAATCCGCCTGCCAAATGAATCCGTCCTCCAGGGGAGCCAAAGAGTGCTGGAGGGCCCCACTGACTATAAGGGTCTCCGCTCAGCTGCCCGGCATGTTACCGAAAGAAAAAGTCCTGCATGCAGGACTTTTTCTTCTGTTTTTTTGTGCCAGATTTGATGTGAAGGCAGCGTTAAACTCATAAAGGTGCATTCCAATTCCAGCTCAGCATTCCATAAGTATCCTGAGTCCCTCGGTGTATGGGTCACACCCTGACTTGATGTAGAGACACTTGTAAACAGCCAAAAATTCCAGCCCTCAAGGTGCGGGTATAAAACTCAAGAATTTATTGATATACTTTTAAAACAAAGCCAAAAGAAACCCCGCCGTTACTAAAGACACGTGTAGCATCTGAAATACGTTGTAGATTCATTTCTGGATATTTGTAAACTTTTTATAATAAAATGTTTCAATAAATTCTTACAATTTATATCGGCACCTTGAGGGCTTCTTCACATGGGCATGATTTAGTCCCGTCATGCAGCCGTGATAATCATTGATTTTAATGGCTTGTTTTCTCGCCCATTGATAATATGGGTAAGAAAGTATGGGACTTGCCCTGCGTGTGGGAAAGATAGGGCAGGACCTATGCTCCTGCTGTTTTTTTTCAAACTCACGCCCCCCCCCCCCCAAAAAAAAAAATCGTTCATGTGATGTGCAACTACACTCTGTAGCCGTGAGCATAGTTGTGCATCCCGCCATATGCCGTTGCCATGAGAGTTAGATCTTTTGACTGTTTACTAGAATCTCTGCACAACGTCAGGGTGTGACCCATACATCGGGGGATTCTGTAACAGTCAGGGAGAATTCAGGCGAACATGGCTTTGCCCCCCTATATGACCGTGATAATCACGGCAGTATAACAGGACCAAACTAAACCACGGATCTCTATAGGAGTTCAGTGGTTTTGTTTTCATCCCCCTACAAATCACGGCCGGGAAAACCTAGGACATGCGTTATCTTTCCCACATGCAGTGAATACTATGTGAGGGGAAGATCAGGCGACATCTATCTTCCCGCGGTTATTTTCAAACTTTCGTGCTCTGGCGTGGAGTTTGAAATTCCCCATCGTTCGAGCGCAACTATGCTCCATGCTGCCGAGCGTAGTTGCCCCTATGGCAGTGGGAATAAGCCTCAAATGCAGATTGCGAAAATCCATGCGTATGCAGCAGAAACATCTCCATTCAGATTAATAGAATGGCTTCTTCAGTTGCAGAAATGTCTGCAACAAACCTCCCAAGTGTCAACAACTCCTGACAATAATGTTATTATATTACCCAATGCAGCCGTACTATATAATTCTGAATGTGACATCATTTAGCAGATTGTGAAATGGGCTGTAAATGGTCACTTTGGTACCTGGTCATATTTCTTTGAGCACATTCAATAAGAATATCCTTCCTTCAGATGAAGTGATCGTTCCGAATGGCAGAACGCAAATGTAATTTAATGTAATCCTTCTTGTACGGAAAAAACCTGTCTAAGACCAAGCTGGTGTTTAGCAGCTAATTCATCACTATGGGGAAACCACAATGAGGAATATCCTGAGGTCGCCAGCTTAAACCTTTCAACAGCGCGGACGGTGTAATGAATTTACAGTTCAAACAATGATTTGGGAGATTATGTTACTCCTGTATGAGGTTGGCCTGGACTTTTCTGAAACACAATCCTTTTGATTCCACTTAATAGTGAAACATTTCTTCATGTACTTTTAAGTGCCATAATGACAGCTTTCATAAGACAAATGGAGCATGCAGAATAAGCTTTACATCACATTTACTTTACTCCTTAGTAGGCGGGCCAACCTATATGATCCTAGGTGTTATCATTTAACCCCATGAAATCGTGCTGTTCAGTTCCCGCCGATTTTGGGCAGATGGGTGTCTTCGGTGCGCATCAAAAGAGAGCATGTCGCGTTTTTCTCCCTGTGCTGAAAATACATGCCAAAAAAAGACAGGTGTGAAGGAACCCATTGAAATCAATGGACTCTGTTTGTTGTGTATTTAAAGGGGTTGTCCCGCGGCAGCAAGTGGGGTTATACACTTCTGTATGGCCATATTAATGCACTTTGTAATATACATCGTGCATTAAATATTGGCCATACAGGAGTTATACACTTACCCCCTCCGGTGCTGGCGTCCCCGTCTCCATGGCGACGATCAAACCTCTTCTCTGGTCGCACGAACAGTCGGGCTTGCGCAGTGAGGAATCCTCTGCTGGATGTGTCCGGGCTCACGAGCTGCGTCCTGGCTCCTCCCTCTTCTCCGCGTCATCGTAGCTCCGCCTCCGTCACATGGTGCCGATCAGCCAATGAGGCAGTGGAACGCAGACTGCAGAAGAACATCCACGGTGCACCGTGGGAGAAGACCAGCGGCGCCATCCAGGTAAGTGAATCTTTTTTTTAAAAAATAACAAATGGATGCGTTTTTACTGTCTACTAAGGTGGGGTCTGTGTAAAAAAAAAAAATTTTAGGTTTCGGCGCAGGACAACCCCTTTAAGGTGCAGGTGCCTGTAGAGTTGTAGTTTCTTGTTATCCTGAGGGCAATCGCACATGGGCATATTTGCGTGCGAACTTGCAGCCTCAAAATCTGTGACTGAAATACGCAACAAATAGAACCCATTGATACTCAAATATGGCGCTGTCAGGACAGCGCCGATGTGAGCTGTCCCGACAGTCCAAAACAGTACAGTATAAAGGGCCAATATGGGAGCTATAGCATGCGATCATGCAACCTTCACAGTGCATATATGTCTAGCGATACCGAGCATATATACCCTTACGCCCATGTGCGGCTGCCTTGAGACCCACTGGCTGAAAATGTTTGCTTTCTACTGCTGTAGGTGCTCTCCCATACATAGAGAATAGAACCCATTGATTTCAGCAACAAGAATAGGGCCCTTGTGGACATACAAACTTTAAGAAATACACTTACAGAGGATGTGAACCTGGAAATGCAACACTTTTATACAACACTACGATGCTGCCTTATTCAGAACAAGGAAAAGAAACTCCAGAGACTTCGACTCAGAGCAGGTCTGTGCCCAAACACGGATCAGGAGCACCCCGAGTCTGGCAGGAGGGAACAGAACCCCCAACGGGACACGGACAAAGGTAAAGTCAGCTGTGTTATCAATCTGTCATCTCACAACCCCAGTAAGGTGGAGCTCAGTGTCCTCTCCAGGGGACTTTCATTCTGTCCCACTAAAACACTTGACAAAACAGAACTTTGTAGTGACATGGAGGAATATTTCAGAAGACTAAGACTGAAAGAATTCTTTCATGATAAAGAGGACACAGGCCTTTCAAGCACACAAACACAGGATAAACTTGGGGCCAAAAAGAAGTCTGATTGGACGCCCCCTCCTGGCCGGAGTCGCACTTTGGACAAATACATAGACTCCTTTAGGCATGCAGTGCAATCCACTATACTGGACAAGCATGGAAGTGAAACATTTAATATCAATATGCAGGAAAGAAGGGCCATCCATGCACTTAAGAGCAACAAGGAAATCACAATTAAGCCTGCAGATAAGGGTGGTGCTATAGTCCTCATGAACACATCGGAGTACAAAAAGGAAGCAAACAGACAGCTGACGGACACCAGATACTACACTAAACTGAATCAAGACCCGACTCAGAAATATGTGAGGGAATTGAGAAGGGTCATTAGAAGCCTGTCTGTGGGCTCCACAAAACTTCTGGACTTGATACCGGAGAACCCCAAGGTGGGGACATTCTACATGCTTCCAAAACTACACAAAGCTGGCAACCCAGGAAGACCGATTATCTCAGGTGTGGGAACCCTCACTGAAGGAATCTCAGGATGGGTGGAAGGCATCCTCAAACCACTGGTGAGAAACACAACCAGCTACCTGCAAGACACCACGGACCTACTGAACAAACTGTCAACCGTAGGTCCCCTCCCCAATGGCACCATCCTGGCCACTATGGATGTGGAATCCTTATATTCCAACATCCCACACGAGGATGGACTGACTGCCTGCCAGGCGCACCTTGAGGCCAATGGGGTCGCCTCTGATGCAGTGCTACAACTCACAAGATTCATTCTCACACACAATTATTTCTCCTTTGGCAAAGAGAAATTCCTGCAACTCACAGGGACTGCCATGGGCAGTAAAATGGCACCGCAATATGCCAACCTTTTTATGGCAAAACTGGAGAGTGACTTTCTGGCCTCTTGCCCCAGCAAACCATTGGCCTACTTCCACTACATTGATGACATCATGATCATCTGGACCAACACTGAACAAGAATTAATAAAATTCTATGAGAGATTCAATGCATTCCACCCCACCATAAACCTGACATTAAACTACTCGCATACAGAAATCAACTTTTTGGACACCACCATAAAGATTTCAAATAACTCAATACAGACATCCCTGTACCGAAAACCGATTGATCGGCCCACATACCTCAGATGGGACAGTTTCCATCCTAAACACATCAAAAAGTCCATTGTCTACAGCCAGGCCATCAGATACAACCGGATCTGCTCCAACCCAACAGACAGAGAGGAACATTTGTACCATCTTAAAAGAACATTTATAAATCAGGGCTACCATCCCACCTCAATTGATGACCAAATCACCAGAGCCACCAGGATACCCAGAAGTCAACTACTCCAATACAAGGAGAAGGAAAGAAACAATCGTGTGCCTCTAGTAGTGACCTACAATCCGCAACTAGAGGTACTAAGGAAAACCGCAAGAAAACTCCACCATACCCTGCACAAGGATGACCGTCTGAAAACCATATTCCCGGACCCTCCGCTTCTGTGTTACAGGCAACCTCCTAACTTGAGGAACTTTATAATCAGGAGTGCATTACCCTCTGACACACAAAAAGGAACTTATCCCTGTAATGTAAGGAGCTGTAAGACCTGCTCACATGTACTGACTGCGGACAGGATACGGATCCCCAACACACAGCAGGACTATAAGATCCAGGGGACATTCACATGTTCCTCGTCCAATGTTGTGTACCTGATCATGTGCAGTAAATGTCCTGTTGGGGGTCTTTATGTTGGAGAAACAGGACAGAAACTCAAAGCCAGGATGAGATCTCACCGTCACACGATTGAACACAGAAGAAGAGAATTACCTGTGGCCGAACACTTCTCTAACCATGGACATGACATAGGAGATATGAGAGTTTTGATATTGAAGGGTGGTTTCAAGTCACAAAACCACAGAAGAATTTGGGAGTATAAATTGATAACAACCTTTGACACGCTGAATACTGGGTTAAATTATTCCCCAGGATTTATGCGTGAATGGGAAGTGTGAGACTTGATTGCACAGATAAGACCCCCATCAACAGTAATTCAGTGACCATAAACTTTCACTCCCTTATCAGTATTTAGCTAAAAATGTTTGTGTATCTCTTATAACAATTCGAGCCTGTTGACCTTCCCCCCCCCCCTCCAACAGTAATTTAGAGACCATAAAACTTTCACTCCGCTATCAGTGCCTAGACAAAAAAAGTTTGTTTTCTGGTTTGCAGAATTCCTTTTAAGTGCGAACCAATCACATCCATATCTGTGCCTTGTCATAAGTATGTATGTTATAAGTGTGTATAAATATGCATGCCTCTTCAGATCCAATCCATTTAAGCCGGAAGAAGTACCCTGCGTTGGTACGAAAGCTCGCTATTATTACATCATGTATTTTTGTTAGCCATTAAAAGGTATCATATCTACAAGATTACGTCGTTTCTCTTGCTGAGAACAATCACAGTGGGTTTGTTGACATGCGCAAATTTTCCTATGCATTTCGGTCACGCAAAAAAATGCAGCATGCTCTATTTTCCTGTGCATTTGTGCACCAAAAGTCCCCATAGAAGTCAGTGGGAGGGTGTGCAATGTGCAAAGAGAAGCGGGAAATACTGCGTAATTCTGCTGGGAAAAGAACTCATCTGGAACTCATTAGACTAATTAGCCATTTTAATTGGTGCATCTTTGTTTGCCGCCACAAATGAACATGCCTTGCAGGCGCAAAAAGTACAGTAAAGTATGCCAATGCATGCTCATAAAAGTATTGCTGGTTCCGCAAAAACGCCAGTATGCATGCGCTCATGTGAAGGGGGCCTTAGCCTAGTACCTCCAATATACTTGATTTCTATCCCTTTCATCCTATCTGTATAAACTTGAATCAAATGTGCAGTTTTTGGAGCCAAAGCTGAGATTGGATACAAGAAGAATGAAAAGTATAAAGTGCAGACTGAGGGCTTATTCCGACATGTGTATATCGGCTGGGTTTTCACGTCTGACCGATATACGCTGTCTCTCTCTCTGCAGGAGGAGGAGGCAGACTGGGCTGGGAGCAGTGCACTGAGCTCCCGTCCCCTCTCCGCCCCTCGCCACTGTTTGCAATGGGAGGCAACTTAGCTCTGCCCCTGTCCCACCCCTTTCATTGCAAAGTTGCGCCCCATCACACTTCCCTCCTATTGCAAATAGTGGCGAGGGGCAGAGAGGGGGCGGGAGCTCAGTGCACTGCTCCCGGCCCACCTCCTCCCCCTACAGAGAGAGACAGCATCTATAGGCTGGGCGTGAAAATCCAGCCAATATATGCAGGTCAGAATAAGCCTTTAGGCCGAATTCACACAAGCGTATTTGTGCAGCACTCTGTGTGTGCAATACACAATGAATAGAACCCATTGATTTCAATGTCTTTGTTCACATTTGCGTATTTTGTGCGTGCATTTTGCATGGCCTATTTCCCTGTAGATTTGCACACAAAAATAGCACAATAGCACTAATTAACTTAATTGCCCATTTCAATGAATGGGGGCGTGGTCGTGTGTTATTTGGCACGCCCAAAAAGCAAAGTGAAACACGCACAGGTGCATGCAAGTACGCAGCACAAATGCGTGTGTCAATGCGCTTACGCCCATGTGACACCCGCCTCATACTTGCCCTCTCTTTTATATTCTTTGCTGTGTTTGGCTCAAAAATCTGCATGGAAAACTCTGTATTCATCCAGCTTTATATTACATTGAAATGATCCAGTAGTAATTAAGCCAATTTTACAACTAATATTAAAACTGACTTTTAAGTCAACTCTAGCACCTCCCACGCTTGAACTAACAGCGGCAATTAACCAGATTATTTTATATATAGAATAATAGAAATCATTACAGATGTTACAGATTAACATGACTGGTGGATTGTGATATCTCACTTTACTGCATTGTAGTGAAGTTATCATAACACATTAAATATCGAGTTCATTTAGCTACATTTGTAGGCGCTGTAGAGCGCAGAATATCCTGATTACTACCTAAATCATTTATTGCCACCTCTGTTCATGTTATTCCTTTACTCTGGGTATTAGATGCAAATACAATAACTCATTCCACACAATAATGTTCTGTACTGGATTTTCTCATTTGAATGTAATTATTTACACATTTGCATAAACCGGATAAAAATTAGCAGTTGTTGAGCTTTTTCTAAGTAGAGCTTTAGATAATTACATTAGAACCATAGCAAATTGCGGAAAGACATTAGTCAGTTCAGCCTACATTGATCAGTGAGTTGGTCCAAATTACTCCTATAGGGAGTGATACAACAGTATGCTTGTGGTTTAGAGCTTGTTCATTTGTTATAATGCATTCAGTGTTAGGCGATTAGTCGAACAATCGATTGGAGACGGTATCGGGCCTAAGTCACCACTCCTATTAAAGTCAATATGAGTAAAAATCAGGTTCATTAATTTGCCCCGCAAAAGGTCCCCAATGTAGCCAAAGCCACCCAAATTGCATGGGAACACAACCACACATCTTGGGGAACACTGTGCTCCTCCCAAAAATTGGTCAAAATAGTGTGCAGTGGTGTAGGGGTCAATTGTAGCACTTGGGTATCACTGAAAACAATAGAAGGCCCACATAGGGTCTCCCAGATCGCAAATTAGATGAACGCAATGCTCAAGCACAGACCTGCTCCAAGGAACAGCTGTAGAGCTACCCAAAATTTTGCTTTGCAAGACAGTAGGGGGGCTGCTTGTTTTAAAAGCAATGTTATACAGATGACCACTCTTCTGTGATCACCTGCAGTTTCAAAGCATTCCCAGGCTGCGTAAGTCTTGTGAGCAGACAGCTGTGGGCCTGATGTTGCTGCTGCTTTGACTAGTAGTACCTGAGGGTAATGGCACTACCCTTTTGTTTCTCTGCAACACCCTACTCACTCCCTTGGCAGGGTGTTGCCCGCAACGCAGAGGCATAAGTTGAAGCTCCTGGGCCCCAGTGCAAAATCTGTAACAAGGCCCCTAACTATAATGCTTTATTCATAGTACCGGGCTCCCTATATGGAGAAAAGTGGCCTTATGGGCCCCCTAAGGCTCCTCGGCCCGGGTGCAACCGCATCCCCTGCACCCCCTATAGTTACACCCCTGCCACAACATCTTCCTCCTCCCCTTGCAAGCTGCTATGATGACTCTCCCTGCCTCTTCATGTTAGATCAAATACTTCATCCTCTTCCACCTCCTCTTCATCATCCTTCACCTCTTGAGTGTGCTCTATGTCACAGTGAGCGCAGATGCCCTTGAGTACACAGTTCTATGGAGGGCTGATTATGAAACACTGACCTATGCCAATATTCCTCTTCGGAGGAAAAAAATGGATGGGCATTAGTGCATTCGATGTCTAAGTCTTCTCCCTTGGGTTGTTTGGACTGCCCAATTGACATCCATAACACTGAATGACCAAAAAATCTCCACAGACTGATCTATGTGGACTGCTTCAGATGGCGTTGGGGATTTGGCATGGGGTGAAGCAGAGGTGGGAACCACCACTAGAGGAAACTTAGAAACTTACTGCCTACTGTTATACATTGGACTCTAAGCTTCTCCTAGTGCCAGATGCAGGCAGCCAGAATGCTGTATGTTAAATGCAGGGGGTTTGGAGCTCTGTATTAGACAAGCAAAGCTCTCATACAGAACATTAAGAACTTGTTCGCAACATCATTTTGAACCTACAAATTAAGTGGTGGTAAAAGGTGGTCATTCACTTTAAGGGGACATGGACTTGAACAACGAGACACAACTACAGATGTAGAGCGCCAACCTTCCATCTGCAGTGCAGACAGCCCGACACCCTGCAGCCACCCCACATTAATTGCGTAGCATAAAGTGAATGGCGGCAGCGCCGCTGGGCAATTAGTGTAGCTGCGCCAAGTTGCAGCTCAGCGCCCCTTTTTAGCATAGTAGTGCATTAACGCAGCATGCTTTAGCGATGCTACATCTGTATTTCAGACTATAGGCAATGCAATAGATGCAAAATATTATCTTCAAAACAATAGCAAGAGGCTGAAGATAATATCAGTTAAATGTCAGATTTACAACTGATATAAAATATACACTGAAAATCCACTTGCTGATCCTGTTGACCTGCAGAAACCCTTTTGTTCTCGTGAATGTCTAAGAAGAGGAAATCACTTGACAGCAGCATCAAAATTCCAACTTTCAATAACTCGGCTGATTCATATGGGAGATATAGCGAGTGAACCTGTATACTTACATTCCTCCGAGGTCTTCTGGGTATTATGGATTGAGGAATCCCCAATCCTTCCTGTTCTTTTATTGCACTTGATTATTTATTACTTGGGAGTTTTATGAGTCCATAAATTTGGTTTTGAAATCCGATTTGGGGAGTGCCTGGTCTTCCAAAGGGATGTTTTAATCCAAGAATATAAGAATGACACATCATGCATATGTTATAGTCTCAGTTTAATTTCACTGCTCACACAACTGCATATAATAAATGTAATGCTGAAGGCCATGCCTGCCAGGTCAGCTGTCTACAGGCCTTACACAAAGCATATATCTCACTTATATAAAATGTAAATGGATGTGATTCTATCCATTCGGTCGCTCTATGGATCATGTGCTCCACGCGTTTCTGTCTTTCACCGTTTCTTTCAGATCAGCGATTGACATGTTCATGGTGGCCTTGATTGGATCTAGACATCTTGTTCTTTGTCGTCCTGATCTTCTCATTCCACTAACTTTGCGAAGCATCAAATGGATGTAACATTGCCTAAAATAAGCAATAATAAGTAGAGATGAGCGAACTTACTCGGTTCGGGTGTTTTTGGACTCGAGCACCGCTTTTTCCGAGTAACTGACTACTCGGACAAAAAGATTCGGGGGGGGGCGTCGGGGGGCGGCGTGGTGGGGCAGGGGGTAGCAGTGGGGAACAGGGGGCAGCTCTCTCTCCCCCCCCACTCCCCTCTGCAACCTCCCGCGCACCCCTGGCGCCCCCCGAATCTTTTCGTCTGAGTAGTCAGTTACTCGGAAAAAGCAGTGCTCGGGTCCAAAAACACCCGAACCGAGTAAGTTCGCTCATCTCTAATAATAAGTAAAATAAATTGATGTCTGTATAAATGTTTTTCAATTGTTACTGCAAGTGAAATTCCCAAAATGCCCACAAGTCTACACTATTGATCATCTATTCTTATTCGATTGAGGGGGTCTGCCGCTCGAAATCACTGCCTATCAGCAGATTGAAGTGAACACTGCTGTCACTTCAGTCCATACTAGGTATTGCAGCTCAGTCCCATTGACTGAAGTGAATCCTCCCATCTTCCAGACAGGTATAGCGTGTCTTATAAATGTCTTAAGAATCGAGTATAATAATATGGCAATGAAAAGTGTGCCAACTGTACAGTGTCTTTGGTGTTGGGTTGTTTTCTGTGAAAATGGGTTTGCATTCCCTCACAATTTATAACATGTTCTATTTCAGTAAGAAAATGTTTTTTTTTATAGGATTAGTATTTTAACGTGACCCTTCGGTCCTGCACAATGAAAGATGGCCACACCGCTTCTCTGGCTACCTGTCTACGACTCTACAAGATGATCTGACTGGCCAGCACTGGTCTGGTGGGCAGCACTAATCAATTACAGCAGGTGTAGTGTCTTAGACTAATGATGCATACTAATGCACAGTGTGTATCAGGTAGTCAGAGAAGTAGTGCAGCCATCTTTGCAGGATCGGGGGGTTGCTTTAAGGGCAAGTAAAACTTTGAGTTAATGCTTTTACATAGATATGGTTATACATAAAAATGCATTATCTCAACTTTCTCTTGTGTACTAAAGTGTTTGGCAGGTGGATGGATGAGGTACAGATAGTCCTGGAGCAATTAGTGACAATAGTCCACAGTGAGTTATGATGAGTTATGAAGAAGCATAAGGTTACACACCCGCTTGTATAAAACAAGAACACAACAGTCTTTTAGCTTTATGAACCAAGACTGTCTCAGAGAAAATGCTGTCCATACCACCCTGAGCGCAGATTTCCACATGTGAACTTTCTCTACTACTAGCTATGGACAACAAGGCCATTTTCTTGACTATAGCTTGTTTCAGTATGGCCTTTTTTTTTACTTTTGTTTTCAACACATAAAAAATACTTTTCCAGACGAAACTACTGAAAAATGTATTTTATTTGTTGATATTCATAAAAGGAAATTGTGACTATCCAAAATATAAATTAGATATTTACATGTATTTCAGAACAGATTTTAAACTCTACCTACATATCATGTCATGTTTTGAGGGTGGTTTTATATGTACTGTATAAAACATATCCATCAAGACCTTTAACATGCATGGAGATCAGTGGGGAAACTGCTGCACTCTCCAAACAGGAATTTATATCAATGACCATGGACCAGGAGAGGTCACGTTTCTCCTTAGGGAGAGCACCTAGTAGGTGGGAGGAGACTAATAAGCCATCCATGCTCCTCTGGGAAATTTATGCAAATGGGAAGTTGGAACAATGCCTCAACAGCCCCAACTATTAGAAGGCAGCATACCTCCAAGTCAACCAACTTTGTAACAATGACTGAGAACATGGGAATATTATTATTACAGTTTATTAGTAAGGATCGCTGTGTTTTTGGAATCTGAAGTTAAGCGTAGTTAATATCATTTTCTCCAGGCGCCATCTAATCTAAGATTTGCAATGGAAACTTCTTGCGGCATTAAGGGAGTGGTTGACATTGCTTAGGTCATAGCACTATGTTATAAATACTTGCCTTTTGTATGTAGAGCTAGCGTGGGTATTCTTCCCCCAGGGTATTGATTAATTAATTTTTCCCTTGTGGACATTTGGGTCATATTTCATAATTTCTACTTGGGCGGAATCGGCCATACATGAATGTATTCTCTGTGCAGCTTTGTGAAATCTGTTGACTCAAATATTAGTAGTAAAATAAATAGCATGAGAATCGCAGCTTCTGGGATGCTTCTAAGCCAAGACTACGCTCACTGGAGTTCATCCATAAAATATTTCTTCCGAGATCTCCCAGATGTACTATGAAGCATTTAATACTTCGGTGAGGTTCAAAATCTAATTCTCTGCATATGAGAACTGAGACTCTTGTATGAAGTTTGCATTTATCACAATATAAGTGCCCCTAATTTAAAGGCTTCTATACTATTATAAAGATTTGTCACAGATATTGGAATCGGGTCGATTGCCTAATATATACGCTATATTATATTTTGCCCCTGAACAAAGATGTTGCCATTTGCCCAAGCTATGTAACACAGGCTGTGCTACTATGCACTACTATACTAGCTACTGTACTAGGTCCAAGCACTATGCTTCTGTGTTCTAAAGTAGGCATTGGAGTAGGCACTAGGCAGCGAGTCTGGATATGGTACAGAAGTCACATGTATACAGCCTTTGTATACAACCGCCATACATGCCAAGATATCTGTCCAAGCCGATATTTTAAGACAAGTCCAGCTCAGTCTTTATTCATTCTGCCAAGTGATGGAAACCCTACTTACCCACTTAGTGAATGTGGTCCGTCACAGCATCATGGATTTTGTTATAAACAGAAGCCATGTGTGCAGATCCCTGCTAATATCTATATAATAAATGCCAGAAACATGCCAGAGATAGACCATGCTATAGTAAAAAGAGATTCAGTGCCGACAAAATGGAGAAGACCACAATTTAAAGCGTGTTCCATAAAACTCTAGACTGTTTAAGGAGGCAGATAAGATTAAGAGGTCAACATTCCAAGAGAGAAAAGGGGAGGTTCTAGAAGCTTAAAGGGGTTGTCCCGCGAAAGCAAGTGGGGGTATACACTTCTGTATGGCTATATTAATGCACTTTGTAATGTACATTGTGCATTAATTATGAGCCATACAGAAGTTATCAGAAGTTATTCACTTACCTGTTCCGTTGCTGGCGTCCCCGTCTCCATGGTGCCGTCTAATTTTCAGCGTCTAATCGCCCGATTAGACGCGCTTGCGCAGTCCGGTCTTCTTCTCTTCTGAATGGGGCCGCTCGTGCCGGAGAGCGGCTCCTGGTAGCTCTGCCCCGTCACGTGCCGATTCCAGCCAATCAGGAGGCTGGAATCGGCAATGGACCGCACAGAAGCCCTGCGGTCCACCGAGGGAGAAGATCCCGGCGGCCATCTTCACCAGGTAAGTAAGAAGTCACCGGAGCGCGGGGATTCAGGTAAGCACTGTCCGGTTTTCTTTTTTAACCCCTGCATCGGGGTTGTCTCGCGCCGAACGGGGGGGGGGGCTGTTGGAAAAAAAAAAACCCGTTTCGGCGCGGGACAACCCCTTTAATTTAGTATGAATGACGAGCAAGCAGTATCAGACTGAAGTGCCTAGGGTCCACCAGTGAAAATAATTTTCAGGCCCACTGTATAACTACATGCAAATATTACCCGATCCCTCTTCCTAAATTCCCAGCTACTACGCTATTCAAATACTTAAAATGAAAATGGGTTCAGTTATGTTGTCTTCACTGTAGTATATGTAGAGTTTTGTGAACCACACAGGGGGAACATTGGCTGTGGCCCGTCAATGCGTCTAGATGTAATTTTAGTCAGCCTATGTTCTATGTAAATAAACTAGCCAGTTCATTGTATGAACATAGGCTGGAAGAGATGCTGTATGTTGCCTATCTGTATGTAGTGCAGTGATGGTATTGCATCGTATGGAGGGTGGACCAGCAGGGGAGCTGACTCCTTGCTCAAGGCCCACCAGGGAATTCACCTGTTTGCGTGGGATGACCGGCCAGTCAGACCTTTTAACATGGTTATCTTTTCATTCTGAACGAGATTTTGGCTTATTTTATAAACTTATATATTATATCCCCTATCCTGTTGATAGTGGAAAACTTTATATCTTGGTACAACGCTTTTAACGAAAGACTGGTCAGACTGCTAAGCTCCTGTAATGAATATCTGCGCATCAAAACCAGAACATGAATCTGTAATTTGGCTGGGCAGTGTTGTGGCCAGACCCTAGGGCATTGCACAAGGAAAGTAGGAGACTCCGGGTTACATAAAAAAATAACATTCTCTTTATTGGCAGGTAACACAACCACAGCTCAGCAAATGGGGGGATTTATTGTTTGGCCTTCCGACTTTCACAAGGTAGGTGGTGGTACTATTGGCGCTGGGTTTACTTAGAGCATAGATGGACCCCTTTACTGAGTTTCTCCATTGTCGCTTTGACTCCCTCTTCTAGTCCCCAGGTGTACGCTCTGAAAAGTTCACAGACACCAACTGCTGTTCAGACTGGCACACTACAGTTGCGCAGGCCATAGTGACTATAGGGATTATTCTGACTGCCATTATGGAGTCAGAAAGGAATGTTTTCCTTTAGTATGGGTTAAATTAGCTTCTGCCTCATTGTTTTATTTTTTTTTGGATGCACATTTGTCTTTTTTCAGCCTAACGCATTATGTTATTACTATGTTACTATATTACTATAGTTCCTCCAGAATCCACAACTTGCTTTATTCCACACTACTCTCTTAAGTAAATGTATACTGCTGTATGTATTGTCTCTTGGCACATATTGGCAGCATGATCTTCAGTGTCACTCGTGGTTCAACGTTGCCCTTACTACTTTGGCATGCTCATAGCAAGTCGACTGTAGTCCATTATAGCCCTACAGATTCCACCACCTCACCGTTTTTCTATTTAGCGTCACACCATAAAGTATGTAATGAACATACAAAACAGGAGGTTTCCTTCCTTCCATTACAAAACAATGGAAGAAGTTAGCTTGTCTGATGAATCACTTTGTTTTAACATTATGTGGGGCACTAGGGTGTGTGTGCTTCACATATCTAAGGATCGCCCAGTAAAGGATCAATATTTGCAGCTGATACAAAACTATGTAAAGTAATTAATACAAGAGAGGGCAGAATGCGATTGCAAGTGCATTTGGATAAATTGGGGTCTTGAGCAGAAAAATGGCAAATGAGGTTTAACAGTAATAAATGTAAGGTTCTGCAGATGGCAGAGGAAATACAAGTCACCATTACACACTAAATGGGAAACCAAGGGGCAAAACTGACTTGGAAAAGGACTTGGGGGATTTTAGTTAACTGTAAGCTTAAAGGGGTTGTCCGGCCAGAAACATCATATCTCATTACTTCTGTTTGCCCATTTCCATGCACTTTGTAATATACATTGTGCATGGAAAATGAAGCAACAGAAGTTTTGGACTTACCTGAAGGGGTGCCCCGCCCTGTGTTGACCCTCGGTCGTCCCAGGTTACGACAAGAAATCGTCTGCATTTCTTGTCGGGCCGGCAGCAGCTCTCGTCGGCGCCTCTTCCCCTCCGCGCATGCGCAGTCCTTCGTTATTCCGCCGGGACCGCGCTCTTTCCCTAATCTTTGCAGGGGACGCGCGCCGCCGGTCGGCGCATGCGCAGTACACTCACTTCCTGGTTTCATATACCAGAGCGGAGTGAGTGTCTGCCTGCCGCTGCTGCTTGGAGAAGAGCCAAGGAGACACCATCGGGACTTTAAAAGTAAGTGGAAGGGGAGAAGGGGAGTAGGGGAGAAGGGGAGAAATGTTGGAAATGTTGGAGAGGAGGAGTTGGAGAGATGGATGGATGGATGGATGTGTGCAGGGGGGTGGGGGGGTGCAGTGATGTGTGTGTGTGTTCGTGGTGTCTGGAGACCGGCTGTCAGAAGATCCGGGGGAAGGGGGTGTGTGTGGAGAGTGAGAGATGGAGGAATGGATGGATGGATGGATGTGTGCAGGGGGGGGTGCAGTGATGTGTGTGTGTGTGCACGGACCCGGCTGACAGAAGTCCCGGGGGAAGGGGGGGGGGGTGTGGAGAGTGAGAGATGGAGGAATGGATGGATGGATGGATGGATGTGTGCAGGGGGGGGGTGCAGTGATGTGTGTGCGTGTGTGCACGGACCCGGCTGACAGAAGTCCCGGGGGAAGGGGGGGGGTGTGGAGAGGGAGAGATGGAGGAATGGATGGATGGATGGATGTGTGCAGGGGGGGGTGCAGTGATGTATGTGTGTGTGTGCACGGACCCGGCTGACAGAAGTCCCGGGGGAAGGGGGGGTGTGTGGAGAGGGAGAGATGGAGGAATGGATGGATGGATGGATGGATGTGTGCAGGGGGGGGGGAACAGTGATGTGTATGTGCATGGACCCAGCTGACAGAAGTGGGGGGGGGTCATTGTGAGAGGGGCACTATGAGGGCATGTGTGTCTGGGGAAATGTTTTACTTTACTTTAGCAGGGGGCGGGGCCTGGGCGGGGAGAGACTGTAGAGCAGTTCAATAGAGGTGGGCGTGTCATGGGCGGGGCTAGGACGTGAGCTGAGGGAAATCCTGCCTTTTCATGTCTCTTACTACCATCGGGAGCGCGCACACAGAGGAGGGAGAGCGCAGGGCATGTGAGAAGGCAGCACAGAGGCGCCATCTTTGAAAGCTGCAGTGAACATCAGAGTCTAAAGGTAAGAAACTGACATTGCAGCTGATCTACTGGCCGGTTTGAGCCCCTGTATGCTGTCTGTTACTATCCTTACTGAAAGGAAAGCAGCAGCATTATAAAAATGTTTACCCTGTGTGGCCGGACAACTCCTTTAACTGAAGCAACCAGTGTCAGGCAGCTGCTGCCAAGGCAAATAGGATCATGGAGTGCATCAAAAGAGGTCTAGGGGCCGATGATGAGATTATTGTTCTTCCTCTTTACAAGTCACTGGTCACACTGCACATGGAATATTGTGCACAGTTTTGGGCATCGGTGCTCAAGAAGGACATATCTGAGCTTGAGTGGGTTCAAAGGCGGACAACTATAGTAATAAATGGAATGGGCGGACTACAATACCCAGAGAGGTTATCAAAATTGGGGTTATTTGGTTTAGAAAAAAGACGGCTGAGTTGGGACCTAATAACTATGTATAAATATATATCGGGGGACAATGCTGAGATGTTGCATCATCTATATATACCCAGGACTGTGACGGTAACAAGGGGGTGTCCTCTATTTCTAGAGAAAAGAAGGGGGTTCTTTACTGTAAGAGCAGTGAGATTATAGAACTCTCTGCCAGAGGATGTGATGATGCTGGCAAACTCACTGAAAGAGTACAAGAGGGGCCTGGACACCTTTCTTGATCATTACAATATTACATGTATAGTCACTGATTACTTCAGAAGAGCCGATGATTTGATGATTATTCTGATTGCCAGATTGGAGTTGGGAAGGAATTTTCTCCTCTTAAAAGGAGAAAACTTGCCTCCCTCTGGATCAACATGGAGATAATAGGCTGAACTGGGTGGACATATGTCTTTTTTGGCCTTACATATTATATTATGTTACAATGTTACCTGGGGAAGCAATAGCAAGATAGTAAAGGCCATGCAATGCTATGGACAATACCACTTACAAGATATAAAGGATCTTCTGCTAAGCTCATGGTGTCAGATACCACCAGACAACACCTAAGATCTTGCTGAGTCCATGCACCAATGGCTCAGAGCTGTTTTTGCAGTAATAGGTGGAACTAAACGGTATTAGGCAGATGATTTTATTTTATGGCTGGTCAGTTTATATAGACATTTTACCTTTTGCATGTGTTCACTTTCTTCTTTCTTGTCTTGATTTAACCTTCAGACCAGTTTGAAAGTTATGCACATGCTCAACGTTGACTCATAATATAAGTAGTAAGTTCATAAGGTTTACGGAGCTCCTAAGTAGTGAGAAAAAAAACACAGCGCAACAATCTTTCAATTTTCCTTCTATTTCATGGTGGTTGATGTTGTTTCTTGCATTATCTTTGTTATTATTTTTCCTTTTCCTTTTTTTACATGTTTGAGGGCCAAATACTTTCTAACAAATAAAAAATCAGCGTGACATCTTTGTGACAAATTCATTTCAAGGGCCAAATAGAAAATCCAGGGGAAATGTTTTAGTTACAGCACATTTTGATTTGTTCTGAAATGTGTCTATAAATGTACTCAGAACAAGAGTTCACTGGGGCATATCAAAGAGCAGAGAAATAAAGACTGCCAAGAGTAGAGTGAGAATGCAGCTATGGATCTACCATTCTTTTGTATATAGTGGATCCAAATTTTGTTCCATGAGAGGTCATGGATATAAAACTAAGGTCTTACTCTTTATGGGTTAGATATCATGGCATTAACTAAAAGAAGAACAGATGCACTTTTTACTGACTTAGCATGTAGTTCACAAAAGATAATTGTTTGCAGAAAGACTGTCATCATTTTAGGTCTTTGACTTGTTAACACTATTACAGAGAATCTTCTTGCTACGTTGTAATCTGTGTTTGACTATCAAAACCTTGAAAACGCAAGAGAGTTCTAAAAAATATCTTTTCACTTTGCTCTATAAATTGTATGCAGAGCTTTAATGGATTATCTTCTGGGAGCTTACCACCCTCCTCACAATTTTACAAGATGGTGAGGCATATGAGGAATTATTTTTATTACTACAACCCTAATTCCAAAAAGTTGCTGTGTAAAATGTAAAGAAATGTAAGGAAAAAAAGAATGCAATGATTTGGAAATCTCATCTAACCATAGTCTACTTTCAATAGAACCGAACTCATATCAGACATTGAAAGTGAGTATTATTTCATTTAGAAAAATTCATTTAGAAATGGATGGCAGCAACACATCTATCAAAAGTTGGGTCAGGGCCATGTCTACCATTGTGTAGTAGACCCTCTTCTTTTTACAACAGTCTGTAAACATCTGAGCTGTAAGGCTGGATTCACACAGGGCGGATTTGCCGCGGTTCTGCCGCAGCAGATCCGCCCGCGGCAAAACCGCCCGCGGCCGCTAATCTCGGGATTAGCCAGCCATGTGGACGAGGTTTTTCAGAAACCTCGTCCACACGGGACGGCTAATCCGCTGTGGTAAATCCGTTTGAAACCGCGGCGGCTGCAGCCGCGGTTTCAAAAGATTGAGCATGTCTGTTTACAGTCGGTTTTTTGTTTATTTATGTTACGGCCGTGCTCTCCTCTATGGGAGAGCCGGCCGCAACGGAAAAGCATGCGGCCGGACCGCTTCAAAGCCGCCGCGGCTAAAACCGCGGCGGTCCTCCCGGCGGAAATCTCGCGTTTTTTGCTGCGGCCAAACCGCGAGATTTCCAACGGGAATCCGCTGTGTATGAACCCTGCCTTAGGAGACCGATAGCTGGAGTTTTGGGTGAGGAACGTTGTCCCATTCTTGTCTGATGTAGGATTCTAGCTTTGTAAGATTTTTCATTTCATAATGCTCCAAATGTTTTCTATTGATGGAAGGTCTGGACTTTCAGTCTTCTTCTGTGAAGCCATGCTGTTGTGATGGATGCAGTATGTGGTTTAGCACTATCTTGCTGAAATAAGAGATGTTCTGTAGATGGGAACATATGTTGTTCTAAAACCTCTCTATACTTCTCAGCATTGAAAGTGCCTTTCAAGATGTGTAAGCTGCCCATGCCATAGGCACTAATGAAACCCCATACCATCAAAGACGCAGGCTTGTGAACCGTGTGCTGATAACAAGCTGAGTCCGCAGGACACGGCATCTGTGGTTTCTAAAAATAATTTCAAGTTTTGATTTATCTGACCACTGAACAGTTTTCCATTTTGCCTCAGTCCATTTTTTAAAATGATCTTTGGCCCAGAGAAGACGCTGGCGTTTCTGGATTGTGTTGATATTTGGCTTCTTTTTTTGCATGATACAGCTCAACTTGCATTTGTGGATTGCACGACGAACTATGTTCACAGACAATAATTTCTAGAAGTATTCCTGAGCCCATGCACTGATTTGCATTACTGAATTATGCCTGCTTTTAATTCAGTGATGCCTGAGGGCCTGTAGATCTCCAGCATTCAATATTGACCATCGGCTTTGTGCCTTGTGCACATGAAATTCTTCAGATTCTCTAAATCTTTTGATAATACTTACTGCAGATGGGGGAATATTCTAAGTCTAACTAATTTTACATTGAGGAATGTTTTCTGAAACTGTTTCACAACTTTTAGACAAGTGTTTTTTACAGATTGGTGAACCTCTGACCATCTTTGCTTCTGAGAGACTCTGCTTCTCTAACATGCTCTTTTTATTCACAGTCATGTGAATTAGTAGATAAATGACCTTCCAGCTGTTTTTTATTACTACCACTTACTTTTCCAGCCTTTTATTAACCCTGTCCCAACTTTTCTGAGTTCTGTTGCTGCCATCAATTTCTAAATGAGTTAATTTTTAAAAATGAAATGGAAAAATGTCTCCCTTTCACCTTCTGATGTGTTCTATGTTCTATTGTGAATGAAATGTATTTATATGAGTTTTCCAAATCATTTCATTCTTTTTTCTTTACATTTTACAAAGCTTTCCAACTTTTCGGGAATTGGCGTAGTATAACATTCATATTTTTTATTATGAGGGTTTTGACTATTGAGGACCATGTTAATCATGTTTGTTAGAAATGTTTTGGTCTTTTCTTAACACTGTATGCCAAAAAAATTATCATTGCATGGTTTGTGTTAATCTTGTAATTTGTGATTTCAGTGTGACGATTAAAAGATTATATTCCACAATATTCAGCATATTTTACAAAGCTGCATATAAAATATGTGTGTGCTAATACTATATACTGCATTTGGGAAGTCTTCAGATCGTTTCCCTTTTTTTGCATTTTGTTATGTTCTGCATCATTCTGCATTCAATACCCCCATAAATTGAAAACGTAATGTTAGAAAATTTTGTATATTTTTTAAAAATGATAAACTAACATTTTCCATTGACATATGTATTTAGACCCTATCTTCGGTACTTAGTTGATGCACCTTTAACAGCGATTACAACCTCTAGTCTTCTTGGGAATTATGCTACAAGGTTTGGGAATTTTCTGCTATTCTTCCCTGCAGATCCTCTGAAGCTCTGACTGGTTGGATGGCGACCGTCTGTGGACAGCCATTTTCAGTTCTCTGCAGAGATGTTTAATTGGGTTTAAGTCAAGCCTATGGCTTGGCCAATCTAAACAGTACAGTTATCTAAGGCTCATTGTAATATTGAAGTGATCTACAGTTTGCAGACAGAAGCTACATATGGCACAAGAGTTCCTATAAATGTGTCTCTCAAGTGGTAAAAAAACAGAAGAGTGTGCACATTTCAACCAGTGCTGCTCTAGGTCTCTCCTTGTACCGCCATGCACCTTCTTAATCAAGTGTTTTCAAGAGGAAGAACCATTTTGGGTTGGAAATCTCTACCGTCCCATTACTGTGGTTTACAGAGTACTCGGAGATGTTTTAAAACAATGTACAATAATGTGACAATGTGGAAGAATTTAAAGTGTATCAGAAGAGAACAATGTTTGAAGATCTCTGTAACATGAGTTGCCGGAAAATGTTATACTTCAAACTTTGTAAAATGGTATAAAAGTCTATTTAGTACATTCTAACTTTGTGAATAGCCAGAATCTTTACCTCATGTTACTTTTTGCTGCAAACGTTTGTACGTCATGAAGACAATCTACCAGGCATAGGTTGGATGCAACTTCCCCCCAATAGTTGCTTTTGGCTGCCAGTCCACCATCAGGGCTGACGGTTTCACTACTCTCCTCTCTATTCTACTTTTATTATTTTAGCTTACAATATTGCACTCCAGGCTAATAGAGGGATCTGAGGGATTAGCTCTGAGTGCTTCATACTGGACTCTCAGGAAAGATAGGTTTTTAGAGAGACTACTATTATGCTCTCGCTTAGATATTTAGAGTTCAAGAGAAGAACGTGCTCCTCAGGTTGAAGATTTCTCGGTAACTCAACCCGCACACACAATCTGTGGACTATAGGAGGGAGTTATGGATAGAATGGTTTGAGATTTCATCCATCTATCTTACATAAGGACACTTTAGATATAACAAAACTATAAGATTCCTGATAAATTGTGAAATCAAAGAAACGTGTCGAACACTGAACCTTGAATAATAGACTAGGAATCTTGAACCTAGAACCTTCAATCTTGATCTACTATTTAGGATCAGCAAAATAGTTAGGAATAGAGTTTATCTGTACATAGTAAACCATCTATGAAAGCAGACAAACACCGACTAGATGAAAGAAATCCTTTATTGGTGGTTTCTGACTTACTACACAATTGTTGGATTATAAAAGGAAGGGGGCCTGCAACTAAAGAGTTTACCCCTGAGTGGATAGTCCTGCCATGACTGACTCTGTGGGCTATTTATTAGTGGGAAAGTTCATTTTGAGAGGTCCTGTTACAGACACATGGTCTGGCTTGCTCACCTCTGAATAGCTATCCTCTATCTATGTACTTAAAAGGGAATTACGATACCGTATAGGCAGGCATCGCCTCAGTCTGCTTTCAAGTTAAGCTATGCCTGAGGGAAGATACACCCCCAACCTATTAATATTTATCATTGGGAAGATCCAGATTTACATATGTATGTGTGATTGTCTTCAGCCCTGAAGTTTTCAATATTTATTCATTAAAAGTTAAATTTTAAGGGTTTCTATTCTATGAAGGGCTATTGAACATTGGGGTTAGAGAAGCCAAACCTATGACAATCATCACATCACTGTTCAGCAAGCCAGACTGAGAGCAGACCAATGACAGGGCAAAGCAGCGGGGAATAAGATGGTTGTTAACGGTGGCCCTACTGCTCCCCTCCAGTGTGGGGAATTGTGGTCTGTGTCGGTAGGCCACTTGCCAGAGTGGTAAAAAAACTAAAAATACAATAAACAGTAGGCAGTTGCTGTAGCCTGCTACCTGCGAAGTCGAGTAGGGAAGATGTTAATTTGTCGTGATGCCAGTCCATATATGGGTAAGGACCCATTCTGGACAAAAGCTAAAAATACAAAAAGTGGAGAAATAAACAAAAATGAGGGCAGTAGTCCTGACTCTCCTGTAGTGTATTGTGGTATCTTATTACAGTTGTAAGTGGTGGGAAGCACTCCAGGAAGCAGACTTTAGATGAAAACAGTTTAACTAAGAAAGGGTACTTGGGTTTCCAGTAGTTACATCACTTTCATTAAATTTACTTGAGGTAGAACATAGACTTTTAGGACGTTGTCAGTATTTAGATTACAGACTCCACATGCATCATTCACTATAGGTTTAGTTAGCAGACTGTGACTGGCAAAGGTAACTGCTGACTTGCTTCTATTTCTCCCTCTCTCTCTTGCTAATTCTCCAGAATAAACTTGATTTATTTTTCTATCTTCTCTGTTCTCTTTCTCTTTCTCTCCATAACCTTTAGTTGTTAGTACTCACATGTGATGTTCTGCTTCCCACCGCACTGGCTTGAGTAGATGGTCTCCTTGTTCCTCCCCGGTCTCTATCTCTGGACTAGACTGACTAACCCCGCCAACTCTCTACCTTTTATACCTTTCCAGTGTCTACCAATCCTGAGTTAAAGAAAAGCTAACTAACCAATCCCAGCCTTAGCTAATGTTTACTGACAGGTGTGAAAGCAGGTTAGGGTGTTTACTGCTGAATCATACAGTGTTAGATGGTAGGAACATCAACAATTAACCTCTCATTGACCATATTCACATGCTTCAACATACTTAAATACACATATACACATTTTCCATTTGACATGAGGTAGCGATAGAACCACTATGGGACCCCAACTCTGGGATACTACAACTGCTCCAGCTTTCATTTGAAAAATACAAGCCATTCATGAAAATATAATAAATAAGGGTTATATTTATATCTTTCTATTGCTTATTATTTTTGTCTCTGGGAATGTCATTAATGTGATATTTTCCACCAAACCACATGATATACATTTTTGAGTACTTTTAACTTTTAAGATCATAGTATTAGAAATGGGTCTGCAAAGTACTTCTGTGAAATTAAACTCATACTCTAAGCTATCATCTCATTTGGAATTAATATATTATGAAATTAAAGCTTTTATTCTAACTTTATTACAATTGTAGGCTCCATTCAGATGAACGTATATCGGCTCGGTTTTCACGCCGAGCCGATATACGTTGTCCTCATGTGCAGGGGGGGGGGGGGGGAGGATGGAAGAGCCAGGAGCAGGAACTGAGCTCCCACCCCCTCTCTGCCTCCTCTCCGCCCCTCTGCACTATTTGCAATGGGGAGAGGCAGGGCTAAGTTCCGAGAATTAGCCCCACCCCCAGCCCACCTCTCCCCATTGCAAATAGTGCAGAGGGGCGGAGAGGAGGCAGAGAGGGGGTGGGAGCTCAGTTCCTGCTCCTGGCTCTTCCATCCTCCCCCCTCTGCAGAAGAGGACAACGTATATCGGCTCGGCGTGAAAAACGAGCCGATATACGTTCGTGGGAATGCACCCTTAACATTTTTTGGACATTTACACACTCATAATTAACTAATAATATTCTTAATTAGAGATGAGCGAACGTACTCGGTAAAGCACTACTCGTCCGAGTAATGTGCTTTATCCGAGTATCTCCCCGCTCGTCCTGAAAGATTCGGGGAGCGCCGCGGAGCGGGGAGCTGCAGGAGAGAGCGGGGAGGAACGGAGGGGAGATCTCTCTCTCCTTCTCTCCCGCCCGCTCTCCCCTGCTCCCCGCCGCAACTCACCTGTCAGCAGCGGCGCTCCCCGAATCTTTCAGGACGAGCGGGGAGGTACTCGGATAAAGCACATTACTCGGACGAGTAGTGCTTTACTGAGTACGTTCGCTCATCTCTATTCTTAATTAATCCTGTTTGAAAAAAATTAGAATGAACCCTATCAGCTCCTCAAAAGTTGAGATAAGAACTCCGGCACCCACCCTTTAAACACATGCTTGAATAGATGGGTAATTCACTGCATTACAGTTATACTAGATACTGTCAGACAGGTCTAGAACACAATTTATTTCTAGTTGCCTTTTAAACTTCTGCCCTGTTATCAGCTGTAGGATACAGCGTGCATTTACAGAGGTGTCGTTAATGCTTAAAGAACAAAAATGAAGGAAAGGTACAGCATGATAACCCCATAATAAAATATAATAGATGAACTACTTTTGTTTCTATTATTACGCCAGACATTTATCTCGCACTCTAAGCAGGCGGCAAACTCCAGCACTACTTATAAGTCATTGTCCTGTCTGATGGACGTACATCATATGAATTCAGTCTTGGTCATTTCTTTACCAGATACATTTGAAATAAAGGTTTTAAAAAATCTTCAAAAACAGAAATTATGGCTTTTTGTAGAGCCAGGGTGGTTTCACACATATTAGACCAGTTTCACGTGCGCGGAAGTGCATTTACGCATGCATTTGCACTACAAATTTGCGCATGCATACGCATGTTTTACTGTACTTTTTTGTGTTCGCAAATCGTGCGCATTTGTGCATGCAAAAAAACATGCAACCACGCACTTATTCATTAAAACAGGCAATTAAGTTAATTATTTTCATAAGTGCTATTTTTTTTTGCGCAAATTAAATGTGTGCACAAAATATACTTATGAGAATAAACCCATTGAAATCAATGGGTACCGTTAACTGTGTGTTGCGCACGCAAAACGCTGCGCAAAAACATTCATGTGACACAGGTCGTAGTGTGGTCAGATGTTAGCAACAAGCCAATGGAAAATCTAAAATGCATCCAAAATAGTGCTTTTTTGGTGTGTTTTGTGTGTAGGGGGTTTATCGCACACTCGGTCTGCTTTTTGGGTCAGTTGCATTTTATTCAAAATGCAGCATACTGTAGATATGGTGTTTCTTTCAGGTGAGTGAGGAGACTTATAAGGCCATGCATGATCCCCTGTGAACTATATGCAAATAGTGAAGATGGAACAATACCCCTGCAGCACCACCTATTGGATGGCAGCATTCCTGCAAATTAATGTCGACCCTTTAAACAAGTCTTTGAAACAATGATTGTGAATTGAAAACCAAGCCAGAATCCATACACAGACAGCTGTTTCGGGGTTTTTGCCCCTCATCAGTGTGCAGTAGGTTTATGGCTTGGCTAGTGAGAGGCCTGTGATGTGGGTCAGGAGGGGTATCCCCTTTTACCTTGGATTAGACTAATAGGTCACTATACAGTATATAGTCAATATATAATTAGCTAGAAACGTAATATACTGTCCAGTAATTACTATAAACTAACAAGACATTTAACCTTCTCATACTGTAATAAAGTACAGTACACGTGTATTTCAGTGCATATTAAAAAAAATATTCCTTTAATCTTGGGTGGTGGTTATCACAAAGTGCAGAAAGTTTTTGTCAACCACATGTGTATGCCATGCCATTAGGAAAACTCTAAGCAATGATTTCACTTGTATCCCTGGGCAATGGAATTCACACAGTTGGAGGAGAGATCACAAGAATTTTCCACCACTATAATAGACCTCAAAGGGATGGGTGGGATTTTAATCATATTGCATTTTTTGCCTTAGGAGTAGGTGAAACCAAGTTCTTGTTTCTGACATCATTTGATTTTCTACTGTATCCCATCTGTGCTTGAACCAGGTCTTTTCTTTATCCACTTTGCCCTCGATTTTTTTTCTCAAGAAACTGGCTATGTAATGCTTTGCTTTGCCAGTTCACAATCCAATGTTTTACAGTCTCAGGGCTCTTTCCCACGAGCGGATATATAACGATGGCGTTTTTACGTTTTCACGCCCGTTCTGTAAAAGCGCCTGAATGGGCGTTTTTCGCGATCACGGACAGCGTTTTCTCGGCCACTCACACGACCGCAAGCATCTCCTTTAGCAAAAAAATATGCTGCACTCTGGAAAACCCTTGATCTGCCAAAATCCCCCGGATGCCTTCCAATGCCTATATAGAGGCACCTGTAAGCTTTTCGCAGCGTCGGACGCTGCAAAAATGCCTCCCCCTCCCTTCTTTTTGTCTGCTCCCATAGGAGTCTATGGGACCTGCTGGAGTATATTGGCCACCGTATATACACCGGACGTATTTCGGCCGCTTATGTTCCATCTTTCACAGTGCTGATGCATTTACCCTCCGTATAATCGCCCATGTGAGTGAATGCTTTGCGAACCAATGCTTCACATGAGTAGCTTATATACGCCCGGGCGTATATGCGCTCGTGGGAATAAAGGTCCAGTGTGTTTTTGCCTGTTCTAAAAGGCTACCTACTACCTAACTGTGATGTAAAAGCATCTCAAAGCAGTGGCATGGGTTCTCTTTGTTGTGACAATACTGCATATGACCGCTCATTTAACCAGTGAATACAATGGCTCAGCATTGGCATTGTCCCCGAGTACTCACAATTTCCAGGTATCACTTCTCTTATAATTGCTTTGTCATTGTCTGTAGGCCTAAATGGAGACTTTGACTGCAGCACACACTAGATGTCCTGTTGCTTTGATTGCATGCACTGGCAGTGAATGCGGTCACTTTGCAGCTCGCTAGTTGCCCTGAACAGAATCCAACAATGACAAAGATCCAGCAGCTTTCGATTTTGTGCAATTGACCAATCTTGGTAACTTGCAACTTGCAATGCAACCTCATTCACTTATGTTGCATATTAGGAAGACAGCATAACATTTTAGTCTTTGGATATTGAACATGTGTCAAGATCAAAGTCTTGTGGCCCTAGGTTTATTTTGCCAGTGTGACTTACCTGTTAATTTTACAGTGCTTTATGATTACAGTACGGTGGCCATATACATTTGATAAAAAGTGACTGAACCTGGAGATTTCAATTGGATCAGCTGCAATCAAAGTGCTAACGGCCACTTGTCCGTCAGTGCATGTGTGCTGTGTGAGTTACATGCACAGCCTGACAGCTCCTGTGATGTCAGTTACAGGCTCTTAGCTCCGCCCCCTGATCACACGACAGTGACGTCATCACAGGTCCTTTATCCTCCTTGCGTATTGAATGAGGGATGATGGGTGGACTACATCCCCCACAAACCCCTGCAGCCTCAGTTGCTATGGATACAGCAGTACTCAGTCTGGAAGTTTGTACCTGGTTGTGATACAGTTGGACACCTGTGTGGAGACTCCAATAAATGACACCTCACAAATTTACACATACATAGCTCGTGTGCTGACAGGACCTGTGATAATGTCAGCATCATGTGATCAGTCACATGGCCCCGAGCTGAATGAAGGATTATGGGCGGACTACATCCCCGCCAAACCCCCGTGGCATCATTTGCTATTGATACAGCAGTAATCAGTCTGGCAGTTTGTAGTTGTGAGACAGCATGAAAAAAGGTTTGCTACCTTGTTAGCCAGTAAAGTGAAGTGTGATTGTTCTCAGTAAGTGAAACCAGGTAACCTTGTAGATATGATACCTTTTAATGGCTAACAAAAATACATGATGTTACAGCAAGCTTTCGGGATATCGCGCCCCCTTTGTCAGGATAATGAATGAAAGTAGTTTGGATGGCACATAAGTTATATGCAATAATTAAGTACTATGTTATAATTATGTGCCATCCAAACTAGTTTCATTCCTTCAACAGCCTGACGAAGGGGGCAGGATATCCTGAAAGTTTGCTGTAACATCATGGATTTTTGTTAGGCATTAAAAGTATTATATCTACAAGATTGCTTGGTTTCTCTTACTGAGAACAATCACCCTTGTGAGACAGCTGCACACCTGTGTGGAGACTCCAATAAATGGCACTTTACACATGCACACATACATAACTGTCAGTGCATATTGACCAACAACATTGAAGCATAGTCCTTCCCCACTATCTTCACATCTCCTGAATGTGATGTCATGTCATCTCAAGTGCTAATGTCGCCAACACCGGTCCAGCCTTCATCTAATCGTCAACCATTGTGCAGAGGGCTCAACGCTGCTGTGAAACTAATGCACCTTATATGACACAGTGACAAGCCACAATGTCACCTCCGCCACCAGCTGAAGTTTGTTATTCTCGTGCAGCTTATTTGCGAAAGCTACGAGCAAATATATCTCCTCAGCGAGTAACTGAAGTTTGTAAATTACATGCAGCTTATATGCGAAAGCAATGTAGCAAAGCTGTGTGTGTGTGATGCACCACCAGAAACACTGGTACTATAATTTCCTAATAATTACTAGTGTAATATATATGGGTGACTTCACTGTATCTCAGAAACAGATGTCAGAAAAAAGTAGGATTGGACATGTTGGATTTCTAGTTGCCCACAAGCCAGCCACTGCCAGATAGGTCTAGCTCCAATTTCCCTCTCCCAATTGAAATAAACCACTCAGTAAAGTATACTGTATTATTCATTACTTGTACTCTTTGATTTTGGTTTAACACATCAATATGGTATTTTATTTTTCATTTAGACCTGAAGAAGGAAGTTTAGTTTGAAACATTTCTAATGTAGCGCATTACTTTCAAACCCAAAGTATACAGTTTCCAACTTGCTTATATTTTGTGAATCTTTGAAATTGGGCTCAGTTCTGCTGGTATATGTATTTGCTTTCTACCAGTAAAATTTTCATTTGGGCTGCCAGCTGTGCATCTCCCTATGTAGCATTGAGAAGGGAAAATCTTCACAGTGCTCGTAGATGAGTAGTACCTTTTTTCTTTGAAAGCTCAGTCATTAGTGCTTCAGGCCACCCCTTAATTATTTAATAAATTAACTAACAGAAAATTGTTTTTACATTTCTGACTTGTTCGTGGAGCTGTAGGAGGGTTCAAGTCATTCTGTCTACATGTCTGCTAACTTACATCACACTTCCCCATTTTCCTCTCTTTTCTCTCACTGAAGGGAAAGACTACCTGTTTTAATCAGTGCCAATGCTGCTGTGATCACAGGACATTAAGAGCTAGCAAGTTCCTACTACAAACACATGCCCTGTTTGTAATCCTGTGTTTCTGTAAGGTAGTCAAGTTATTTTACTTATCTCTCCCACCAAAGAGGAAGTAAAGGCTTGCAATAATTCAAATCACCTATTCTGTCCTATATTAATATGAATGGAAAGTGCACCCAGCACATGAAGAAGAGTGTAGCTTTACTGCACCAAAGATTGCGTGAATGGGTGATTTCCAGCTACTTTTTTTTAAACTGTTTTTATTGAACAATCGAGATATACATTCTATGTTACATCAGTTATTCAGTCTTTCTTTTTTCTTTCTGGAGTCTAGGATCTGGATCAGTTTGCACTTCGGGAACATCTTATGACTGACTATTAAAGGATTTGTAGATAAATGTAATATCGATACACATTTTATATTTTTTTAAACTAATCGAAAATAACCAAAAAGAAAAAAATGAGAAAATAAAATCAAAAAAGAAAACATACAAATCAAACTTAGACCTGCTATGACCTCACAGATAACACCATCTCCCTCTTTTCATTTAGTACTCTTTAGATTTTATGTAACCATTTTCAGGATCTGTTCTCAACGTATTCATGTACCTGAGACAGGTTTCCGATTCATAAATTGTAGAGATGGCCTAGAATTCTAGAGTTTCCCCCCACGGCACCGACAAGACATTTTTCATACCCTAGATGGGAGGATCCCCCAAAACCATTTGTTCCTGATCCCAACACGTGTGGTAAAAACCTTCCCACAATTTTCCCTTTATTCTCTGTGGAAGCATACTGATAAAGCTCTCCCAAGTTTCAAAAAAGGACCGCACCATCTTTTCTTTAAACAGTGATGTTTCAGCCTAGTCCATCTGGAACAGGAAAGCTAGCTTGTCCAAAAGCATTCTAAATGGGGGCAGGGCTGTCGATTTTATCCACATCTGTAGGATAGCTTTTAGTCCTGCAGCTGACACAAAGTCTAAACGTTTGCGCACGCCTCTTGAACAATGATATATATCTGGGTCTAAGTACCCAAAAATCACCCATATAGGCTCTTGTGGACAGAAATTTGTTAAGAGCGTGGTAGTATACTCATGAATTCGTAACCAGAAAACTGGTATCTCAGGGCATGCCCATAGGCTATGGTATAGATTGGCACATGGAGCTTTGCATTTGAAACAATTTGACGTGGAGTATATTCCCATATGATATCCCTTTACCGGGGTTAGATATGATCTGTGGACGATCTGGAGTCGCATCTCTAGAAATGTAGCTGAAGGAAGGTATTTATGAGCCGATAACATGGACTTCATAATTAATTCTGATGTGAGGCCTGGGTCATCCAGAGAATCCAGCTATTTTAATACGCTATGAGATTGCCCATTCACATGGACCTTAGATACGAGCTTTGTAGTCGCATGTCGTATCTTTGATTGGTGCGAGTATTTAGCACTAGAGATGAGCGAGCATACTCATCCGAGCTTGATGCTCGTTCGAGTATTAGGGTGCTCGAGATGCTCGTTACTCGAGACGAGCACCACGCGGTACTCATCTCGATTAAACGAGCACTGACCATTGAATTCAATGGAGCCGGCAATACAGCCGACTCCATTGAAAGCAATGGGCTGCCGGCGAGCGCGGGATGAATTTTCGGGAAGGGCTTAAAAATATAAGTCCTTCCCTGAAATTCATCCAGAAATTTGTAAAAAGTAAAAAAAAAAATATACTCTCCTTGTCCCGGCAGACGGAGTTCAGCCGCGGCCAGCCGGCAGTTCTCCTGAACTGCTGTGAGTAGTATTCAGCAGCCAGGGATTTAAAATCCCTGCCTGCTGAATGAGCTGCCTCTGATTGGTCACAGCCTCACCAATCAGAGGCAGCTCTCACTCACTCATTCTGAGTGAGTGAGAGCTGCCTCTGATTGGTGAGGCTGTGACCAATCAGAGGCAGCTCATTCAGCAGGCGGGGATTTTAAATCCCCCCTGCTGAATACTACAGAAAGCAGTTCAGGAGAACTGCCGGCCAGACGCGGCTGAACTCTGGCTGCAGCGGAAAGGTGAGTAGTATACATTTTTTTTTTATTTTTACACATTTTAGGATGATTTTCAGGTAAGGGCTTATATTTTTAAGCCCTTCCTGAAAATTCATCCCGCGCTCGCCGGCAGCCCATTGCTTTCAATGGAGCCGGCTGTATTGCCGGCTCCATTGAATTCAATGGGCTAACATCGTTCTTCTCTGCCCCAGCTGTTACAGCTGTGGCAGAGGAGAACGATCTTTATGCTGACAGTGCGGGGGGGGGGGGTCTCACTCTTGCCACTATTGTGGCTTAATAGTGAGACCTCGGAGCCCGAAATGCAGCCTTGCATGTTGCTCCTCGCCTGCCCTATCCATTTCTGTGTTTTTTACATGACTTTGGTGATTTGCTAAGATTTTCATAAATGAAAACCATAGCGGAGCACCAGTCATATACAAAAATGCTCGAGTCGCCCATTGACTTCAATGGGGTTCGTTACTCGAAACGAACTCTCGAGCATCACTGAAAGTTCGACTCGAGTAACGAGCACCCGAGCATTTTGGTGCTCGCTCATATCTATTTAGCACGTCTAAAATTCCTTCATGTGAACGCTTCTATAGGAAACCATTGGTTAATTTAGAATTCAGTTATAATCATTGCTTTAGTATATTTAGTCAATCCTGTACCATACTTTAAATGCTTTTAATATTTTTAGGCCTCCTCATGGAAACAGCATCAGTGCGCCCAGTGACATTACCTAAGATATGTTCTCACAGCCAAAATGTAACAGTACAAATTGTCACTTGTTTGTCAAAATACTGGAAGCAGAAGTTTAAACATCATCTGGAGTCTTCAGAGCTGAGTGTCATGGACATATTTGGCTCAAGACAAACTTTTTATTGCCAAAGCCGTTTCTTACATATTGTTTTAAAAAAATCATGCAGGGAAAAAAACCTTCCCAGGACCTAATCCAGAGATTTATGGTATATCTTGCATTTTCATGAGTTATAGTCACTAATTTATTGCTCCACATTTATTCGGATATTAGCTTCGAGTTAATGCCTCATATCTGCCTTATCTGGCTTGAAATGAGCTGCATGGTCAAAATGACTTCAGCTCTGTGCTAATAACAAATTAATAATTCCTGGGGGCTCTAGAATTGGCAACTTCATCTTATGTTTGTAGAAATTACACTGTTGTTTCTTTAAGATTAAAGATAAGCATTTAATGAACAATGAGTTGTTTTTGGTTAGACTTGGACCAAAGAAGGGTTATTATTAGAGATGAGCGAACGTACTCATCCGAGCTTGATACTCGTTCGAGTATTAGCGTGTTCGAGATGCTCGTTACTCGTAACGAGTACCACGCGATGTTCGAGTTACTTTCACTTTCATCTCTGAGACGTTAGCGCGCTTTTCTGGCCAATAGAAAGACAGGGAAGGCATTACAACTTCCCCCTGCGACGTTCAAGCCCTATACCACCCCCCTGCAGTGAGTGGCTGGGGAGATCAGGTGTCACCCGAGTATAAAAATCGGCCCCTCCCGCGGCTCGCCTCAGATGCATTCTGACATAGTTCAGGGACAGTGCTGCTGGTGCCGGAGCTGCTATAGGGAGAGCGTTAGGAGTTATTTTAGGCTTCAAGAACCCCAACGGTCCTTCTTAGGGCCACATCTAACTGTGTGCAGTAGTGTGGAGGCTGCTTTTTGCAGTGTTGCACATTTTCTTTTTTTTTGTATATCGGCCGTGCAGAGCATTGCGTCCTGCAGTAATTTTACATTGTCCAGGGCCAGTAGTGGTAGGCAGGGACAGAAGACATATTTAGTGTATATAGGCAGTGGGCCTTTCCAAAAACATTTGGGAAAAAAAATCAATTTGGGCTGCCTGTGACCGTCCTCAGTGTACTGGGTCTCTGCTGGGGGTAGTTGTCCTAATTCATATGCAGCCAGCTAAGTGTTACAGCAGGCTTGCGCAAAATTCTTTCCTGCCTCTGTGTTGCCTCTTACATCACCGCTGTATTCCTGTCCACAAGTGTACTGGGTCTCTGCTGGGGGTAGTTGTCCTAATTCATACGCAGCCAGCTAAGTGTTACAGCAGGCTTGCGCAAAATTCTTTCCTGCCTCTGTGTTGCCTCTTACATCACCGCTGTATTCCTGTCCACAAGTGTACTGGGGCTCTGCTGGGGGTAGTTGTCCTAATTCATACGCAGCCAGCTAAGTGTTACAGCAGGCTTGCGCAAAATTCTTTCCTGCCTCTGGGTTGCCTCTTACATCACCGCTGTATTTCTGTCCACAAGTGTACTGGGTCCTTGCTGGGGGTAGTTGTCCTAAATCATACGCAGCCAGCTAACTGTTACAGCAGGCTTGCGCAAAATTCTTTCCTGCCTCTGTGTTGCCTCTTACATCACTGCTGTATTCCTGTCCACAGTGAAACAGTCTGCAGTAATTTTAGATTGTCCAGGGCCAGTAGTGGTGAGGCAGGGACAGAAGACATATTTAGTGTATATAGGCAGTGGGCCGTTCCAAAAACATTTGGGAAAAAAAATCTATTTGGGCTGCCTGTGACCGTCCTCTGTGTACTGGGTCTCTGCTGGGGGTAGTTGTCCTAATTCATACGCAGCCAGCTAAGTGTTACAGCAGGCTTGTGTAAAATTCTTTCCTGCCTCTGTGTTGCCTCTTACATCACCGCTGTATTCCTGTCCACAGTGAAACAGTCTGCAGTAATTTTAGATTGTCCAGGGCCAGTAGTGGTGAGGCAGGGACAGAAGACATATTTAGTGTATATAGGCAGTGGGCCGTTCCAAAAACATTTGGGAAAAAAAATCTATTTGGGCTGCCTGTGACCGTCCTCTGTGTACTGGGTCTCTGCTGGGGGTAGTTGTCCTAATTCATACGCAACCAGCTAAGTGTTACAGCAGGCTTGCGCAAAATTCTTTCCTGCCTCTGCTGTGCGTTCCATAAGCGAAGTCAGCCTCCAACCACAGGCCAATAAGTGGCACATTTAATTACAGCGTTCTGTTTCTGCACTACTGGTAATACACCATGCTGAGGGGTAGGGGTAGGCCTAGAGGATGTGGACGCGGGCGAGGACGAGGACGCGGAGGCCCAAGTCAGGGTGTGGGCACAGGCCGAGCTCCTGATCCAGGTGTATCGCAGCCGACTGCTGCGGGATTAGGAGAGAGGCACGTTTCTGGCGTCCCCACATTCATCTCACAATTAATGGGTCCACGCGGTAGACCTTTATTAGAAAATGAGCAGTGTGAGCAGGTCCTGTCGTGGATGGCAGAAAGTGCATCCAGCAATCTATCGACCACCCAGAGTTCTGCGCCGCCGTCCACTGCTGCAACTCTGAATCCTCTGGCTGCTGCTCCTCCTTCCTCCAAGCCTCCTCACTCCATTACAATGACACATTCTGAGGAGCAGGCAGACTCCCAGGAACTGTTCCCGGGCCCCTGCCCAGAATGGCCAGCAATGGTTCCTCTCCCACCGGAGGAGTTTGTCGTGAACGATGCCCAACCTTTGGAAAGTTCCCGGGGTCCGGGGGATGAGGCTGGGGACTTCCGGCAACTGTCTCAAGAGCTTTCAGTGGGTGAGGAGGACGATGACGATGAGACACAGTTGTCTATCACTCAGGTAGTAGTAATTGGAGTAAGTCTGAGGGAGGAGCGCACAGAGGATTCGGAGGAAGAGCAGCAGGACGATGAGGTGACTGACCCCACCTGGTTTGCTACGCCTACTGAGGACAGGTCTTCAGAGGGGGAGGCAAGTGCAGCAGCAGGGCAGGTTGGAAGAGGCAGTGCGGTGGCCAGGGGTAGAGGCAGGGCCAGACCGAATAATCCACCAAGTGTTTCCCAAAGCGCCCCCTCGCGCCATGCCACCCTGCAGAGGCCGAGGTGCTCAAAGGTCTGGCAGTTTTTCACTGAGAGTGCAGACGACCGATGAACAGTGGTGTGCAACCTTTGTCGCGCCAAGATCAGCCGGGGAGCCACCACCACCAGCCTCACCACCACCAGCATGCGCAGACATATGATGGCCAAGCACCCCACAAGGTGGGACGAAGGCCGTTCACCGCCTCTGGTTTGCACCGCTGCCACTCCCCCTGTGCCCCAACCTGCCACTGAGATCCAACCCCCCTCTCAGGACACAGGCACTACCGTCTCCTGGCCTGCACCCACACCCTCACCTCCGCTGTGCTCGGCCCCATCCACCAATGTCTCTCAGCGCACTGTCCAGCCGTCGCTGGCGCAAGTGTTGGAGCGCAAGCGCAAGTACACCACCACGCACCCGCATGCTCAAGCGTTAAACGTGCACATAGCCAAATTTATCAGCCTGGAGATGCTGCCGTATAGGGTTGTGGAAACGGAGGCTTTCAAAGGTATGATGGCGGCGGCAGCCCCGCGCTACTCAGTTCCCAGTCGCCACTACTTTTCCCGATGTGTCGTCCCAGCCCTGCACGACCACGTCTCCCGCAACATTGTACGCGCTTTAGTGGAGGCTGGGACAGAGTCAGAGCCTGGGACCGCTCACATCCTACCCACCCCCAGAATTGCGGGCCCCAGCTCGGAGGTGGTATCTGTGGCGGTGTATGCTTCCTCCACTAAACCACCCTCCTCCTCCTACGCAACCTCTGTCTCGAAATCAAGATGTGTCAGCAGCAGCACGTCGCCAGCAGTCGGTCTCGCGCGGCGTGGCAGCACAGCGGTGGGCAAGCGTCAGCAGGCCGGGCTGAAACTACTCAGCTTAGGAGAGAAGAGGCACACGGCCCACGAACTGCTGCAGGGTCTGACAGAGCAGACCGACCGCTGGCTTGCGCCGCTGAGCCTCCAACCGGGCATGGTCGTGTGTGACAACGGCCGTAACCTGGTGGCGGCTCTGCAGCTCGGCAGCCTCACGCACGTGCCATGCCTGGCCCACGTCTTTAATTTGGTGGTTCAGCGCTTTCTGAAAAGCTACCCACGCTTGTCAGACCTGCTCGGAAAGGTGCGCCGGCTCTGCGCACATTTCCGCAAGTCCCACACGGACGCTGCCACCCTGCAACATCGGTTTCATCTGCCAGTTCACCGACTGCTGTGCGACGTGCCCACACGGTGGAACTCTACGCTCCACATGTTGGCCAGGCTCTATGAGCAGCGTAGAGCTATAGTGGAATACCAACTCCAACATGGGCGGCGCAGTGGGAGTCAGCCTCCTCAATTCTTTACAGAAGAGTGGGCCTGGTTGGCAGACATCTGCCAGGTCCTTGGAAACTTTGAGGAGTCTACCCAGATGGTGAGCGGCGATGCTACAATCATTAGCATCACCATTCCTCTGCTATGCCTCTTGAGAAGTTCCCTGCAAAGCATAAAGGCAGACGCTTTGCGCTCGGAAACAGAGGCGGGGGAAGACAGTATGTCGCTGGATAGTCAGAGCACCCTCCTGTCTATATCTCAGCGCGTTGAGGAGGAGGAGGAGCATGAGGAGGATGAAGAGGAGGGGGAAGAGACAGCTTGGCCCAATGCTGAGGGTACCCATGCTGCTTGCCTGTCATCCTTTCAGCGTGTATGGCCGGAGGAGGAGGAGGAGGATCCTGAAAGTGATCTTCCTAGTGCGGACAGCCATGTGTTGCGTACAGGTACCCTGGCACACATGGCTGACTTCATGTTAGGATGCCTTTCTCGTGACCCTCGCGTTACATGCATTCTGGCCACTACGGATTACTGGGTGTACACACTGCTCGACCCACGGTATAAGGAGAACCTTTCCACTCTCATACCTGAAGAGGAAAGGGGTTCGAGAGTGATGCTATACCACAGGACCCTGGCGGACAAGCTGATGGTAAAATTCCCATCCGACAGCGCTAGTGGCCGAAGGCGCAGTTCCGAGGGCCAGGTAGCAGGGGAGGCGCAGAGATCAGGCAGCATGTACAGCACAGGCAGGGGAACACTCTCTAAGGCCTTTGACAGCTTTCTGGCTCCCCAGCAAGACTGTGTAACCGCTCCCCAGTCAAGGCTGAGTCGGCGGGAGCACTGTAAAAGGATGGTGAGGGAGTACGTAGCCGATCGCACGACCATCCTCCGTGACGCCTCTGCGCCCTACAACTACTGGGTGTCGAAGCTGGACACGTGGTCTGAACTCGCGCTGTATGCCCTGGAGGTGCTTGCTTGTCCTGCGGCTAGCGTCTTGTCAGAGAGGGTGTTTAGTGCGGCTGGGGGAATCATCACGGATAAGCGCACCCGCCTGTCAACCGACAGTGCCGACAGGCTTACACTCATCAAGATGAACAAAGCCTGGATTTCACCAGACTTCTCTTCTCCACCAGCGGACAGCAGCGATACCTAAACAATACGTAGGCTGCACCCGCGGATGGAAGCTACGTTCTCTATCACCATCAAAATCGTGGACCATTTAGCTTCATCAATCTGTGTATAATATTCATCCTCCTCCTGCTCCTCCTCCTGAAACCTCACATAATCACGCCGAACGGGCAATTTTTCTTAGGTCCACAGGGCTCGGTCATATAATTTTTGTAAACAATTTTTATACGTTTCAATGCTCATTAAAGCGTTGAAACTTTCACCTGAACCAATTTTTATTTTAACTGGGCTGCCTCCAGGCCTAGTTACAATTAAGCCACATTTACCAAAGCGATTAATGGGTTTCACCTGCCCTCTTGGTTGAGCATGGGCAATTTTTCTGACGTACATTAGTACTGTTGGTACACCAATTTTTTGGGGCCCTCGCCTACAGTGTAATCCAATTAATTTTTTGCCCACCTGCATTAAAGCTGACGTTACATCAGCTGTGCTGGGCACTGCAATGGGATATATTTATGTACCGCCGGTGGGTTCCAGGGAGCCACGCATGCTGTCGGTCCACAGGGAGTTGTAACTGCATGTGTCTATTCTAAAGAACCCCAGTCTGACTGGGGCATGCAGTGTGGGCCGAAGCCCACCTGCATTAAACATGACATTACCTCAGCTGTGATGGGCAATGCAATGGGATATATTTATGTACCACCGGTGGCTTCCTGGCACCCACCCATGCTGTGGGTCCACAGGGAGTTGTACCTGCCTGTGTCTATAAATTAAAAACCCCGGTCAGGTTGGGGCATGCAGTGTGGGCCGAAGCCCACCTGCATTTAATCTGACGTTGGCTCTGCTGTCCAGGGCACCGCAATGGGATACATTTATGTACAGCCGGTGGGTTCCAGGGAGCCCCCCTTGCTGTGGGTGCACACGGAATTTCCATTGCGGAGTTGTACCTGCCTGTGACTATTTATAAAAAACCGCGGTCTGACTGGGGCATGCAGACACCTTGACAGAATGAATAGTGTGTGGCACATAGGTTCCCCATTGCTATGCCCACGTGTGCAGCTCCTGATGGCGGTGGCACAGGATTATATTTCTCATTGCTTCTGTACAGCATTGTGGGCTATCGCCCCGCCCCTTTTAAAGAGGGTCGCTGCCTAGCCGTGCCAACCCTCTGCAGTGTGTGCCTGCAGTTCCTCCTCATGGCAGACGCACTTATAAATAGACGTGAGGGTGGTATGGCATGAGTGCAGCTGAAGGCTGCGCAGGGACACTTTGGTGTGCGCTGTGGACACTGAGTCGTGCGGGGAGGGGGGGGCAGCATGTAACCCAGGAGAAGTGGCAGCGGAGTGTCATGCAGGCAGTGATTGTGCTTTGTTGGAGGTAGTGTGGTGCTTAGCTAAGGTATGCATTGCTAATGAGGGCTTTTCAGAAGTAAAAGTTGTTGGGAGGGGGGGCCCACTCTTGCCGCTATTGTGGCTTAATAGTGGGACCTGGGAACTTGAGATGCAGCCCAACATGTAGCCCCTCGCCTGCCCTATCCGTTGCTGTGTCATTCCCATCACTTTCTTGAATTGCCCAGATTTTCACAAATGAAAACCTTAGCGAGCATCGGCAATATACAAAAATGCTCGGGTTGCCCATTGACTTCAATGGGGTTCGTTACTCGAAACGAACCCTCGAGCATCGCGATAATTTCGTCCCGAGTAACGAGCACCCGAGCATTTTGGTTCTCGCTCATCTCTAGTTATTTTCAGAGGTTCTATGGGAAGAGAAAGGAATAGTATATATTTTATGTATTTTTGGTGCAGCGCCAGCCTTTTTCACAGCTCTTTCAGGTAATTTATCTATTTGTTACCCCCCACCAAGCTGGGTACTCGTTTTACCAACTTCGGAAGAATGGAAGGCTGTGTCAACCTTGAGCCGGCTACCTGAACCATGCGGCGATTGAACTTCTAACCTTCAGGTCATGAGCAAGAGCTTAGGACTGCATTTCTGCTGCCTTAGCACTCTGCGCCACATCTGTTTTTCTGTGTTTTATATTAATCCAAAGGCATGCCAAGGCCTAATCAAACTGTATACTTGCTTCGGGGCTATTGGAAAGAGGAGCCAGCCCTAGTTGATCTCTTCCCTTTTATTACAAAGGAGTGAGAACCTGTATTGACATTAATCTCTTCTTACATGCCATCCTCTGGATCAATATTGGGGAGTAATAGGCTTAACTAGATGGACATATGTCTTTTTTCGCCCTTACATACTATGTTGCTATCTTTAGAACTTTAGACCTTTCACATTGTGGATTGTACTTTTAAGTATCTACGCCTAGAAGCACCTACAACCACTGCCCCTTCTATAGTTACTGAGATCGTAACAAAAATAATAAACTTACAACCTTTTAAAAGTAGATCTATTATCTTAGTGTACTACTAAATGAAAGGGTAACATACAGTATGCTTGCCATAAGGGCACAAACATTGTTTCCTTTGGCTAATAGAAATGATCAAAGAATACAGCAGGCCCATACAGTCGTTATGAGTCCACTGTATTCATGAGGAGGGCATTTCCCCACCAACCACCGCTTTTTCAAAGTGGTTCATCGTCAGCTGTGTATCAAGATATACATAGCTACCAGTCAGTCATGGCTTAAAGGGGCACAGAGAGCTGGGAAAGGCAGGGGAGTGCTATATTCCAAATAACACAAGATTTCTTTTCTTATACAGACTGATACAATATAAAAATACTACCCCATTCTGTAATAGTCAGGCTTCCCTCTTAATTTCAGTTAGACTGCTTCGTTTAGTTACCTTATTTGAACAAAAGTATAGAGGAAAACAATAATTATTGTTTAAGAAAATGTAAAGTTCAGCTAACTGCTGAACATGATGAAAAAATTTACAATTTGACAAAAATTCATGCATTCAAAACAATCTGTAGCTGTAGCATTAGGAAAAGGGGTAATATAATGCACAGTGCACTTTTTTTAACAAGAGGAGTCAAAGACCAATGTATACCACTGTATGCCTGTGTATTTGGAGTAGTGATGAGTGAACTTTGGAAACATTTTGATTCAGGCACGTTACAGAACTTTTGCAAAAAGTTTGACTTGTTTCGAATTAGTTCAAACCGAACCAGAAGTTCACCAAAACCCCTTAAAACTTATGTATAACACTACATAAGAGCCATAAAAGTCTTGTATAATGCTCTGAGAGTATTGTGCAGGGCTTTTATGGCTTTTAGGGCTTATTTAGACGACCTTATATCGGCTGGGTTTTCACACCGAGCCAATATACGGTGTCCTTGTCTGCAGGGGGGGGGATGAAAGAGCGAGGAGCAGGAACTGAGCTCCCACCCTCTTCCCTCCCCTCGCCACAGATTGCAATCGGAGGGGCGGGACGGGGGGCGAAGCTAAGTGACCCCATCTTGCCCCTCCTACTGCAAATAGTGGCAAGGGGTGGAGAGGGGGCGGGAGCTCAGTTCCTGCTCCTAGCTTTTCCATCCTCCTCCCCCTGCAGACTAGGACACCGTATATCGGCTCGGCGTGAAAACCCAGCCGATATACGGTCATCTGAATAAGCCCTTAGACAGTGCTATACACCAGTGTTCAGGACCAGTGTTGGGTGAACCAATCCAGTAGAACCCTGATTTAGGTAGAACTTTTCTAAAAGCTTGGTTCAGGCTAGTGCCAAATCAAACAACTAGTAAAGTTCAACCCAGAACAGGGTTCTACTGATTTGGTTAATGAAACAGTATTTGTAGTTTAGAAACAATAAATGCTCTAAGCTCTGTAGACTGGTTAGTACCTGTAAGAAGATCCAGAAATCTGGGGAGAGGTGCAAAGCCCTCTGTACAGACCACTATATTCTTTCATCGCTCCTATTAGCCAAATCACACAATATTTTTCGGTTATGCAGGTGGATATAGTAAAAAAAAATCCTACATGTTCTGTATACCATGCAGTATACATTTTAACAACGTGAATGGGACCCAGAAATCTAGGTAGGCATATAATTGCCCATTATGACCCCTGCACAACACCACAATCAATATGACTCCACTTGGCAAAAACACAAGGCCTATTTTGGACACTCACACAAGTACACAATGCAAGATTAATTCAACTTGTAATTAACTTAAGAGCCGTGGAAAACACTTGTGATTAGCCAATTAAATCCTTCTGGCAAAAAACCTGTTCAAAACTATTAACAACTTAATAAAAAATTAACAACCAGCAGGTACACATGTAGTAAAATATTTCATTGGATACAAATATCCCGTTATGTAACTTTTCCCACATCTGTTCAGGGATTTAATAAGATTAGTAATATTTTCAGCTGGAAAAAGATTTTTTTTTCCGAATGGAATTTTTGTTGTCATCTCCTTTTCACTTATTATTTTACTAATTATGATGTAGGTTATACCTAACCTTTCTTTGTTAGGTATTATGTTTACCATGTACAAGGTTAAGGTGTTAACTGTGTTATGAAAAATATATAGCATGCTGTGGATGTATTTATTTTTTTTCCTAGACTGGAATCAGGTCAAATAATAAAAAAAAAACTTATAATATTCCATTATGCCACTTGTGTCTGAGACCAGTGCCAGTGTTCTAAAACAATGTGGGTGGCCAACATGCTGCACCTTGCCATTAGAATGTGTTTACCCTGGGCATGGGCATGGCATAGTAATTTGTACAAAGCCTGTACAGAAATATTTAGCTATGTAGAGTACCATAGAGCTGTAAGCTTTCAGTGTGTCTCAATACTTGTAAAAAACTTTTCAACTCTATATAAAACTGCCTGAAAAAAATCCATATGCCTCTATATGAATTCAGAGGCATATGGAGGCACAATATAGACTTCTTGGATCATCTAAGGAGTCATTATACAGACTGGGGAACATGCATCTGACCTCTGCAGGAAGCATGTAGAATTACATAACCGCCATTCTTATGAATTGTTTTGTTTAGTAATGCATTGATGGGCAGGGACCGCCAGAGTAGCTCTCCATTATTGCTCATAGAGTATGTTCATGAGCAGAGGACCCTCCTCTACTATGTGTACGTGCCCCGATTGGGCCTTGATATGAGCCCAAAAGGAGATATACTTTGTAAAAGGGGTTCTCTCTCTGGTAGACTTCAATTATCCATGTATTACATGTTTTAGAGTTTCTGTTGTACATTTTAGTACAGTTCCTCTGATTTACCTGACACCTAAACAGTTCTGTCCACCATTACCGTATCTTTAATTTGGTTAAGGACTGCAATTTCACATAAATCCAATTCAATACAATATTGCAACTTGATAATAAAACCATTGACAGTGTGTAATTCACATTACAACCACTGGGTGGCCAAAATAGACACATATAGGATAGACATCTCATGACAGAGTATGGCAAAATCATGTTATGTTAAAGGGGTTCTGTCACTAAAAAAGAAAAATTCTATACTGATCTATTCCTCCCCCATCAGTCTACTTACCAGATCTTCACCTCCCTTATCGTCTCCTGCAGTCCTGGAGGTCATTTCATCTCCAGCTGCCTGATTCTTCTCCTTCCTGTGAGGTTACGTACATTTGGTTGGCAGTCTTCTGCCTGCCAACCAATGAACGTTACATCACAGCTCACAGGTCAGCAGGGGGACTGCCTAGCTTCTTCAGAGATTGCTCATGCGAGCTGTCTCTGAAATAGATTACAATTCCTTCCTAGGCAGTGAAGCTATAGCACAGGGATGTGACCTTCCCTGACCCAGCAGCAAGGAGTTTGTGATAAGCAGCCCTCATAACAAGCTGGTCCCAGCCTGCAGTGAGCTGACCTGGGGCACGGGAGAAGCTCAACCAGGAGAAGATGTGATAAGGCTGTCTGTCCGCTGTCTCTAACACTATGTCCTCCCTTTTTCTCAAACTAAACCTCTCTAAAACTGACCTCCTTGTCTTTCCACCTTCTAACCGACCTCCCCTCAACATCTCCATTCCAGTGTCTGGCACCATCATAACCCCCCGACGGCATGCCCGATGCCTTGGGGTCACACTGGACTCTGACCTCTCCTTTACCCCCCATATCCAATCTCTGGCCCAAACATGCCACATGCACCTCAGAAATATTGCTAAAATACGTCCGTTCCTAACCACGGACACGCTAAAGACGCTCGTGGTTGCGCTCATCCACTCCCGGCTTGACTACTGCAACTTGCTACTCATTGGCCTCCCCCGCACTGGACTCGCTCCACTCCAATCCATACTAAATGGAGCAGCTAGACTCATTTTTCTATCCAGTCGTTATTCAGACGCCTCTGCATTATGCCAGTCGCTGCATTGGCTGCCCATCCACTGCAGAACTAAATTTAAACTCCTCTGCCTCACTCACAAAGCTCTGCATGGCGCCGCGCCACCATACATTACCTCCCTCCTGTCAGTACACCACCCAGCCCGCTCACTCCGATCGGCTAACACCCTCAGACTAAACACCCCTGTAATACGAACCTCTCATGCTCGCCTACAGGACTTCACCAGAGCAGCACCCATCCTCTGGAACGCTCTACCCCAAGGCATCCGGACAATTCCCGATGCACGAAATTTCAGACGTGCCTTAAAAACGCACCTCTTCAGGGAAGCATACCAAATCTCCTGACCTAGTCCCTCGCCCCTCCCTATGGTGCCCCACCCTGTTTGCCTTCTGATAAATGATCTGTACATAAAATTTCCTATTGCCTATGTTCCCCAACCCCTGCACCTCCTGTACCACCCTCAACCCATTTGTGTCTAACCCAATGTACCTTATATTGTAATTGTTGTATTGTTTTGCATTTATCCAGGCCTGAAAGCGCTGCGGAATAAGTTGGCGCTATACAAATAAAGATTATTATTATTATTATTATAAGGAGACAGACAGGGAAGGGATAGGTAAGTTTAGATATTTTTTTTAATAACAAAACCCCTTTAAAGAATTGATTATCTTATGATATTATTTGAACATGTCCAACCAAGAGGAAGGGAAAGGAGGGACATATTTGTATCGAATTTGTTGGTACTGAGAAAACACATTGCTTTTCTGTAAGTTGATATGGTGTGTGCCATAGGACACTCCAAATCTGGTCACTAATGGTGTCAATGGAGCTATCCATGGTAGCTGTCAAACATAGCAACTTGCACTTGAAACTTTAGTGCAGTTCGAAAACTTTATCCCATCAGTGGTCACCAGTGGGCCATGGAGATTTTATTTGGGTGATTTCAACTCTTCATGTTTCACTCAATCAATAAAAGCCACGTTGACGGGGTAATAAACACTGTTACATAATTCAAAGTATTTGCTGCCCTATAGAGCAGAAAAATCTCTGGCAGCGATAGTAAATGTGGTGATTAGAAATTCCTATTTTAAAGCAGTGTTTACTAGCTATTAAAAGTAAAATGTAATTTTATCCAGTTGTTTCTGTTGGACTGAGCTGGTGGGCAGAGACACATGATGTTATTAAGAATTTGACACAGTACATTTAGTATTCGGTCCGACTTTTAAGGAGCAAAGCAAGATTTAGAGTCTGCGTCCTGTTTGACAAGGCGATAATCTGTTCGAGTGCATTGCCCATAACATTCATGCCACACACCAACCTTTCCCAGCATACTTTTCAGCATGAGCACTAATACTTGGGCACGGTATTTGGCATCCCTATATTGTGGTTAGTTACAGCATGGGAAATAAAGCAGTCAATCACCATATATACACATGCTGGGATTTCTTAATAACACCCTGCCTCTCGCTAAAGCCAGGCATCAAAATGTGTAAAAATTATAGACAGCTGAACTAGTTGTCCTTAATCCAAACCTTTAGTGAGATGCAAGATAATTTGGTTGGAAAAATACTTAAAGAGGACTTGTCATAGGATAAATGCAGCATGGCCGGATACATAGCCCCACTGACTCTATTCCCATGTTTTTTTTCATACCCCTCACGGGTTCTTCTTAGATCGGCGCTGTCAATGTGTGAAGTGGGTGGTCTTCACAACTCAGTGTCAGTGGGTAACCACAGCTTGGTGCTTTAAAGCGGAATTCTATGTAACATTTATGGCAAATATGTAGGATTCACCAATTGACAGATATGACAATGTGCTGATGTGTCGTTAATGTGTAGATGGGAATAGCCCCTTTAAATAGACACTACAATATGAGCAAAATTGTACTTATGTAGTAGCCAATGTGAGAAGTAGCAAAAGTGTGAATCTCTTTAATTACTTAAAATTACATTTTTGTGTGGAAAAATGTCTCTAAAATGTTACTACTAGGGGTTCTTCTAATTTGCTGTCCACTGACTACTTTCACATGATGTCCATCATTAATAACAGAGACATATTACAGGAATTGTGTGTGGGTGCTGTCTCATGCTACCCACAGACGTCTATGAAGAGGGAGAAGAGCAAGCTGCTGGAAGAAAACAGACCTGTTAGAGAGAGACAGACACACGCACACATACAAATGCGGCTGAAGACCCTAGTAAGTGTTTTCCCTCATGTGAGTGCTGGAATCGCATCTACACTGCTCAGTACTGCTGTGCTACAGAGAATTAGGAAGCAAAATCCGTTTTCTCCATGTGCAAATATGTGCAGTCTATGGAGGTGATTATAGAAACTAGTTTCCACCAACCAGATTTAGAGAATTAAAGACACGGCACGCAGAGGGGGGAAATTGCGGAAAATGAAGGATACAAGTCGTAAAATAACTTAGTGTTATTTTTCATGTACACACATGGCAGTTTATTCTGCAAAGTTACCTGAAAATGCAGGTATGTTTTAAATACTATTAACCCCTTGGGAGTCGTATAGTCTGACAATTTGGCCGGAAAAAAAATTGTGCGTCTTTGCTCTAGAGCTTCAGTTGCTCGTAACATTCAGCAGATTGCTAGGTTGATTAACTTTCAATTAAAATGACCGAAACCTATTATGTGTGAATCTATTATATAGAACACTTGTATTATAACTTCCAGTGAGTAGAAAGTGATAGGAATTTCTATACAGCTCCCCAGAACGTGTCCGTGATGCTACTACCGTGTTTCCCCGAAAATAAGACAGTGTCTTAAATTAATTTTTGTTCAAAAAGGTTTAACTTTTTTACATGTATAGCTGCCTGGACACTATTTAAATTGACTTTTTTAATTAACTGTTAGCAGGGCTTAATTTTTGAGTAGGGCTTATATTTCAAGCATCCTTAAAAAGCCCGAAAAATCATTTTGCATCCTCAAAAATTCTGGAAAATCATGCTATGTCTTATTTTCGGGGTATGTCTTATTTTCAGGGAAACAGGGTAATAATGACACTTAGTAGGCAAAGCAACCATTTGCAGAGTATAGATTTATTACTGGATCATTTGTTATTTATTACTAGATTATTTGGCTATATATTGTATAGCGCGGACAGGACAAGATGCTACTGTACATTGCCCATTTAAAGTCGATCCCTTCTAATTCCCCTTTACAGACAATTCATTCAAGTGTCCTACTATAAGTCATTCATCTCTACAACAGCTGTTTTCGACATCGAGCATAAATGACGCTCTAAGCTATAGACTATCTACTGTGGTCTGTTATACGTGCCTGTGATCACTAGGAGAGTCTGGCTGGGCAGGTCAGCACACTTTGTTCTTCCTGACCTAATGTTCCCTGTCTAAATGATATGTTTAACCATGTTCACCAGAGCTGTCCAAGGGAGACAAACTATATGTCTACTGAAGCCAAAGCGAGGGGAAGCCATATATATCTGGCATACACTCTTCACTTTGGCACCTCTAGAAACACTGGCAAAGGATAGTACCTCAAAATTATCCCTCTTTCCACATTAAGTGTAAAGCCTTGCTTGAAACACATTCTAGAGTCGTTTTCGTCTAAAAATAATTCCAAGCGTAACCACATGCTTTACATCTGAAGCGTCCCTGTGTCATGTGGAATAGCTATTCAATGCATGGTGCTAAACGCTAGTAGGAAAGAGGCAGTAACATGATATGACCACATCTGACATATTTTGTCCTGAGAATGGATGATTTATGAGAGTACAGTAGGCGCTACAGTAGCACTTCAGCTTTTTTTCCCTCTTTTATAAGTAGATTCAATAGTATTGTTTTCATATAGCGGAGAAGGATAAATAAAAAGTCAAGCTAAATAAAGGCCCATTTACACGTAATGATTATAAGCTCAAAATTTGTTCAAATGAGTGATAATCGTTACATGTTAACGCGGGCATTGTGCATTTTTCACTTGAATGATGATTTTAAGGTTAGCCTAAAATCCATTGTTCAACTAGTGAGAGATAAAGTATTATCACGGAAGGCTGCAGATAACATTGTGATCTGCCGTCAGCATTGAGCAGAACAATGCAGCTGTTAGCACAGCTGGGTGCGTGATTAATCACACATTGGGCTCTGCAAACAGCTCATGTACGCCTTTTTACATGCAAATGAAGATGATGAAGTGAAGTGGCCATTAACACTTTATGCAAATAGATCGCAAAATCTTTCAATCTTTTAGTCGTTTGAAAGATTATCTTTGAATGTGAATGGGGCTTAAGACTCTGTCACCATCTTTTTGCACCCCTATCTGAGGACAGCATAAGATAGTCACACTGATTCCAGTGATATGTTTGCAGTGTGGATCTGTGCAGTAGTTTTTGAAAAACTTGCCTTTTGTCAGTCGAAGCTAATGCATAGAGGACTACTTAAAGTAGTCCTTGATATTCATCAGCTGCAGCCCACCCTCCAGCCACTGATTGACTAATGTCTGCCTAATAGTGTGCATATGGAGAGAATTTCCAATCACTGACTAAAGGGGTGGCGGGTGTAGCTAGCCTGCAGCTCATTAATATGCAGGATTAGTTCTGAGTCTGTCTGCTACTAATAAAAGGCAAGTTTCTCCAAAACTACTGCATATGCTCAGGACACTTCATGAGGGCCAATGTAGATAGAATACTGTGCATCATCAGAAACGGACATTATTCATATCAGATTGTTTATTGTGTACATTTTCATAAATATTTTTGGTGCAGATTCTTCTTTTTTCCCTGTTCACATAAAAAAAATCTTGAAATATTGCAGTTTTCACACTGATCACTCATTACAATTTGCTGGGGCTTCCTGTTTTCTGTAGCTCACTTGTCAACTTTGCTGTATAGATTGGGAAATATGAAGCAGAGCCATCTAATTATTACTAGAAGTCAGGTGCATTACTGACAGCTCTATTGTACTGCTAGAGATCTAGGTATTGCAAGGTAGCAAGACTATACACATAGAGTGACTTTGTATGCAAATTCATGGTCTCTGGGGAAGAAGGCTTGTTTCCAGTGAATGAAGGCAGGCAGCTGGAAGAGATCTCCGATGCACTCCAACTGCATTCACTGAATGATTATCACTCCTATGGGAAAGCACAGCCTGACAGTCGTCCCATGTAAAAGTAGCTAAACTGCTTTTTTTGTTGTTTTTTACAAGAAAACAAGCCTACATGTAAAACCAGCTTTACATGGCAGGATGGACCCTGCAAGACGGACCGCTACTCATGGGCCAATGCTGTGTGCTTGCCCCCCAAGCCAAAATTTGCCAGCCAGCCCTTGCCTTCATATCACACACATACTGTACTAGGACCAATTTTATAGGAAGCAAATTAGTCTAAAAGTACATTTAGATGATGAGAAGGAACCCCCACAAGCACTAGCAGTATCCACATATTGTTTAAATGATATTATTCTGGACGCTCATCTCATTCTTGACTATTCGTTCACTGTTCTCTAAACACACTCAACTAGAAATCATCCATCCTGGCTTCTTCAACTTTCTTTATTGCATGCAGTATTTTTGTAATTGAAATACTGTATACAGGCTTGGTAAGTATGTCATTTAAGGAAACATCATGCAGTATTCCACTAAACAGACAAAATTGCCCAAAAATGTAGCCTGTGTCGTTGTAATACTATATCTTACTAATTTTTTCCTAGTTTATAGCTTGGCAGAAGCGAGTAAATAAACTAATGTTGTCCTGTAATGATGTTCCTGAACTCCAGGCTCCCATACTGGGCCATGTACAGCCCGGTGAGCCGGAGTGCCTACTAAATCTTACTTTTACTACTAGACTTAATTATACTTTGCTGTAAAAGTGTATGAGTTATTTTTGGATAGCTGGGTTTATATCAGAGTCTAATGAAGTGTTTTGCATTGAAATATAAATCTTCTGACTGCAGAACTGTATATAATTGCTGTCGATGTGTGTGTTCCCAGCAACTCCTATTAGAAAGCACTTTTTAAATGGTAAATAGGAAAATGATTGCACCGAAGTAATTCATTTTGTAAGTTATGTTCTGAAATTTATATACAAGATCAATATCAAAACTATTCAGATATTAGGTTTTGGGTTAAAGACCAACTAAAAAGACTTGTAAATTCTTTTGTGAGAAGTTCAAATCCTCTTTGTATGATGTCATCACAGTAAAACAATTTAATATATAAGTGTGTTATGATATATTTGCACAAGCGCAAGAGGTTTTTGTCCAGCACTGAGCCGGCATGTCTATGTGTCAACATCCAGCACTCATGTGATCAAACATAAAAGCATTGGATAAAAAAGTCACATTAGTGATTCTGAATAACTGAGACTCACATCCTTTGGTTCCCTGGATGTACCTTCGGGGTGGTGGTGGTGGTGGGATCTGGTATACTGTCATACTACCCTCTTTCCAGTAAGTGTAACTTCCTTTATTCTGTATTGCCCACTCTTATGAACGCAGAAAGTTTTTTTTTATTCTCATTCTTTACACTGTTTCTTCTATTTACCAATTCCTCGTTTGGAGTTTTTGGGCCCTTTCCGACGCTCTCTTGGATTTCTGGATGCCCTGTAGGGCATAAGAAGTGGTGCATCATCTGCCCACAAGGACTAGAGGTGTGACAGTTGGCCCCCTTCCAGGATTCAGCTGTCTACACCAGGTCCTTTTTTTTTCTTTGACATTTTTAACATTCATTTTAATTTGAGGCGCTGTCCCTCTCACCCTATCTTCATCGTTACTTTACAACATGAAAGTCAGCCATTTAGAAAATTTCGAGAACCATAAAGGCATCCTCAAGTGCAGCTATGAACATTAACAACCACTCTGATAAAACTGGCTCTAATGAGAACCACCTAGGAATAGAAGACCATGAGTTACCTCTGCTGCAATGGATAAGTTCATTAGAGTCAACATCAACTCTTCAGAGGAGACTGTGAGAATCAGGTCTTTAAGGTCAATGTGAATCCAATACTGAGGAACATCAACAGGAAGAAGAGAATTGCTTGAGGCAAGAAACACAAGGAATGGACATTACACCAGTGGAAATCTTTACTTTGGTCTGATGAGTCAAAATTTGAGATTTTTGATTTTCACTGTCATGTCTTCGTGAGACGCAGAAAAGATGAGCGTATGGTTTCTGCATCTGTGATTTCCATCATGAAGCATGGAGGAGGAGGTATGATGGTGTGGGGCTACGCAAGGGTTATTTGACCAAGAAGAAGAGTGATGTACTGCTGCGTCAGATGACGTGGCCTCCATAGTCACCCACCCTATATCCATTTGTGATGGTTTGGGATGAGTTGGACCATAGAGTAAAGGATAAGCAGCCTAAAAGTGTTCAGCACTTCTGGGAACTCCTCCAAGACTATTAGAAAACCATTCCAGGTGACGACCTCATGAAGCTGATTGAGAGAATGGCAAGAGTGTGCAAAACTGTTATCTAAGCAAAAGGGGACTATTAATTAATTTAAAAAAAACAAACAAACAAGAAAAACCATGAAATTAGCAGCACTCCAGACTTAGGCCCAATGTCCATGGGTGGATTTGATTTGAAGAAATCCATGTGGGGCACCCACGTGGGACAACTGCAAATCAAGTCACGCATAGAGAAGCATGGGTGTCCGCAAATGGCACTGCTATACTTCCGTTACAGCCTCCGTTTAATGTATGCATCAGGAGTTTTTCCCTATGTATATACTAAGTGTAAACAAAAACTAGATGTGAGCAGGGCTTTAGATGTACAGTATTCACAGATAGCACTGGACAGCCCAGTCTTCTATATAAAAATACAAATGCAGGAAAGCAAAAAAAATGTACAAAACGCTATATGAAAAAAATGATAACACAAAAATGTATAACAATAGAATATTTCTATCCTAATGAAGTATTGCAATGTGCAACGTTAGTGCGTTCTAAAATGATAAATCGCGCTATAATTGGAGTGTCTTGTCAACATTGCACTTTATCTCAGCTTACCATTTCAATATGAGCTAGTTATCCTGACAGTAAATGCAGATTGTATTTCCAAATCAAAAATAGTTGTGTGCTCTGTGAAATACTAATAGAGTCCAGATGGGGAATGCGCCACTAAATATTTCTAGGTATACAAACTGATTTACCGCAGCTTAGATTTGATAGAGTAGTATAATGCAAACTCTTAGCTGGTGTGAAGAAGTTGCCAACTTGAAACAGTGTCATAGCTGGAAAGAGCTTAGTATTCTCTGCCCCGGGCCAGCCGCTAAGCATCGTCATACGCCCTTCACAGGGATTGCGCAGTGTAAATGCCCCTTCTAGCCTTATCTTAAGACTCCTGCATTTGCTTTGTCAAAAAATAAAGAATATTTGAAATTCTTTCTTAAAATTGCTTGTTTAACGATAGCTCGTTCAAAGCTGCTGAAGATACAAGAGGATTTACATGTGTGTTCATGGTAAAACAGCCAATGCTTTCATATAACCACTAGGCATCAGAACAGCGAAAGATTAATAGATGTATATAGAACAGTAATTGGTTTCTAGGTACTAAATGAGATTTGACATATACTAACCCCAAGTCAATAATGTTGGAGCGTCCATGTATTCCATTTCTTGTATTGTACTCTTCACCTTCCATATGATCAGTTTTCAAACATGCATGCAAAGTTACAGTATCTATGGGACAAGCGAAAGTCAACGATAATCATTCGGTCTAAACACAAGCCAATGACGAACGATAATCATTCCCTTCTCGCTCATCATTCATTTTGTGCAGGCATAAAAACCATCACTTATCATTCAGCCTAAATAACAATCGTTCAGTCCTTCTCATTCACTAATACAGTGAATGTGAAAGACTAAACAACTGGGAACAATTCGTGTTTGAACAAACCAACGATGTATCTGCCTGTACGAGACCAAACAGACTCATTTGCTCGTTCGCTCGTTGAAACGATAACCGGTTTGTCTACAAGGACCTTGCATTCACTCTATTATTCACCTGGATGCTCTGGTTCGCCATCAGTCCAGTCCCCTCCCAACTCCGGATGCAAACGGGTTGCTGATCATATGCTGTCTAAGCATGTGATCGCTGCAGCCAATCACTGTTGCCAGTGGTAGTTTGTTGTTGGGATGCAGTTTACACTTCTGGAATGTTTTTTTAATTGGACAACCTTCTTTAATGTACATTCACACAGCATTTTTGATGATTACAAAAATAGACAGAGAAGAACAGATCTTCTATATAGGGTCTAGGCCAAATTCTCCTAATGTGCACATTGCCCTTTAAATTTAAATTTCATAGAATTTTATATTAGATTTTTTGCTTCAATTGAAATGTTGAACTCAATTACATTTTTATTTTTGATTAATGATTCAAAACCATTAGAGATGAGCGAGCATACTCAATAAGGCAAACTCCTCGAGCGAGTAGTGCTTTATTCCAGTACCCGCCCGCTCGTCTCTAAAGATTCGGCTGCCGGCGCGGGTGACAGGTGAGTTGCGGCGGTGAGCAGGGGGGAGCGGGGGGAGAGAGGGAGAGAGAGATCTCCCCTCCGTTCCTCCCTGCTCTCCCTGCCCCCTGCCGGCAGCCGAATCTTTAGAGACGAGTGGGCAGGTACTCGAATAAGGCACTACTCGCTCGAGGAGTTTGCCTTATCGAGTATGCTCGCTCATCTCTAAAAACCATCTTATTCCACAGCTATAAACTTGAGGTTCTGACTGACATTTATGCCTTTATCCAGCTAGCAGTGGTAGTGAAGGATACTTCATTCTACTTGGCCATGATCTACTATGTCTCTCCACTGGTCTACCATTATATTTGTATTGTACATTTTATTGTTGCAAAATGGGAGATGGTACACAAAGAGATTCCACCAGTAAGCAAAACAAAGTGAGTTGTTAAGGGCTCTTCTGTATTCCATGGGGGTTTCAGAGACCATTAGACTATTAGTCGACAAATGAGAGATTGAGCAAGGCCTCTATAGTGCTATCTATTGGAAGGCAGCATTCCTACAAGTCAATGTCCGACCTTTTAGCAGACCTTGTAACATGATTGACAATATAAGTCAAAGCCAAAGTCTTCTCCAAAAGGAAAAGATAACCATGTACATGTTATCTTTGCCTTCTGGAGAAGACTCTGGCTTTGGCTTACAGTATATTCCCAAGTAATCAGCCCTGTTAAAAGGTCGGACATTGACTTGTAAAAAAGCAACCTCCCAATAGGTGGCACTGTAGAGGTATTGTACCATAGTAGCATACTATGTTAGGCCAAACCTACTTTCCCCTCAATGTTAATCCATCCTCCATTTGCATACCAAATTTCCCAGAGGAGCATTGCTTGGCCATTTAAGTCTTCTTATGCCCACTGGGCAGTCTCCACAAGGAGAAACTGTACCCCTCCTTTCCCAATATTAGAGGGAACATGTGTACACTATCCAATTGTGAAATCAATTACCTACCAGAGCCAGCTCCTTTACATAAAGTGAGGGCCTTGAGTTTTCTAAAATCTGAATTCGCTTTGTCTTTGAATTTACAATTTTACAATGTTATTAGCTTTTTTTCTTCTTTTTAAACAAAAATTACTCTCCCAAATCCAGCACTTGGCAGGATTAGACCTCTTCTCCTAAGGTTTACATTTTATCAAAACTAATCTGCTGTGTGAGTAAGGCGAAGAATTATTGACTGTGGGGAGATGTGAACTGGGAAACGGTTGTCCTTGTTCATAGTGTAAGGCCATAGCTCAGCTTGGTATGCCTCATACAGGCAACATCTGTAGTTGTTTGCAATAGCAGCAGCATATTTCCATAGCTGGAATGATGAGATATGTGATAGTAACATGTTTCAAGAGAAGCATTTCTGTCTTTTTGCACAAGATATAAATCTTTCTAAAAGAGGTTAAGCTGTGTAAACATTACATCCGGCCAACAGAAGCTACGCTAGGCATATGATATGAGATGAAGTCCAATGAATTTCACGTTGTATTTGCAATCCCACTAGTTATTATTATCTAAATGTATTATTGTGGAACTATAACTATATAGCATAAAGGGCATTCCTTTCATTTAAAGAAAAATCAAAGAGGTGTTGCCAACAAGGTGGAAAATGGATCATGCCTTAAGGCCCATTTAGACCCAACGATTCTTGCTCAAAATTCGCTCAAAGCCGTCTTTTGAGCAAGAATCGTTGGGTCTAAACACATGGATATTGTGCAGTTTTTCTGCACAAGTCGTTTCTCACTCAATTCTAGCTTTCTTGAATTAAAGGGGTTGTCCCGCGGCAGCAAGTGGGTCTATACACTTCTGTATGGCCATATTAATGCACTTTGTAATGTACATTGTGCATTAATTATGAGCCATACAGAAGTTATAAAAAGTTTTTTACTTACCTGCTCCGTTGCTAGCGTCCTCGTTCCCATGGAGCCGACTAATTTTCGCCCTCCGATGGCCAAATTAGCCGCGCTTGCGCAGTCCGGGTCTTCTGCTCTCTTCAATGGAGCCGCTCGTGCAGAATGCCGACTCCGTGTAGCTCCGCCCCGTCACGTGCCGATTCCAGCCAATCAGGAGGCTGGAATCGGCAATGGACCGCACAGAAGAGCTGCGGTCCACGGAGGAAGCAGACCCCGGCGGCCATCTTCAGCAGGTAAGTATGAAGACGCCGGACCGCCGGGATTCAGGTAAGCGCTGAGCGGATTGTTTTTTTAACCCCTGCATCGGGGTTGTCTCGCGCCGAACGGGGGGGGGGGGGGTTAAAAAAAAAAAAACCCGTTTCGGCGCGGGACAACCCCTTTAAGCAATGAACTCTTATCAGCAGTGCAGGCTGTTATCAGAGTCGGCAGCGCTGATAAGATTTTTTCAGCTCGTGTCCCGCTGGTAGTTCAAAGCGGGATGTGAGCTGTAAGCACGGAGAACAATACAGCTGTTTGCTTATGCAAAATAGCTGTATTGTTCGCCGAGCGATAGCGGCTGTGTCCCACTCCACCTGCATATCTCTAAAGTAGCTACTTAGCTACTACAGAGTTATGCAGAGATGATTGCTCAAAACTGTAACTCAAACTGCCATTTGAGCGACTTTTGAGCAATCAGCTAAATCAGCAATCAGCTAAATGTCGTCTCTGTAAGCTACAGATGGGACAAACCTAACCTTGATTGTGATAGCATGGAGCACGCTGTTATCTTATCTTAACCCATTTAAAAGCTATTGTTCTTCACACAACAAAACCCATTTTAAAGGAATTAAAAGTGTAAATTTGTCAGCTTCATTTAAATAAATGGAGTGGCACTGCACATGTGCGGCCACAGCTCCTTTGAATGTGATATCAGTCCAGGTCAGTTTAGCAATCCTGCAGTGATAAGAAGAGGGGGACAGGAGACCCTTGTTCTCAGGATCAGTGAGCATTTCAGTGGAGAGACCCTATAGATCAAACTTTTATCACCTGTGCTATGGATAGGTGGTAAATGTCTGTCATGATGCAACACCTTTAATTCGAGACATATAAGGGGGGGAGTTATACTTGGGAGTTATACTTATAATTGGGGCATACAGGGGGCCCTATTATTAAGGGAGGAATAGGGGGGTCATATTAATTACTGCGACTATTGAGGGCGTCACTATTAATAAGCGGGACTACAGCAGGGGGGGGGGGGGGGGGGGGCGCTGAAACATTGAAAAGATGTTCCAGCAGAAGGATGGGGAAAGTGTGTAGAGGGGAGTCATGTCTGGAAGATGTCTCACTGGTAGTCTGGGCCTAGAGAAAAGAATACCGAATATGGACAACTCCAAAAAGACAACATCATCTGTGATCACAGGAGGTACCTGCATAGTAATCACTATCTCTGTATAAGGTCAGTATTTTAGTACATTATGTGGTAACTTATATTTAGAGGTATGCTATAGTTGAGCCACTGTATCTAATTCTGCTGCCTTATAAAGGTTGTCTTCTAAAACGTATAATATTTTTTTCAAGGATTCGGATGCTGTATTTAGGCTATGAGCTTGGTTCTAATATTGTATCTATGTACTGAGCTTGGTTCTGGTCCTGTATTCATGTTATGCTCTTGTATTTATGTACAGAGGTTAGACCTGGGGCTGTTTTTATAAACGGGTTAAAGATGGAAGGACACGTTGGGGCTGGCTACACATGGCCAAACTATGTCCACCTGCAGTGGTCAATGGCTGCACAATTTTGCCAGTAATTTGTGTGGCCATGGCTTGGCTAAGTGTGGCCACCTGAACTGTGTTTCTACCCTAAGGGTGCAAAAACATGTGGCAACTTTGCTGTGGAACTTCTACAGCAGAAAAATCTGCACCTAATCCACATCTCTTGGGGCAGATTTTTTAGACTGATTTTGGTGCACATGCTCTAAGGATGCGCCAGTGTTTTGTGGTTGCCCCCCGATTCTAAAATTTGCTAGAACACTTGTACAACTGCAACTCACCCCTTTTGCTTGAGATGACGTCCCGACACTGTTTTACCTAGTTTTTTTTACGACAATGGGTGTGGGCGCCGAAAAAAATGTTGCACATACTGCCAACTAAGCTATGGCCGGCCCTGGATGTATGGACTCTTCCACTCAACAGGTTGAATTAGTGAGGATAACAATTCATGTGATCAGGGTAGGGCTAACAGGGATGGGTGTTCACAAAACTCATGATGTGAAGGACTATTTTCGGGCATCCCTCTTTGTGAAATCATGTTCATATTATTTCTTGAGTCTTTTGGATGTTTCTCCATTTTAGAGTGTTATAAACTAATAAATTCTAAATTCCACAACCCTGGATATTTTATTCTCTGTACAAATGCAGAATTGATGTTGTAAATATGTTTACATGGCACAGAAATTAGATTATTTTAGCACAGATGCTTGAGGCATTCTCATAGAGCTGGCAGTACATTTTCACAGGGAGCAATACATTAGAATTTCACAGTGGTTGCCAGGAGTATTGTTTCTATATACTATGGCACATTTATGTTCTGCACTCAAATGTACTCTTAAGATATTAAAAGACCTAAAATGAGTGCATTGTTTGCTTGCGCAATATATACTGCGCATATAGATTATGTAGCAATATGCAATATATCTGTTCTTTCTCATTATATATTTCTTTTTAAAAAGACTTTGCTGCGTGTGTGTATATATATATATATATATATATATGTTTGCTGTTATCTATCATTTGTTTTCACAATCTGCTTATTGGAGCGTGAATAAAGTCATAAGATTAAGGCTACCTGCACACGGGTGAATGCGATATCGGGCAGTGAAACCTGGCCCGATATCACACTTATGAACATGCGTATACCCGCGGATGTGAGGTGTTTTTCAGGCAAAAATGTCTTGCCTCTCATACGTGAAGTTCTGATCCTCTTGCTCGAATTTCACATGCGATAGCGGATAAGAAGTGTTTCCCATTGATTTTAATGGAAAACCTCGCATCGCACTCTCATGGCATGCGAGAACCATGCGAGGCATAAAAGGTCCCACTGAAATCAGCGGACGATGCGTTCCGAGAAACACAAAAAGTTAGAGCATGCCACGATTTCTTTACAGCACCGCAATACAATGCAGGAAAACATCGCTCGTGGGGTTCATGTTTGCGTGAGACTTGTGCGTCTTGCAATGCACAAATCCTACACGATTTTCTCGGCCGTGTGAAACCAGCCTAAAAAAAAAACAAAAAAAACTGCAATTATTAAAAGCACATTGTACACTTAGGCTCCCTTCACACGAGCGTATGTGTTTTCCGGAACAACCAATGCTTTTTTGCGCACAGATCACTGTATTTTACTGTCCTTTTTGCAAGTGCAAGACATGTTTATTCGTGCACTGCAAACGAAGACGCTCTAATTGAAATGGCTAATTAGTCTGAGTTCCAGATATGTTCTTTTTTCAGAGAGTATTATGTATCTTCTTGTGTATTTTGCGCGCATTTGCGCATCCCATCCCATTGACTTCTATGGGAACCTCTGGCACGTAAATGTGCAGAAAAGTAGAGCGTGCTGCGTATGTTCAGTTTGGTCATATGAGAAAATATTGAAAAATATCTACCTGTGTCAAAAAAAAATTCAATTCTTTATCAGGGAACACTAGAGGTCACCCTATCTATAGAAAACTCTATTCTGGTCTTAAGATGCAGCTATACATAGAGCTAAAGCTGAAAATTAGGTATCAGGGCTCCGTCACACGGGTGTGTTTGTGTACATAAAATTTAAATGGATTAATTCACATTTCCTTTTTTTGCACACGCATTTCTCGCATGAGCAAAAAAATAGGACCTACTGTATTTTCGTGCACATTGGCACACCAAAGGTCCCCATAAGAGTATATGGGGGGTGCGCAAATATGCACGTAATGCGCAAAGGGGTATGTGAAGCACTGCGCAATTCAGTGGAAAAAAAGGCCATTTAAATTGAGATGGGAGGGGTGTTCGCCTGAAGCGCACAAATAAACATGTCCTGTATGCGCAAAAAGTACAGTAAAATGCAGCGATACACATGTAAAAAAGACTAATTCACTGTGAACATACGTTGCGCTGTGCAAAACGCTTAGGCCCATGTGTAGGAGCCTTGAATATCATGAAGCTACTATGACATTCTATGCACACCATTGTGAACCACAAATACGTAAAAACTTAAAAGAGCAGCAAGTTGTAAGAAAATCAGTAAGACTAACTTAAAGGCTATGTAGCACCTTCACAAACACATTGTGTATTGCTGCAATGCCTTCAGAATGAAAAATAAAGCATCTTTGCAAATAACCATTCAATTCCTTACTGCTTTGTGTTAACAGCTGCTATGCCCATGCATCTACACAGTGACAAACAACACAGTGACAAACAGCTGCTATGCCCATGCATCTACACAGTGACAAACAGCTGCTATGCCCATGCATCTACACAGTGACAAACAGCTGCTATGCCCATGCATCTACACAGTGACAAACAGCTGCTATGCCCATGCATCTACACAGTGACAAACAGCTGCTATGCCCATGCATCTACACAGTGACAAACAGCTGCTATGCCCATGCATCTACACAGTGACAAACAGCTGCTATGCCCATGCATCTACACAGTGACAAACAGCTGCTATGCCCATGCATCTACACAGTGACAAACAGCTGCTATGCCCATGCATCTACATGGTGATTGATCCGGCAGTCATTCTCCCTTTGTATCTGTTCCCTAATTACTACTAATATACCAAATGTGTGTTAGGTATATATAGGGGACAATTGGAATGTTGCTTTACAGGAGGGTCAGGCTCACAGGGTCAGTTTGTTGTCTGTCACTATGGAGACACATAGGTCTGGATAGCAGCTATAGACACAGAACGGTGGGAAATATATCATGAAAACTATTTGTAAAGTTGCTTTCTTTTTCACTTTAGATTTATTGGACCAATAATAAAACTGATTGTGAAGGTGTTTACAGCCTTTCAAATAACATTATATAAAAGTTAAAGGAACTCTCTGGGATTTAAAAGTGTATAAGAGGGGACCAAAAGCTGCAAATTAACAGAGTTTAGGCTTCACAGAAAAGTATACCGTCTTGTATATTAATATATAATTTTTATTAATAACTATTTATTTAAAATAACATAATTACACCCTAAACCATCCCAAACACTAGGCTAAAGATGGAAAAGCAGAGTAACCTCCCCGAAAAGAGCGACATCATGCAGGAACCTACCTCACCCTACCTTTCCCTTCATAAAAAAGGGGGGGAAGACAAGGGGAGGTAACCAACATCCAGGATCAGGAGAAAAAACAAGATCTGATCCAAATGGTAAATATTAGACAATAAAAAATAATCTACAGTATACATGGGGTCGCCCTTTTCAGGGCAGTTATTCTCCTTTTCCATTTTTAGATTAGTGTTTGGGACAGTTTATGGTGCAATTAGTCTTTTTAAAATAATTATTCATAAAAGTTATACATTAATGTATAAGACAGTATATTTTTCTTTGAACCCTAGTAGCTATTGTGTCTGCAACTGCTATTTTTGCCACAAGGAGCTTGCATTCCTGGTAATTTTGTGAAATAGCAACATTTTCAATATACTTATCTTACTAATTCCACTTTAGTCCCCTACTGCTGGTCATAAAATCACTGTAGGGAACCTAATTAATTACAATTTAACTTTTATTTAATAAATGATTAAAATAAAGACCCACTAGAACAAACACATACACATTTACAAGAATTACATAGAGGACTGGCGATTAGTGTATCTAGTCCTATCTATGATGATATTAAGACCCTTAGTTGGGCAACCGTGCTGTATGTAATGTGAAGGTACTAGTGCAGGTTGTCAATGATGTATTTGTCAACCTATAGTACTATAATGCAAAGTGCTATACTATGCACACAGACCCTGTAGGTCTGTCTATTGGAAATGAAATAGACTAGAAGTGACAAGGGTGGAGGTAAGTATATACAATGATCACACTAGTCACTATATATGGTTGGAGGAGAATGGCCATATAGCGTTACTTGCCATATACTACTTCCAAACCACTAAATTTTATGCATAGACTGCTATTGAATTATAGAGCAGCTGAATGACAAGGTCTCCATACCCTTACTCCTAGTCGATATTTTACAGTAGTATGTTAGACCCGGCCTGACCTCGCATGTGTAAATGTCTCTGTACATGCGGCTCAGTGCCTCTACCTCGGTCAATACAGTAACTGTAATATATTGATAAGGCTGCTATGATAGATTGGGTTGCATATTTACACATTAATGCGTGAGGGATAGATGTCCTGTCAAATAGATGTTAATAAGACAACTGGATGATCAGTTGTCCCTGAGTGATTGATAGAACGGCTATCACCCATAGTTAGTCTATCAATCTTAAAAGCTGTCTATAAACTGACAGACCGGATAATTTTGTAAAATAGCAACATTTTCAATATACTTATCTTACTAATTCCACTTTAGTCCCCTACTGCTGGTCATCTCCATTCTCCCTTAACTCCTGTTGACCCTCAGTGCATGCTGGGATGGATGGCTAGATGGAAGGAAGGAATCCTAATGAAAACTTAGGCCTCATGTCCACGGGGAAAATCAGGCCCGCTACGGATTCTCCATGGAGAATCCATAGCGGGTCCCTCCTGCCCCGCGGACATGAGGGCTGAAAATAAGAATAAACTTACCGCAGGGGTCCGTGCAGATCTTCTCTTCATCGCGGCCGGATCTTCTTTCTTCGGCCGGCGGATGTGCTCGGCACGCCGGTGGCGTTCCGCGCGCATGCCCCGGGCACATCCGCCGGGCCGAAGAAAGAAGGAAGATCCGGCCGCGAAGAAGAGAAGATCTGCACGGTCCGCTGTGGGTAAGTTTATTCTTATTTTAGGTCTCCCGCGGATCTGGACAGCTTCCATAGGCTTCAATAGAAGCCTGAGGGAGCCGTCCCCCTGGGAGACCCGCACCTAAATGGAGCATGTCCATTTTTTTTCATGCTCCATATTTTTTTTAATTCACTTTTATTGACCATCTGCGGGTATTTATCTACCCGCGGGTGGTTAATGCATCCCTATGGGGTGCGGATTCGCGTGCGGGAGAAGAGTTAAAATCCGCTGCGGATTTTAATTCTTCTTTTCCCCGTGGACATGAGGCCTTAGAGAGTAAAAAGATGCTAATGAAATTCTATAGTAAGAGAAAGTGTTGGCCAAAGCAAATTCCACTTTTGCAAATGTATGGAAACAGCCCAAATAGTATAGCAGTAATACTATAATAAAAGTTTGCCATGGGACCCTTTAAGTGAACTTGTTGGCTCTTGATGCTATGAGTACTATATTAGTTACAAGTAGCCCCATGTTGATCACTAAAGCAGAAAATATCAGTTTTTTAAAATCAATTTGCCAATGCAAATTGTCAACGTATGAGAGATCACACAAGAGGTTGACCCTACAAAAATCACTAATCATATTTGTGCAAAGACCAGATTTACAAAAATACTTCAAGTGATCCCTATTGATAAAACAATGAAATTTAACATCTCCTCTGTGCTACACTGATAGAGTAAACAGGCTAGCTAAAGAAAATAACGTCTTAAGTTTATGGATCAGATTATAAAATGTCTAGTGTTTACGATGACCACAAGGGGAATAGAAGTGTAAATAGTAATAAGAAGCAAATCCTGCCTTAGCTAGTTCCATCTGCTAAGGTTATTCCCTCATTGTAGAGTGAAGGTTCTGCATGAAAATTGATGTGCAGTGCTAAGCCATAGACATTGATATAGGAGTCTCTTGAGACATTTGCGTGTCTTAAAAATGATAAATCCCTGCTTAAAGTATTGCTATACCATTTGGTAGTGGAAGTGTTACTCTCGAAGGATTAACAACCCAAGGACCACCCACAAAGAAAGTTGTTCAATATGAGACATCCAAATCTCTTCTAATAAAATTCCAATCAGTGAGAACATCTGCTGGCCTTCACTCGTATTCATAAAGTCATGTCATCCTCCTAGATGACCACTCATTAATAGAGGTCACAAGAAATTGAGGGTGACCATACTGTGCAGGAAATTGCATTTTTTAAAATGCCTTTTAAATAAAAATGTTTTTAGTGGACAACTTAAGTAATTGACGTAACGTCTTGATAGCTAGAGTATATTGAAAAAAGTTGTTTCAGGCATAATTATCTTGCTACACCATGAGAACCCCAAGGTGGACCACATCTACCCACTCCCTCTACAAAGGGCACTCTTTCTATACTGCACCCTTCTATCCAGAAAAGGCTCCATCTCGACTTTTCATTTTCTATATAGGAAATTGTATTGGGATGAAAAGCAGGACAGATCTGGAACAGAACCATGGGGTTCAGTATGTGAGATGTGTCCTGGGTCTCCGTTTCAAATGGTTCCTATCCATATCAATTTTTAAAGCTGAATAGAAAAGCACTGTCTTTGGGGAGAGGGACTTATTACAGCTTAGTACTATAGTAAAGTTTAATGGCCATAAAGGGCATCTGATCTACCAAAGCCGAACCCACTAAAATTCCTCTTTTAAAAAGAAGAAAAAAGATAGAAAAATAAGAAGGAAAAAGAAGGGAAAAAAATGAAGAAGAGGAAGAAAAGTGAAGAAGGAAAAAGGAGAAGAATAAGGAAGAAATAATCGTTTTCCCTTTTTTTTCTTTTTTTTCCTTCCTCCTTGTCCTCCTTCTTCTCTTTTTTCCTTCTTATCATCTTCCTTCTTTTTCCTTCTTCTTTGTCTTTATTTTCCCTTCAATTTCCTTTTTCTTCTTCTTTTTCTTTTTTCTCTTTTTTCCTTCTTCAGCATTTTCCTCCTTCTTCATCATTTTCCTTCTTCATCTTTGTCTTTATTTTTCCTTTATTAACTTTGCATTAAAAACAACTCAAAAGTACTTAAATACACTTCTAAGTGACCTAAGAGTATTATGCGGGACGTTTATGGCTCTTAGACAGTGTTATACACCAGTTTTGGGGTTTTTTATGATGTTCCAGTTTGCTTCAAAGTAGTTCGGGCTAAAAAGACTTTTTGTTGAAATTACACAAACAAAACTTTTAACAAGTTTGCTTGTCACTTTTCAGATTGCTAGTAAAATACAAGGACTGTGTTGTTCCAGCGTCAACAATACAAGTGACATCAGGAGACTGCTAGAAGCCAGTTCTGATCCGGCTGTTTCTCCCGTTCAGAGGTTGAGGACTGTTGCTACTAATATTTCATCGCATTTAGTGCGGACTATGTTCTTAGAGATGTTCTAAGTTGTTACCTTTCAGGCTTATTCATGTGATACTTTTCAATAGGAGAAACTAAGTAATCTTGTAGGTATGATAAGTTTTAATGGCTAACAAAAATACATGATATTATAGTGAGCTTTTTAACTTGGGGTTCTTCCTCAGATTTAATGGAACAGATCTGAAGAAATATACATATTTCTTCAGATCTGTTTCGTATATATATATAGGCACATACATGGTGTGGTTAATTTGCACTTAAAACAATACCAGAGCAGGATGAGCAGAGGAGTAAATGCTTAACTAGTCCATTGATGAAGATGCAAACGTTTTATGCTCTCTAAATTGGTGTTAGGGGGTCACCAGGCCAGCGTGTTATCTCTGCTATATATTTCTCAGATTCTACAATGATGCATGAAGTTGCTTCCAATGTTTACTTCGGTCTTGAGCGTGTCAAAGATGGTTATTAATTTGTACTCCCAAATTCTTTTATGACATTGCGATTTGAAGTTGCCTTTTAATATAGGAAATTTCATATGTTCTATGTTGTGTACATACCAGAAAAATGCTCCGCCCAGATAATTCAGTCATTCTTTCTTTAATCGTGTGGCGATGAGAACTCATCCTGGCTTTCAGTTTTTGCCCTGTTTCTCCGACATAAAGCCCCCCAACAGGACGTTTACTGCACAGGATCAGGTACACAACATTGGACGTGGAACATGTGAATATCCCCGGGATCTTATAGTCCTGCTGTGTGTTGGGGATTTTTATCTTGTCCATCATCAGTAAATGCCAGCAGGTTTTAAGGCTGATTTAGACACAACGAGAATCGCTCAAAAGAATCTTTTGAGCGATTCTCGTTCTGTCTAAATGCAGGGACATTGGGCAGTTTTCGTGCACGAGTCGGTGATTGCTGAATTCTAGCTTGTGCGATCAGCTGTTATCAGTCTTTTATCAGCCGGCTACACTGGTAAGATTCTCTGTATCTGTGTCTTGCTGTGAATTCACAGTGCAGCACGGGCTGTAAGCGCATAGAACACTACAGCTGTTTTCTTTTCGGCAATTGATAGCGACTGTTTCCTGCTGCGCCTTCATAGCTCTATAGTAGCCAATTAGCTACAATAAGGTATGCAAAGATGATCGCTCAGAACTGTCACTCAAACTGTGGTTTGAACGACTTTTGAGCGATCATCTGTCAGTGTAAATGGGGTATAAGTTTGGGGTTATTTGTGTTATTCTGCCTTTCTAGTAAAAAAAGGAGTTCAATATTGAAGTGTGTTTGAGCTCTTCAGTCGCCAATGTTCGCCTTACCATAAAAGTATTCTGACAGATCCTATTGGATCACATTTGCTCTTTGTGTGTCTTGGACTAGCACACTGTAGCCAGTTCGCATGTTATAAACTGCAAGTGTTGGAAAACAAATAAAAATAAAGTGATGCCAAAGTATAAACTGCTTTTTAAAACTTTGGATTTCTATGTCATCAGTCTAGATGCCATTCTACGTATCACGTAATTTGCTGTGCCATCAGTTTTTGCCATGAAATCTTTTTCCCATTTAGGCTATGCTAGAATACAACGTGTTGGTGATAAATATATACTACTGTATTTAGATGAGTTACTAGAAATCTACTAGATAATTACTACTTGGTGATAGCTGGAATTGGAACACCACTTGTTCTTAGTTTAGTATATTTTTTTAAGGATTTAGAAGGTTTTTTGTTTTAACCCTTTCCAATCCAATTTCCACTATATATACACTATATACTGCACATGGGTGCTGTGCGGCTCCTATACAATGTATATACACTATATACTGCACCTGAGTGCTGTGCAGCTCCTATACACTATATACTACACCTGGGTGCTGTGTCGCTCCCACCCGCACACTCCCCATCTCTTATTTATTTTAGGTGGGAGAGCGCGATGTGAGTCTCTTGGAACTACTCAACAGAAACACATAAAATAATCTGTCATGATGATTTTATTAGCAAATTTTTGAAAATTAAATGTGAGTTATGAGTGTGTCACATTGGTGAGATCATTTGTAATAATCCTGTAAATACATATATGTATATTTATATTACATTACATTTAAATAATAAGACTCATTTCTAATTTTTCTAATGATAGATATCAGTAGAGAAATTAGAAATGAATAGAGCAGAGCAGCTTCAATGTCGGTGGCTGTTCTACATATTTATATTATACTATATAGGGCAGTGCAGCTCCGCAGTGCTGTCCTGCATAGTGTAATATAGATATGCAGACTAGCCTCTAACATCAGAGCTCTGTCCTGCATAGTGTAATATAGATATGCAGACCAGCTTTCAACATCACAGCTCTGTCCTGCATAGTGTATTATAGATATGCAGACCAGCCTCCGACATCAGAGCTCTGTCCTGCCTAGTGTAATATAGATATGCAGACCAGCCTCCGACATCAGAGCTCTGTCCTGCATAGTGTAATATAGATAGGCAGACTAGCCTCCGACATCAGAGCTCTGTCCTGCATAGTGTAACATAGATAGGCAGACCAGCCTCCGACATCAGAGCTCTGTCCTGCATAGTGTAATATAGATAGGCAGACCAGCCTCCAACATCAGAGCTCTGTCCTGCCTAGTGTAATATAGATAGGCAGACCAGCCTCCAACATCAGAGCTCTGTCCTGCCTAGTGTTAGAAATATGTGTCGGGCATCTCCCGACATCAGAGCTATGCGGGGAAATCTAAATGTCGAACAAGGTCTGACACTGGATTGAAAAGGGTTAAGTATTTTAGCGCTCATATCATTTTAAACCTTAAAATTTACTTTTGACTACATGTAACCCCAACTAATCATCCATTCTCCCCAAGTTATACCGGAATCCATATATCACAGAAGGGGAAATAAATCTAAGTCATTTATTCATGAAAGCAGTCTCTTTGATGAAGTCTCAATACTTTAGCATAGTTTCAGCTGTCCATGTATTTGCAGAGTTGACATTGAGGGAAAAAACAAAATAGTATTTCTTCTTCACTAAGTAAAAAAATTTTGTATTTCAACTGAAGACAGAATTCTATATAGGGCCAATTCCACACAAGTGTATTGTAACATGTCCATAATACAAATCTGTAAGGGCTCTTTCACACGGGTGTCATTTTCACGCAGAATAGGCGCGTGAAAAAAATCGCATCTATTGGAACCAATAGTTTTCTATAAAAAACATTTCTATAAAAAACTTGCACCATAAAAAGATGGACATGCGTGGCCACAATGCCACATCTAAGGTCCGTGCTGCAAGAAAAGGTAGGACCTGACCTATCTTTGGTGTGTGATGCGCAGGAGTCTCCATAGACTCCTATGGGAGCTGGAGTTTAGCTGTATCAGACGCTCAGAAAAGAAGATTACAAGTCATTAGGAGGATTTCTGCCAACTGAGGGAATTCCAAACAGCAGCAGCGCCGCTTCCCCCAGAAGCACATTTTAAATGTCCCGCTGTAAACTCCTGTTAGTCTCCATGGAGATGATGGGAACCCCCGAGGGTTCCGTTCACCTCCCCGGGGGTTCCCTTAATCCCCGCAGGGATTAACAGGAGTTTACAGCAGGACATTTAAAATGTGCTTCTGGGGAGCAAATTTTGAATGTCCCACTATGAGCAGTGAGGAATTCCTCCAGCCATGCTGCTGGACAATTCCCCCGCAGTGGTGCAGCAGGGGAATACCTCTACCTCTCTCCCCATCAGGGGGTTCCCCAAGGGATTCCAATATAGAGGGGAGAGATAGGGGAGCGGGGTTAGAGGGCTTCCCCGAGTGTTTAGGGTGAGAGGGATCCAGGGATCCACCCTCTAGCCCTGCCCTCTCTCTAGCCTCACCCCCTCTCTCTGCACTATGGGGATATTTCCCTCGGGAATCCCCATAGCCCCGTGTTCTCTCTCCCTGCTATGGTGAAATCCCCTGTAACCTTGCCCTCGCTGTCTCCCTGCTATGGGGAAATCCTGAAGCCCTGCGGGGCTTTATCTCTCTCGCCGCTTGGCTTGGTTGCTCCAGTGAATGCGCGATTTTCACGTGCATGAAGCTCAGGTCTTCTTTGCATCAAAAATTACCCGGTCACATGATTTTTATTGCAGTTTAGACGCAATTGTTTGATGCGCCTATACTGCGTTAAAACCAAGCCCTATGAAAGAGCCCTAATACAGATTTGTTACAGATGATACTGCAACCGTATGTCAACAGTGTTTGACCTGCATTTGCCATCTTATTTCGTATCATTGATTTTATTTTCTACTAGGCAAATACTGATCTGTATTTGCATCATACGATCGGCATGTGTTTCCCATTGTTTTCAAATGGAAACGCTGCATCCAATTTGCATGAACATTCCACGCCGTGCGATGTGTTTTCGTGTTAGATTGAAAACAGTGGGCGATGCGTTCCGAGGAAATGCCCAAAGATGGGACATGCCATGTTCTTTTCAAAAGCATTGGGTTCATATTTGTGCATTTCACAATGCACAATGCGATTTTCTCATGGGGTGTCACTGGTCACACCAACACTGATTACATTTCAAGGCATATATAGTTGACGTGTCATAAAGGTCTATGCCAGGCAAAATTGCTCTAAAGGTAAATGCAAACCGATGATATCTCTGTCTAATTTTCGGTCAGAATATTGGACAGAAATAGCACCCATTCAGTTGAATTGGTGTATGCACATTGCCTTTTTTTGTATTTGAACAGAAAGTCAGAGTAAAATAAAGTTTGCAGCATGTCTTATATTTGTCCGTGTGCTGTCTGATGCAAGTGGCACCTGAGAATATTAGATGCAACTTTAAAGTTGTCCATGTATATGTAGCTACAACAGATGCGCACAACTTTAGAATCATAGAATGGTAGGGTTGAAAGGGACTTCCAGGGTCACCGGGTCCGACCCCCTGCTCAGTGCAGGATTCACTAAATCAGATATTTGTCCAGCCTCTGTTTGAACACTTCCATTGAAGGAAAACTCACCACCTCCCGTGGTAACCTGTTCGACCCATTGATCACCATCACAGTCTAATATCTAATTTGTGTCTCCTCCCTTTCAGTTTCATCCCATTGCTTCTAGTCTTTCCTTGTACAAATGAGAATAGGGCTGATCCCTCTGTACTGTGACAACCCTTCAGATATTTGTAGACAGCTATTAAGTCTCCTCTTAGTCTTCTTTTTTGCAAGCTAAACATTCCCAGATCCTTTAACCGTTCCTCATAGGACATGATTTGCAGACCGCTCACCATCTTGGTAACTCTTCTCTGAACTTGCTCCAGTTTGTTGATGTATCTTATGAAATTGGGGTGCCCTGAATTGGACACAGTATTCCAGATGAGGTCTGACTAAGGAAGAGTATAGGGGATAATTGCCTCACGTGATCTAGACTCTATGCTTCTCTTAATACATCCCAGAATTGTGTTTGCATTTTTGGTTGCTGCATCACATTGTCGACTCATGTTCAGTCTGTGATGTATTAGTATACCCAAGTCTTTTTCACATGTGCTGCTTAGCTTAATTCCTCCCATTCTATATGTCTTTTTTTCATTTTCTTGCCCAGATGTAGGACTTTGCATTTCTCCTTGTTAAATGCTTTTTAGTGTGACGCCTGCATTATCATATTTGTTTCCTTCAATGTTAATAGTGAGGTCATATTTTCATATTTTTTAATAGCCACTTAAAGCTACATACATTTGTGGGTTTAACATTTTGAAAGCGAATAATGCAACAAAAAGTGACCAGAGCCTTGCCCTCACAATAAGTCACAGGCACTAATAATAAAATGGGATGTAAGTAAAAGAGCCATATACTGTAGAACACAAGTACCCGTGAGTACACAGAACAAGACCATACAAGGTGCAGGTAATTACAAACAGGATACTGATAGCAAATTCATGAAGGGAACAAATAAATTCATACATGGCAGAAGTAACTCTGCCAAACAACAAGCAAATAAAACAGCTAAAACAAGAAACAGCCTAAAAAAATATCCAAGGTCATACTGGATATAAATTAATGAATTTAAAATAAAATAAACTTGAAAACAATTATCAGTCATATTCTCTGTGTGCCTGTTGTGTGATCCACTATCAGCAAGGTGCCTTGTCCATCAGAACCAAATGCTGATCACAACAACGTCCCACAGGGTTGAGTTCCGAGCAATTAGCTGTAATCTACTGTAATTTCCTAGCAGCGCTACCATTAGTATTATTGTTCTTTTAACCCTTTCCAATCCACTGTCTGACCTCTGAAGACATTATGATTTAAGGCTGTACAGCTCCGATGCTGGAAGACATCCGTCGGGGTTCTCTTACTGTATATTGCCAGCCTCTCTGCTGTCGGAGCATATCCAATGTGTCACCTTATGCAGTACTGGCTTTAGCCAGCAGATAGTGCCATTGTATAAAGGCAGAAAAAGAGTAAGCCCCCTAGGAAAACCAGGATAGAAACTGGATTGGAAAGGGTTAAAGCACCATTAGGACCAGTGAGCTGTACATATAAAAGTACAATAAACATTAATCGAATTAGTTAGGAACTGATACAGGGAGAGGGAGCAACCTACCTGTGAGGGCTTACAATCTACAAGGGAAGGGGGAAGGAGACAGTAGGTGGGGGTAGAAGCTGCTCTTATAGTGTTGGCAGCACAGCTACTGTAAGTTGTAGGCTTTTCTGAAGAGGTGGGTTCCTTTCAAAGCTTTCCAATGTGTTTTGGGTTAGCGGGTTCCAGAGTATAGATGAGGCATGGCAGAAATCTTGGAGATTATTATGTGAGGAGCACACAAGAGGAGAGCAAAGAAGAGCTCTTGTGAGGATTGGAGATTACATGGCGGGGTATCGGGATATCAAGGCGGAGGTGTATGGAGGGAACCAGTTATGGACAGCCTTGTATGTCATTGATAATATTTTAAACTGAATTCTTCGAACAATGGTAGCCAGTGAAGGGTTGGAAGAGGGTAGAGGCAGAGAAGTAGTAAGAGATAAATCGAAGACCACCTACTAAGTCGTCTTGCCTGCCTACTCAAACATGGCGGTGCTGGGACCACGCCGATGTGAGCGGTCCTAGCAGCGCAGAAAAGTACAGTAAAAAGTGCCTATATGGGCGCAATAACATGCGCTTATGTGCCTTACATAGAGCATAAAAGTCATGCTATTGCAAACTCATATACGCTTACGCCCCTGTGCGGCCGCTCTAAGTCTTTTTCTGTATTTGAAGCATTAGTGTTGACCACCAAGTCAAGAATACCATTGGCTGTAAATTATTCCCATAGAGCAACCCTAAAATCTCACCAGGAAATCTTTAATTACTAGAAACATGTAAATCTAAAGTGCATATGTAAAAGTCAGTAAATCAGTCGTTAAGCACTCAGTACTTTATGAAAATCTGTTTTTATTTTGAGCAGAGGGATTAAGAAAATTTGGCTGCTTAGATAGCAATGTAATTAATGACTTTAGCAATGCATGTTTGGGACATAAAATGAACAGCCAAACAATGTGAATAGACTAAACTTAGCTAACCCAATAACCTGACATAAAATTGATATATAAGATGTAGACATGGACTCAAATGCAATTCCTCTGGTGGATTCTAAGTTTTGACCGATTTGTTCCTAAATGCTGTGCTCATAGCTGAAGACAGCAAATAAAATATATTATCAGGAAATTGTGAATTATAAACATTTTCAGATAGCTTTATGAGCTGCTATAAAGAGGTTGTAGTTGGAAACCTCTTGCAAATTAAAACCCAGAAAAGCACATTTTACAACTGAATACTCTATCAAAACAGCATGATCGGGTCTGAGCTGTAGATTTTGGTTTGTATATTTGACTTAATAGTTTAAAAAGTGTGAATTTAACTTTTTACCTGTTGAATAAGGTTCCACTTATGCTATCCAAAGCAAGGCAGCAACTGTGTGAATCCGGTGTTTCAATATTGGAACATTGGCAGATAAAAGACACAACTCATCAGGCTCATGAGGTTGCTATTTAGACCTTGGAGGACAGGCAATATATGCCATGACCCCATAAGTCACAGTCGCTTGTTTTAGGTTAATAGTATGATTTGTGTGTGGTGCAGAGCCCATGAAGCCATGGACCCCAGTTGCCACCAAGGCACTGTGCGGGTTGGTGATGTTTCCTTGCTGGTGTGCTTGGGGTGTTTTCATGGCATGGTTGGGTCCTAATGATCTGCCTAAACATATCATTGACCCATGACCATTACGTTTTACTGCTTGGTCAGAATTTGCATCTATTCATGGATTTCATGTCCCCCCACAATGATAAGATATTCAAGCAGGATAATGAACTGTGACATCAAGTTCAAGTAAGCCAGAATTGGTGCGAGAAAAATTCTAGAGAGTTCCTATGAATGCTGTGGCCTGACAGTTCACCCAATATGAGCCCAAAAAAAGCATTTATGGGATGTGATTGAGAGGGCCATTCACACTCAAGATCCTGCACTTAAAAATACCACAGCAGAGCTCTACATCCTTCCAGACATCTTCCATCCACTTGTGGAATAGATGCTACATTGAGTTGCAGCTTTGCGCCAGGCAAGAGGGGGTCCTACATAACTTTTGGCATGTCAGTATATAGTGCCAACATATTCCATAGGGTCGTAGAGAGATTGTGAGTATTTATATCAGACAATGTCTCCAAGGTTGGATCATAATCTAATTTCCCAATGTCATACATACCATGGAAAATTTGATGGGAAGCCATTCAGTACTGTATGTCTATGGAGTGTGGGAAGAAACTGGAGTAAATATAACAATGCAAAGTTGCTATCATAAGGCCATCAAACAGAGTGACTAAACTGAGGCCTGTGGATCTTGACCAAATGGGAGTACCCATCAGGTGCTGCATTACCTGGGCAACAATTCTATCAAGATCATCGTGTATCTGTAGTTCAGAGGGGCCCTCTCTACCTTGTAGAATATTGCAGCAATGGACTGTGGCTACACTAATTGTCCAAAGCTTGTTCCCCAGCAAGCACATGGTGTAGGTCCTAGTGGTGGCTGGCCACTAGCTTCTACTTGGTGGCGATTAGTGTCCTGGATTAACATTAACAGTCCGATATATACCGATGCAAGGTTCTTGCAGCTGAAATCTTATACCAACCAACAGACACCGTAAAGTAATGCTGTGACATGGTAGGCAGTGACCTGGTAATGTCCTAAATATCTCAACACTTGTAGTGCAATACATGCAACTTTATGTAAAGTTCACTTTAATAGGTCAACTATAAATTGTAGTCTATCTCATGGATACATAGGGCAGTTGTTTGGCACTGTGCCTTCCAAAGACAGAAGGAGAGCTGGAGGGAAGGGCTGCTATCCCCTACTTGCTTATACATAGCTAAAATCTGAATACAGTACTTTCCTTAAACTTCCAGTAGATATCAGTCATGGCCAGTTGCTGTTCACGCTAATGTGGTTTGTCCATCAGGAGGTGGGATCATGGCCAATGGCTCTTCTTTAGCTGTGCTCACAAATCTTCAACACATTCATTCTCTCTTCTGCACTCCCCCTTTTCCCTTGCACAAAAAGTCCAGGGTTGCCTCATCACTCAACGTCTGGCCACCTGCATGTTCAGTCAATCTAGCCTCCATGTAGTAAACAATGGCAGACCCAGAGGTGTGTAGTTTCCAATGACATACAATTAAAAACAAAGGCAGCGCTCTAGAGGTAAAGAGAAACAAATAATCAAGGAATATGAACAAAATAGAGGGGACTTACCTGATGTGACGGGGCTACCCAAGGAAGGGGGTTACACCTGAAGTCCCTGGTAGCTTGTCAGATTAAAGGTGGCCACAAAGTTCCCTGGTCACAAGGACATTCACTGGTGGAAAGCATTAATGGGATTCTGATGTATGTCTTGGTCACGTAAAGTGTAAAATCTCAAGTAAGTAAACAAAATCCGGCCCTCCAGGGAATTGATAAAGAAAAGTGAATTTACTTACTTTACAAAGGGGTCACCGTTGAGAACACCTACTTTAATCCTGGCTCGCAGAATATCACAAAACTGCTCTCCTAAAGTCCCAATCAATGGTCAAACAGAAGGGGTAAGTTGGACATTTTTCCAGTTTATTAATAAGGCTAAATTTAACATAGATAAAATATATAAGAAAACTAAAAAAGCAGAAAAGGGGGTGACCGTTATAGGGGTGCAACACATTTCAGAGGAAACTCAGCCTCCGTTCTCAAGCACATACCCATATGGTCAGCAAAAGGGATATATAAGTAGAATATTTGAACTATTGGGAGTGTGGTGTAGATTCCCGCCATTGTGATCATTTTCACATTCTGAGAAAGTTTGAAAAAGCGCGTCTTCTTGCGCCGGATGTCTGGCTGTGGATACCGTTGCTGGAACGCACATATTTGCGGTCTGGCAAAACTGGAAGTGATCGTGTTTAGAACTATAAAATTAAAGCTGCCAAATTATGTAAATCTATTAATATAACAATCTAACAAGAAAGAATATGCAATAAAGGATTAAAAATATTGTGTATACTCCATATCCATAAAAACATAGTCCTAATCTAAGGAGAAAGTAGTGAGAGATTGGAAAAGTGCGGAGGAGTGGCGATTTGTGTAATATTTTAAAATAGGGATGGCAATTTGATAAAAACTAATTTAAAATAGATTAAACATAAAAGATTTAACATGAGGTGGATAAAATATTGGCTCTGACAGCCACCCAAGGACCTAAAAAGATAATTAAAATAAGGATACATGTTGTGTAATCACTAGGGTTAAACCATGTGATACCATAAAACCATGTAGAAGCAAAATAGAACCCCAACCTATCTGGATACATAAAAATCTAAATATGATACACAACTTATAAAATTATCATAATAAGCCATGAAGAAAGGGGGGTCCAATCTGAACAGTAAGGGATATAAAAATACTAAAATATTATAAAGTAAAAATACATAAAAGGTATATGGGTTATATTGAGACCACTCAAAGTTAATGTAATTAAGCAAAAAATACGGAACATCTCTTTGGTTTTAAGCCATGAAAATTCCCCGATACCTCCACTGCACAGACTCTTAAATCCAGGTGACTATGTGGATGGAAGATTGTCCTGCTCTTCTCCGCACAGTCCACATCATGTAGTACATCAACAGCTTCAGAATAATATGCAAAGTTGTCTACTTAAAGGAGTTCTCCACTTTGATTATGATTATCCATTCAGTCGCATCTGACCCTCGGTCACTCCATGGATCAATATTCTCCAAGTATTTCTGTCTTTCACGGCTTCTTTCAATTCAGCGATTGACATGTTCGCAGTGGCCTTGATTGTATCTAGTGTAAACAAGTGGGGTTCACTTGCCTGTGGATTGCCAACTATTAGACCGGAATGGGCACCAACCGTGTAGAAACACTCTTGAGACGTGGATTTTCTTTTATAATCTGGCGCCTGCCAGCATTTATTCACAGAATCAACGTAAACTAAGTCCTTATAAGTACCCCACCTGGGTGTGAGGTTAGGGTTGTCGTCTTTGTCAACCCTCGGCCTTTCCTGGTCCACCTTGGACCACCAGCCTGCAGCACCTCAGCTCTGCTGCGCTGTCACTCCTCTTTTGCTTCTGGCAGGAACTGGCTTATATGCAACCAATTCCTGCTACACCCATCAGGTGTTTACCCTTTCTACTCCTTTTTGCAGGTATCAGAATGCCTCTTTAGCACCCTCTGTAGGCCATTCTGATACTGCCCTGCTACACTAGCCGTCTTGTTCTTTTTGTCCACTTTGGACAATCCCTACTTATTAGAAGATTGCCGTGATAATAACGGATTGTCTTCCCATGCTGGGGCTGATTGTGATGGGCTGAAATTTGTGAGAAGACACTGTAATAAGTGTTCAGTTTCTCTATGGCACCATTAAGGGGGAAATGAAGCATTACACAGTGTGTATTCAAATGAAGATGTTGATAGTGTAATGCAGGACAGAACGAGGGATGATCTATGGAACCACAATCCACTCTGGCAAAAGATGAGGATCGTGTGCAGAGGGCTGCCACCTAATCACTTAAATTCTCTAATATGCAATTTGAAAAAGGATTTTCTAAACTAGACAATTGCTTTAAAGTCCAAAAGATGTAAGCGTATTGGGAGTCCAAACTTAATAGAAGATGCCCATTTTACCTCCAACATAAATAGAAAACAATAGAAGCAGCTTGAAGGTCCAGGAGCCTTCAAAATCTGCACCATGACCAAACAACCAACATGCATGATTTTCAGTACTGTTGATGGTCCCCTTTAAGACCAGTTACGGGTATTTTAATCTGCCCCATGTACAATATATGATAATTCAACATGCAAATTTTGTGAAAACTTGTATGGCAGTAAGTTATTATATTATCTATATTTGCAAGTTACTTGTGTTTTTACAGAGTACAACCTTTAAGATTTGTTTATTCAGTGTTGCCCTTGGCAAAATTAAAAGTGGGGCCCAAAATCCTAAAATACTGCACTGACTATGATATTCAGTCAATTCAGAAAACAATCAAGAAAATGGGGGTCCCGTGTCCCCCTTCTCTTTCACTGTAGGCTTGCTGCACCCACCTACAGTAACATAGAAATTAAATGGAACAGCGGCCGCACATGTGCGACACTACTCCATTCATTTCAATGCAGTTGATGGAAATAGCCAAGTACAAGTGATCGGCTATCTCCAGAAATCCCATTGAAAATGACTGGAGCATGTGAGACCTCTGCTCCATTCAATTTCCTTCACACTGTGGGGAAAGCAGTCAGCCTGCAGTGAGGAGGAGAAGGGGACAGGAGATCCCCAATTTCAAGATCGGTGGGGGGCTCAGTATCTATCCTGTGGATGAGTGATAAAAGTCAATCTTGATACAACACTTTAAAATGCTTCTGATACTCTATTTGTTATGAGCTTGGTTGTGGTGCCATATTTATATACTGTACTTAGTTCTGAGACTGTATTTATGTCATGAGCTTGGTTTTGGTACCATATTTATGTGCTGAGCTTTTTTCTGGTGCTGTATTTATGCACTGAGTGTAGTTCTGGAATTGTACTTAGTTTACAAGATTGGCTTTGGAACGTCATTTAGGTTATTATGAGCCATATGCTGCATCTATGTTATGAGCTTGGTTCTGGTGCTGTATTTAGTTTATGAAATGAGTTCTGGTGTTGTATCTTATAAGCTTGGTTCTGGTGCTGTATGTTAGTTATGAGTTTGAAAAATGGTTGTAAATGTTCTAAGAACAGATTATTTTAATTGGCAAGGACTTTAGGATAAACTACATTTTCAGTGAACCAGCTTCCGTCTGAGCGTACCCCTTGATTATCGTCAATACGTTGTTGAGCCAAGGATTCGGCTTGAAGTGTTCGCCATCCACAGCTTGGTCTTCCACATTTGGGAAGACCTCTATATGAACATTGATTAGCAACGTTTGACTCTCCCTAGCAGCGCTGTTGGCTGAAGCACAACAGCGCCACTAGACTTAACATAGGAACTTTGACCTGGCCTGACCGGTCACTCAATGTATCAAACTCAAATTTTATGATTTTATGGTAGTGGTGAAGATGTAACAAATTTAATGACACCAAAATCCTCCACCAAAGGTCACACAAAGAGGTCAAAGTGTGGAGCAAGAAAAAGCCTGTAGGCTTTTTTATATTAGATTAATTTGTTATAGTATTAAAGTGCCACTCTAATGATTTTTTTCATTTATGTTGTAGTTATTCCCCCAGTATATATGTGAGCTTGTGTTACCTTGGTTAGTTATCCCTTTCTATCTGAAACTCCAGCCTCTTTTTTCTCAGGTGGTCATGTGATCTCAATTCTGACCAGCTCAGATCTACTTGGGGTTATGCTGTCTGAAACTAGTCAATTTCTCTGTGTGATGCTGTTACATGGATCCTACCACAGAAACTTCCTATAGGGGGATACAGGCACTCTTGTCACAGTTACTGCTGATGATCACACAGCTTCTGTCATGCAGTTATAATAGAGTAGATCACAGCTCATCCTCCTGACTGTGTAATGATAATTAAACTGTCCCCTCCAACAGGTAGAATGGTATAGCATGTAGCTATTGCTGTGCTGATGCATCATGGGATAGATTTAAAAGTACAAAAATTTCACTCTCAAGATGGTACTGACCTGCCCAGTGTGACAGGCAATTAGATGAGGGGGGCAGTGATCAAACAATATGTTATCGCCACAGTGACACTTTAATGATTCTGTTAATATATATTTAGAGTTTTGTAGTTGCTTTGTTTAAGGATTCGCTTATGGAGAATTTTCTACACGTCGCAATTTTCAGTCATGGAACCTGCTGTTAAAAAATTGGAATCCCACCTATGTAAGTGCCTTTTATGTTCAGGCTGGTGAGACCTCAGTAGAAAAAAGTTTAAATAATTCATCCAAAAAATAACAACTAACATTACTTTTGGTTCACAGAGTAAAGCAAAATTAATTACATCATGCTACTATTTTTCCTCAATAGACAATTTTTTAGGGGTAAGGGGAACAATATTGTATGCGGGCTGCTGGGGTTTGTGTGACAGGGCTGCATTTAAATACCAGTCTGGCCCTGGTAGGGGGCTCCAGCGCTAATATCTAGTGCTTCCAGGGACATTACTAGATTTATATACATACATGGTTATCAGATAACATTACGATACCAGGACCAAATACCGTAGTACCAACAAAGAGGAATTGGATAATACCGCCATATTGTTACTGAACAGAACGCTGGATACAGGGATCAATATTACCAATGATATTACTAAACAAGGTGTAAATAATATAGCTACTACCACCACCACTACATGCTGAATCAATAATACTATCATACCATCACTGAATAAAATCCAGTTTACAAAAGAAAGTGCCTCACAGACGGCATCCCTGATAACAAAAGTGCCAGGTAGTGCCCCCAAACAATAGTGCCAAACAGGTAGTGCCCACAAACAATAGTGCCAAACAGGTAGTGCCCCCAAACAATAGTGCCAAACAGGTAGTGCCCCATATTGTGCTCCAGACACTATATGTGCCTCAAATAGGAAGACTGCACTACATAGTAAAAGTGCCCCCCTATATGTCCCACAAAATAATAGTACCTTTTGTACCCCACACAGTAATAGCGATCTATTACCCCTAAACACTGAGTGCTGTTTTAGTGCCCTAGACAGTAATAATGTAGCTTTGACAGTAATAATGCCCTTAGACAATATTAATGATGCTCTTTGCGTCCACCACAAAGTAAACATGTCCACCTTTGTGCTCCCTACAAAGTTATAGTGTGTACCCCAGAAAATATCAAAGTTGGACATTTTGATTGTTTCGGGGTGCAAAGGGAATTTTCATTACCTTTTTTAGAAGCAGCAATTACTTTGGGCCTCCATATAATAAAAATGTCCACCTTTATGCTCTGCAGCAAATACTAGAAATTCTTAGTTGGTAACAGTGCCCCTTTTCTTCCCAGAATATATAACTTATACTCACCTAACTCCAATCCCATTATGAGCAGAGTGATTGAGGCATCCCCTGTCCTGTGAAGTCAGCGGCCCGGCTGAGGAGGCACAGATGCAATAGCATCATTGTGCCGCCTGCACAGGGACACTGGTGTCCTGTACAGGGTCTTGCCAGTTTGTAGTCTGCAGGTCTAAAGCAACCTGCTACGATATCTAGATAATGCCTGTAGGGTTCAACTGTATCCTCGTCCTAAAGTTACAACCCCCCAGGGATCCTGGTCACCAGACCAATGGCTTAGACCCCGAATCCTGGGGAAAGGAGGATCCTGGGCAATCGCCCAATTCGCCCCTATTTTCAAATATGGGTCCTATGCTTATTACAATTCCCCTGCAACTATCTAAATAACATTCTACAATAATTCCACTCTACTCCTGTTTTTTACTCTAGTGTAGTATTTTTTATTTTTTGGTTATGGTATTAATTAGTCTAATTAATATCAGTAAAGGGAGGTGATATATTTATATATCTTTTTATGATTTTATGATTTTTTTCCCCACATTTCCTTAACCTATAAGTGACACAAGGGGGTGCTGTAACACTTGTAACTGAGCTGTAACTGTGTCGGTAAGGTAGCTCATAACGTGGTCATGTGTTTATACTTGTCTGTATGAATTGTTCTCATATACGTCTGAAAAAAAAAACGATAACGCAAAATAGTTTATTGAAGTCACACAATTCATTCCTACACCCATCAGAAAACCTAAAAATGTACAAAGCAACAACTTCCTACTTGCAACTTCTGATACTTTTTCATACAAGACTGTGAAGCGTGTTATTTGTCATCAGATAGTATTCATAGTTAGAGATGAGCGAGTAGTGCCTTATGCGAGTACCTGCCCGCTCGTCTCTAAAGATTCGGGTGCCGGCAGGGGAGAGCGGTGAGTTGTGGGAGTGAGAGCGGGGGGGGGGGGGGGGGGGAGAGAGTGGGAGAGAGAACTTCCCCCCCCCCCTCCCCGCTCTCCCCCACCGACACCCGAATCTTTAGAGACCAGCGGGCAGGTACTTGTATAAGGCACTGCTAGTAGTTTGCCTCATCGAGTACGCTCGCTCATCTCTATTCATAGTATTTGCATTACTAATTGTGGAGCCAGGGCTGAGACAAAGGGGAAGCGTAGTAGGAGCTGCCTATGGAAATGTAAAGAATGATTGTGCAGACTTCATATATGCTTAATGTCATGCACCAACGGTACCAGGAGATCTTGTATCAACCCTCTTCGGAAATGCACTAGTTCTACCTTTATTTAAAGGGGTTGTGCCAACAATTAGTTATCCTCTATACACACGATAGCATTCCAATCAGTTGGAGTCTTTCCACTGGGACCTCCACCAATTCCAAGAACAGGTTCTCAAAGGTATCTACTTCAATGAAGCAGCAGTCAAGCATACACACCATTGCTCCATTCATATCAATGGGACTGCCGGAAATAGTCAAGTTCAAGCACTCGGCTATCTGCAACAATCTTATTGAAATTAATAGAGTGGCAACGCAAATGCTCAACTGCCACTCCATTTATGCAAGGACATTCGGGACAACGTTACTAGTGGTTGGAACCCCACTGGTCAGAAGGTAAACCTCTACCTGTGGATGGCAGCTAAGTTTAAACGTTGGTACAATCCCTTTAGGTATATACAAGTCTGTGGATTTCAATATCCGCTACAGCAGTACAGCTGCTAAATGGCGGATTTGTGTCACAGAGTGTAATATGTCAGGTTAATAGGATGAATTTTGGAAGAGAACGTGTCCTTTATCTTCCTTTGGGAAGTAAAGGGGAAGTAGGCTTGATTGCTGGAGTGGGAGAAAAGAGAAGACCTCATTCCATTCTTTAGGAACGTCTAGGCTTGGGCTGTCTAAAGAGCCTCACTAGATGCCAACTCAGATGGCTTTCTAATGTAGCCTCCCATTCTGCTCTGTACAGTGGGAAACTCATTCCTGCAAACTACGAAGTATGTATGGTATTAGGGTGGCATGGGCTCAGATGCTGAGCCCACACCATCACCAGTGGGCGTCAGTTGTAACACACAGCTAACACCCTGCTGCAATGAATAGGAACAGGGATAACTCCGATCCCAGCTGTTTAACACCTTAGATGCCACAGTTGTTATTAGAGTTTGATAGAGGAACTGTCACTGCTCCCAGCAGCCTTGCAACCATATCTGAGTGTCAATGTAATTCTTACTAACATTTGCCAAATTCAGGATATTTAAGCTTCTAGGACCTCCCAGGAAACCTTCAGAACATCTGAAAATGCCTGACAATGCATAAACCCTGCCCTTTTTGAGGTCTGGATTGCGGGATTATCAGAGACATCAACCTGTGAAAGCCTTTTGCAGAGTGATCGGGGTGACCTTTAAAGGCCTGACTAGCCTAGAGAACATGGCTGAAAGAAGAGGCGTAGCTAAGATTGAGAAGGAGAGACATTGCAAGAGAACAAAAGAATTTGCAGTCAAGTTATGTTGCATGCCTGAGCTGCCAACAATGCTTTGATATGCTTAATCCACCAAGTATTATTGGCAACCCATCGTGTGCTATAGTAGTTGTTACCATGTGAAACTACAAATCCCAGTGTAATGTTAAAGGGATTCTGTCATCAGGGTCATGCTGCCCAAACCACGGGCAACATGAACCTGTGACAGAGAAGACTTTTGCCCCCATGAGTGTTATACTCTTCAATGCTGCAACGTTTCAGAATAAATGCACTTTGAAATTTGACTCTAAGTTGAGCTCTGAGTCACGGGGTGAGCTGTGCCAGCCTCTCCCTACCCGCTGTATGCAGGGTGACCGCTCTTTACCTATTCACAAACTGAGACAGCTGTTCCTACCCGCTGTATGCAGGGCGACCGCTCTCTACCTATTCACAAACTGAGACAGCTGTCAGTCGGCATATAGCAAGCGGGGAGAGGCTGCTCCAAGTCAAACTTTAAAGTGAATTAAAGTACTTACTGGGGCAATAGGCTTCTCTGTTTCAGGTTCAGATGACGAAATTCCTTTAACAGTGGTAAGGACATGCTTAGAGGTATAGTATAGCAAACTACAATGCTGTGGACCTTATATGTGAGCACATTCAGAGACAGAACACATAATGGCATAGAATGACTCACGGTTGACGCCCTCTGGACTCCTTCCTTTTCTTCTTAATCTGCCCCAGACCTTCATGACTTCTCCAGCTAGTTCTTGTTTCTGCAAAGTTTATGTCCCAGACATCTTTGGCTCCTCTGTAAATAATAGCACCACACAATCTGCCACTCGCTGTGCCTCAGAATTAAATTATAATCTAAATGTGCCCCAATATAAATGATGTTTTGTTTTATTATTTGTGTAGCAATTGCTAGATAAAGCAGTTTAGATGAAAATCCTCTGCTGTAGAACGAATGTGCCTCTGTAAGCCCATCTACCCCTGGAGTTGGTGATCCTATTACCTGACCTTAAATCACTGCCTACCAAGTGACTGTATTACCAATATAGTTGTATATGATATTGCTGCAAACAGCCTATTGGGTTTTATTTCTATACTTGCAGTGTGCTTGACTTTTGAGTTAAAATCCCTCTATTTTCTGTATGCCTTCTGTCCAGATTCTGCTCCACTGCCTGCATTGTATCAGCAGAAGAGGCAGGATATTTGGCTGTGAGAGCGGTTTGTGGTTTGTCCACTCTTTACCTGCTCTGTGTCAGTGCACAAGGCAGATCACACAGCAGCAGAGTTCTCACATCATTTAGCATACACAGTAATATTCTCAGAAGGTAAGACCATTGAGATTGGTTTATAGTCTGTCCAAACCTCACTTGTGCCTGTGCTGTGTCACTTGACAGAACAGGTCATACAGCTTTATAGTTCTCACATCACTTACTGCACACACATAAAGGTTCAGGAATAAGAAACTTCAGTTAAAAATGGAAAAAAATGGCATAAAGTGTTCTCAGTTTGCACTGCAAGGGTTTCGTGCGCCTTGCCTAGAGTGTTCTAGTATGGTTTCTACATTGTAGCAGCTTCTGGCTCTTATCTCTATGACACATTTTCATAAGGTGGCAATCTTATGTTAATTACTTCTCACTACAAAGGTGGCAATTGTCAAGTGACAAACAAACTTACTGGTGTTCTGTATGCATTGTCTAAACGTTAAATGATGTATTGATTAGAGGAGTTCTTCTACACAGTAGTCATGGCGAAAACTTTTTCCTATAGGAAATTGTTAAAGTTGCATTGATTTTCCGGAATGTAGACTTTAGTTCAGGCTGTCTGCTTTACAGTTTTCCTGGTGGATTATTAAAGGTTTTCTAAAATTGGTTATTTTATTGAAAGACTGGGGTTGAAAATTCTTCATATTATTCACAAATTGATAGACTCCGAAAGTTTTTTGCTTTCAGCACATTTCACATTTTTGAGAGTATTAAAACCGACAGTGTTGACATTACAGTGAGGACTTCTTAATTAGAGCCATGTTGTATAAATGTAAATCAGGAAATCTGTAGACCTACCTTCTGCTAGGCCTGTGCAACATCCAAAGTACATCTTCTAAGTGTTCATCGGAATTAAACCAGAAGTGACCAGCAGGTAATAACCAAATCTCAAGTATACCTTCTACAACCTCCCTCTGGTAGTTACACATGGCAGTTCAACAAGTCAGGTATACAGGGCTAGATTGGGACTATAAAGCAGCCCTGGCACCCAAATCCCACATACAATATCCCCCCACACTCTCCCCCCATACAGTTAAAACATAGCAGTGTGCAAGGTGCCAAATTTAGTTCTTGATACAATGATTTACTATGACAGACCTTGGATTAGATTCCTATACTTTTTTATGGAGCATAGGTGTACAGTCAGTTTATGGCTGGCCAGGGGCGTAACTATAGAGGATGCAGGGTATGCGGTTGCACCCGGGCCCAGGAGCCTTAGGGGGTCCATAAGGCCTCTCTTCTCCATATAGGGAGCCCAGTACTATGAATAAAGCATTATAGTTGGGGGCCCTGTTGCAGGTTTTGCATTGGGGCCCAGAAGCTTCAAGTTATGCCTCTGTGGCTGGCAAATGTTTGTACCTAGCACAGAATACAATTGACCCCTTCCGCCAGAGTCATTTTTGTGTTGGTTTTCGCCCCAATGTTCCAAGAGCTATAACTATTTTATAGCAGAGTGCATAGCCATGCAAGGGCTTGTTTTTTGTGTGACAAGTTGTATTTTTATTGGGGCCATTTAATGTACGCCATGATGTACTGAGTAGTTTTATAAAAATTTTATTGGGGTGAAATGAAAAAAAGGAATTGCATCATTGTTCTACGGGTTTAGTTTTTATGGCATTTATAGTGTGATAAAAATGACTTGTTAACTTTATTCTGTGGATCAGTACAAGGGGAAGGGAGTTATTATTTGTACAGTGCCAACTTCTTCCACAGCGCTTTCAGATAATTTGTTTATTACCCCCCAGCAAGTTGGGTACTCATTTTCCGACCTCAGAAGGATTGAAGGCTGAGTCAACCTTGTGCTGGCTACCTGAACCAAGCAGGGATTGAACCCGCAACCTTCAGGTTGTGAGTGAGAGCTTAAAGGGGTTGTCCCGCGCCGAAACGTGTTTTTTTTTTTTCTCAAATGTCCCCCGTTCGGCGCGAGACAAACCCAAGGGATGGGTTAAAAAAAAAATATATATATATATATATATTACTTACCCGAATCCCCGCTCTGCGATGACTTCTTTCTTCCTTCTTTAAGATGGCCGCCGGGATCTTCACCCACGATGCACCGCGGGTCTTCTCCCATGGTGCACCGTGGGCTCTGTGCGGTCCATTGCCGATTCCAGCCTCCTGATTGGCTGGAATCGGCACACGTGACGGGGCGGAGCTACGATGACGACACGGGACCAGCTCTCCGGCACGAGCGGCCCCATTCACCAGGCAGAAGACCGGACTGCGCAAGCACGTCTAAAAACGCCAGAAGACAGCGAATTTAGACGGATCCATGGAGACGGGGACACCAGCAACGGAGCAGGTAAGTGAATAACTTCTGTATGGCTCATAATTAATGCACAATGTACATTACAAAGTGCATTAATATGGCCATACAGAAGTGTATACCCCCACTTGCTGCCGCGAGACAACCCCTTTAAGACTGCATTATTGAGCCTATTCCCTCACACATTATCCAGTCTCTCTCCCCAGCTGTTATCAGTCACCTCATGACAGTATTTAACCCCTCTCTTTCTTCTGGTATCTGTCGCTTCTCCTTCAAACATATAGTCCTCTTCCCTGTGCCCTATACAATACAGTTTAAACTCATGAGTCTCATCCATAAGGCTCTCCACAGTGCTTCACTGCCCTAACTCATCTCTGGTAACCCCCCTATCTGTGCTCTCTGTTCTGCTAACAAGCTTAGACTAAGTTCTGCTATAGTCAGAACCTCCCACTACCATCTCCAAGACTTTTCCTGAGCTGCTCCACTTCTTTGGAACACATAACCTTAGACAATCAGGTTAATCCCCAATGCCCACAATTTTAAGCATGCCCTAGCACCACATCTCTTTAGGGAGACATATCATATCTCCTAAACCAAGCTCAGGTGGGAAACCACCCTAATATCACAATACTGCCATACAGCCACCATAAAAGGCCTCAAAAATGTGCAATATCTAAATAATACACCATTAAAGAACTCACATTACACTGCAATATGTTTAATTATACAATATGTTTAAATATACTGCAATATGTGCATTAAAAGAGGTATAGGGGCGAGGGGCGAGAACATTATCCTCCCACTATATAAGGCACTTGTCAGGCCTCACATGGAATACTGCGTACAGTTCTGGTCACCGGTGCCCAGGAAAGATGTTACAGTGCTTGAGGGGGTTCAAAGAAGAGCGACTAAACTAATAAACGTATTTACCCTAGAAAAAAGACAGTTGAGGGGCGACCAAATAACTATGTATAAATACATGAGGGGACAATACAAGGATCTCTCCCATGATCTGTTTATACCCAGGACTGTGACGGTAACGAGAGGGCATCCGCTACGTTTAGAGGAAATCAGGTTTCATCGCCAACACAGAAAAGGGTTCTTTACTGTAAGAGCAGTGAGACTGTGGAACTCTCTGCCTGAGGACATGGTGATGGCAAAATCCATAGAGGAGTTTAAGAGGGGACTAGATGTCTTTCTAGAGCGGAAGGATATCACAGGATATAGACATTAGGTGACCAGCGGGGTTTGTAGTTTTGGGTCTTACAGTCAGGTAGGAACTATGAAAGGTTGATCCATGGATTATTCTGACTGCCATTATGAAGTCAGGAAAAATTTGGGGGGGTAAATTGGCTTCTGCCTTATTGGGGTTTCATTTGCCTTCCTCTGGATCAGCAGGCTGAACTGGATGGACATTTGTCTTTTTTCAGCCTAACTTACTATGTTACTAAAGTACGGTAATAATTTGTGGCTTTATTTACCTTCTGGAAATCTCTTCTGCCTAATAAACAGAGGCGCTATGCAATTGCCTAGTTTGCCCGCCCTAAAAATCTAGCCCTGAATATCTCATCAGAGAAACCTAGCAAAAAGTGGGACATAATGACACATTATACATTTCTCATGTATTGTATGACATCACTTACACCAATGCTTGACATCATTCGTAGGGGCATACGTTAGGTACATTGCTGAATTCATGACCCCATCTGTTATGTATACTTTGCCTCACAAGACTGCAAGGGCTCCGTTGATTTAAAAATAACCATTTTGCGTAGCCAAAAATTAGGTGATCGTTATAAAAAGCCAGCATTTTATTAAATATAGCTCTTTTATGTAAGCCTAAAATGTAGCATGCATAAGCTTCCATTTACCATTAGTGAGTGCCATATCTTGGGAAAATCACAGGCAGTACAGACCGCTGAAATGAATATTGCAGTATTGTTACAGACAGTCAGAGGAAATACATTTGATATAATGGTAAATAATGATATGTACGCACCATTTCCTTCAATGTCTTGGCGAAGCACTCAACTATGGAAACTGCACTCAGTTTTGATCTGTTTTATTACTGTCCACAATAATTCAAACTCTATTTGCATAGTAGATGAGAGATGAAGGGTTGGCATCTGTTGGTGCGCAATCTTCTGAAGCATTGTCCGTCATCCAAGACGGTGCTCCTGGCATTGTCCATTACCATTTTGGTTGGACTCTTGTTGTGTTTGGACACGGTTCCATTTTCCCTGTGGTTTCTGTGGCTACTTCGATCAAGCAGTGTGGTCCCAGTGCATGCTAGAATGGACTGTTTGATTCGGTGCCAGGCCACTGTGCTGCATGGAAGCCAAATACAATGTAGTTCAAGCTCAGCCTGTCTACCTTGCTCCCGTCTCCTTCAGTCATTAGCTGTGGTTTTACATCACTGTTCAAACACTTTCTGAGCTCACTTACACAACTTTTACCGCAGGTCTGGATGTCCTAAGTTCTTATATATATATAAAAAAAAAATCAAACAATACATGGTGGAGACTCTGCAGTGGGCAAAGGAAAGACAAGCGACTTGCTTGGAAGCACAGCTAAGTGCTGGATGTCTCTTTACACTGGTAACTAATACATTGTATGTGCAGGCTAACGAGCAGAATGTAGAATCCAAACTTTAATTAATAACAGCAAACTCTGATGACCTATAGTACTGTGTAAAAGTTTTAGGCAGGTGTGGAAAAAATGCTATGAATTAAGACTGCCTGCACACGGGCGGATTTGCATTGCGGAATCTGGAGCGGATTCCGCATACCGCCCATAACATGTTATTGAAAAACAGTATTTCTTCCACATGAGCAGAAGTCCATTGCGATGTTCTATTTTTGTGTGGATTCCGCATGGACGGCTTCCATTGAAGTCAATGCAAGCGGTCCGATCCACAGCCCTTCCGCAATGACATTGTGGAAAGTCACAGATTCCGAGTCATCGCTAGGCAATGACGCCGGAAAAGCAGAGGTTTTAAGAAAAAAATCTGTACTGCGCATGTCCAATGTCTCACGGTGCGGCCATCTGTAGTACAGAGAAGATTAAAAAAAGACAGGCACGCGCAAATGCCGGCTAGGCACAGCGTCAGATTCCGCATGCAGAATTAGACCCGCCCCTGTGCAGCCGGCCTAAGAATACTTTCAAAAGTAGAAGTGTTAATAGTTTTTCTTTTGTCATAAAACAAAATGCAAAGTGAATGAACAAAGGAGAAATCTAAATCAAATCAATATTTGGTGTGACCGCTCTTTGTCTTTTAAACAGCATCAGTTCTTTTAGGTACGCTTGCACACAGTTTTTGAAAGAACCAGGCAGGGAGGTTGTCCCAAACATCTTGGAGAACTAATCACAGATCTTCTATGGATGTAGACTTGCTCAAATCCTTCTGTCTCTTCATGTAATCCCAGACAGACTGGATTATGATGAGATCAGCACTCTGTTGGGTCATATCATCACTTCCAGGACTCCCTGTTCTTCCTTACCCTGAAGATAGTTCTTAATCACATTGCTTTATGTTTGGGGTTGTTGTCCTGCTGCAGAACAGATCAGACACCTTCTATTTTTGAATAAAAGTTCTTACTTTGCAGCATTATTTCCACACCTGCCTAAACCTTTTGCACAGTACTGTAGAGAAAGAATGTCCATTTACAGAGAATTCCTTTAATTCGGCATCTGATAATAATCATGAACTTGTTTCATGTACAAAACTGTAATCTAATGTGGAATTTCACAAAACCAGAGATGGAAGGCTAATTCCAGGCTTACCCATATAACAGTTCTTCACATTCCCTTACTATCCTATCTCATCTCTGATTGGTTGTTTTTCTACTGATAAGATATTAAACATGCAACATATCCATATGATATTATCTTAGCATGTAAACCTTAGGGACAAATTACTATAGGCCTAGCTAGGACACTTGATACCTTGATCCCTTGAAGAACAGAGATTTCATCTGTGTATATTACTCTTATTAGTCATTTTTGTCCATAGTCTAGATGACTGGGGAATGGAAATTTTCAAACCAACTCTGGGAATTCACTTTAGTTATAATTTTTAATAAAAGCTCTTCTTACACCCGGAGGCTGTCAGCAGGCTGAGCTCTTGGTGCTGACTTGTACTATGTTTTCGGAGGGTTTATATAGCATTCATTGCCACGAGAAGACAAAGGAATATTGGCCCTCGGCATATACTTTGTCATATAACTTTCCACAGGTAAGAACGGAAAGAGTGCTGGTCAGATGATTACTTTGGGAAGCAAGATATACTTGGAACTAATATTAACCCAAAAAGTGTGTAAAAGAACATAATAAGCTAAGAATAAACCCAGGATACTTCAAATGTGTAATGTAATCATAGTTATTAATGACATATTATATATTTAGGCTACAGACAGGGACAGGTAGCGGTCAGACGCGTAAGAATGAAGCTCCTGTTATAGAAGCCATACTCGGGTTACTGATGAGTTACATGCTTCCATATCTAATTGCCTTATGCTATGCATAACCTGCATTGTGTATGGGAAATAGGTTGATGGCACGTATGGCGAGGTGCTGGTGACAGATAGAGGTGGAGACATATTTTATGCAGCATTAATAAACTTTACTAAAACTTTAACAGATACATAGTATCACTTCACAAGAGGGTTCATATCCTTTAACGTTTCATTGTACCTTAACGTATCATTAGCTATTTTTATCAACAGCAGTAACTAAGTCTGCACTCCAATCCAAGATGTCACTTCCAATATTCAGCATCACCTCAGTTTGTACATAATGACTTGGTCTGTCTGAGCGGTAGCAGCAAGGCACAGGTAGTAGTGGCCCTTGCAAATATGCCCGATCGGGCTAGAATTGAAGAACTCTCTCCCTTACTAATCCCCATTCCTACAGGGCTCAAACTATATTTTCGCTATAGGCAGCTGCTGGGATTTACATCCAGCTTCCTTCTGCCATGTCATGTGGAAGTTTGTTAGTTATGCCCACTTAGTACATAACAAATGTACAACATCCAGGAGCTTTACGCATCCCTGACCACATTTTGGAACACAATGCATGCATGGAAGCCTTTCCTTAAAATTTACATTTCTTGTGACTTACTTCTGTTCAGACATTGAGGCCATATTTCTCAGAACTTACCATTGGAGCACTCTCGGTAGTGCATGGAAGCCTAGCCCGTCATACTGCTGTCCGCCGCCTTATTACTGGTCACATCTTACTAAAAATATACAATATTATTCACACTAAGTATCTTCCTGCACTCTAACCATCATAATAATCATGTCACTTTACATCATCTGATCAAACACCTATGCAAATAATTTTCTTCTTTCACTGCAATGCCTTGTAATAACTATCTCTGAAAAACACTCACTAGCGTTAACCGGTTGGGATAGTCCCTGTAGGTTTAAGACCTTCAGCCTAGCCGCGGATTTTGTACCTTACAGAACCCAAGGGACAGCATACGCTCATGCCTGATACCAGCTTTAAATCTGGTCTTCATATGCACAGCATCCACTGCGCGGACCTTTTTAACACCCCTGCTTCGGGAAACTATGAGGAGGGAGACTCCCTCTCCACCACACACTGCAGAGTCCTCAGCCCTGGTGCTCTGGCTGTTCCTCCCTTCTTGGTGGCTGCTGCTTCACTTGCTGAAGGCCTTTTGTTCATCTGCGTGGCAGCTGCTGTGCAGGCCTTTGGATGGCTGCTTGGGGCCTCCTGGCTGCTATCCACCGTAGGGACACGGCTATGCATATTGTCCATGGCGGCTGGCTATGCCGCTCTCTGCTGCATCACCCTAACTTGTGGTGCATTTTCTTTTCCTTTGCACCTAAAACTCTCCCCACTCCCCCACGCTAGGAGGGGCCGGAGCTTAGCCCTCTGTTTTTACTAACAGGGGGCTGTTCTTCACAGCAGTAATGCACTAGTCGCATCACCAACCTACCATCGGGGAGGCAGAACCTTCTCGCATCCCAGCATTTGGTGCACCCCGTCAGCTGTTCCACCTGCTGTGACTCTGTTAGGGGGCGGGGCTTACTGGCAGTGGCCATCAGAGGTGCTTTGTCAGTGTATAGGGAGCAAGGATAGCGCCCTCCACTTTATTACATCTACTTTATGTATTGGGATAGCTGTGCCCATTATTGGCATAGTAAGTCATGAAGCTCTTGTAGTGACTACTTACAGTATATAACTATTGTCCTCTTTAAGAGGTTGTCCAGGGTTAGAAAAACATGGCTGTTTTCTTACAAGCACAAGGCCATCCTTGACCTTACGTTGTTTGGTATTGCAGCTCCATGCACCAAAAAAGAGACCCAAGTAACACACAGGCTGTTATACCCAAGAATCAATATCAAATGCCCTAAGTGCAGGAAAATAAGCACATTATTGTGTCCCTTTTAAAGCATAACTTTTATTAATTTTACTAAAAGAATATATATACCTACGAGAAACCACTAGAATCAGTGGAAGGAAGGAGGATATGAATGCCAGAAACGGCTATCTGGTCTTGCTGATAAATACCTACATGCCTTAGCTGCAGTTTAAGTGACCCTGAACTAATATAATAACGCAAACTAAAGCCCTGTATTAAAATTAAACACTTAGCCCCCCCTGACATATTCTGTCAGAGATATGGCTTCTCTAGGAAAACCAAGCCAAATGGAAACACTTGACAAATGTTTAAAAGGCCTAGGGATGGACCTAATATTGGCGATAACCAAATAAATGATCTAACAGAGCAGGCTGCAATGAGACTTACAACAACATTAAAGGAGCTGCAGGAGTTTTGCAAGTACGGGTTGTGTAGAGCAGGGGTCCCCAACTACAATCCTCGGGGACCACCAACAGGTCATGTTTTCAAGATATCCTATGGTAAGAACGCCTGTGGCAATGTCTGAAGCACTGACAATAATTACATCACCTGTGCAACACTGAGGAAACCCTGAAAACATGACCTGTTGGCGGTCCCTGAGGACAGGAGTTGGGGAACACTTGTGTAGAGCATGTGACAGCCATCTCCCGTATTCTTCATATGTCTGGTCTGTGGGGTAGGTTGGCAAGATGGAAGCCTTTTCTAACAAAGAAAAACACCCAAGCATGCTATGTTTTACCAAAACCTAAATCAAGTCTGCCAAAAGTATCCAGGACCAAGTATGATGAGACCAAGGTTGAACTTTTTGGCCATAATTCCAAAAGGTATGTTTGGCACAGAGAACAATACACGCATCACCAAAAGAACCCCGTACCCGCAGTGAAGATGGTGCAGGCAACATTATACTTTGAGGCTGTTTTTATGCTGCTGGAACTGGGGCTTTAGTCAAGGTGGAGGCAATTACCAACAGTTCCAAATATCAGTCCATTTTGACACAAACCTTCAGGCCTTGGCTAAAAAGCTGAAGATGAAGAGGAATTTCACCTTTCAGCACGACAACGACCTAAAGCAGACCTCCAAATCAACAAAAGAATGGCTTCACCAGTATAAGATCGAAGTTTTGGAATGGCCCAGCCAGACCTGAATCCCATTGAAGATCTGTGGGTTGACCTGAAGAGGGCGCTACACATGAGATCTGACAGATTTGAAGCACTTTTACAAGGATGAGTGGGCAAAGATTGCCGTGCCAAGATGTCTAACGCTGATAGACACCTACCCAAAAAGGCTGCATTCTGTCATAAAGTCATAGGTTACATCAACAAAGAATTCATTTTAGGGTGTGCATATTTATGCAACCACAATATTTTAGTTTTGTTTTTTGGTTTATTTCCCACCCTAAATGATTTCAGTTTGTTTTTCAATGGAATTGTACAGATAACGGGGTCACAACGAAGGTGGAAAAAAATCTGAAATAACTCATCTTTGTCGGATTTTTTTAACATGACAAAAAACTGGCATTTTAACAAGAGTGTGTAGACTTTTTATATGCACTGCATTCACTTTACCTATCAGTGGTCTTAGGGCTTAAACACATGGACGGGTTTTTCTCCCCTTATACGGCAGTGATAATCAAAAACTGATTTCAGTAGGAGTTCAGTGGATACTATGGCAAAGAAAAGATAGGACACGGCCCAGCTTCCCCGCACGGAGTGAATATATTGTGCGGGGCAGATCGGGCAGCCTCTATCTGCCCACTGTTATTTTCGAGCACCTGCGCTCTGCCACAGATTTTGAACTGCTGGTGAAGAAGAGAAATCTTCCCACAATCAGGGGCAACTACAACTCAGTCCTGTCGAGCGTAGTTGCGCCCACGGCACTGTGTTTAAGCCCTTAATGTTATGGCTGATCAATTAGTCTATACTGTGTATATGTAATAATATATATATATATTGTGAGGGATTAGCGTTTAGGGGCAGTAGCAGCGTGGGCATCCGCGGCTAGAGACAGTGACACCGGGCAGCAACGTTCTTTAGTCCAGGCTTTGCCTGGGTTTATTGCAGCAGAAACATAACCAATGACGGAAATAAACACCTGCTCATCTGAGCTCTCACTATACATATGCTTGTTCCTGACTACTCACTTCAAACGTCAGAATACTTCTTGCTTGCTGTACACAGCCAGTCCAGTCCTCAGACCTGTGGAGGTCTCACCACACCCTCCTGGGTGTTGAGGTTAGGGGCGTCACCCTGTCAACCTCGCCTTTTGGCTCTCTCACAGCCCACACGCTGGGCTAGCCGGGCTCCTTGCTCTGCAGAGCCCTCTCTCTGGCTCTCAGCCAGAAGCTCAGCTCCTCTCCAACCTGCAGGCCCAGGCTTTATAAGGCCTGGTACCAGCCCCACCTGGTACGTGGGAGTGGCCATCCCACCCTTCACTTTGACCACTCCCGGAAAGCCGGCCCGGATTATGCGGCTTGGAGCCACTTACAAACACTACAACGTGTCAGTAACATAGCGTTACTGACACAGAACTGCTGGCTTCCTCCACCGAGCCCAGGCCGCTCGGTGGCACGTATCCACCCTCCAGCATTTTATCAGTCACTGTCTTACATACCCTCCCCCTCTTTTCGAGCCCGTGGGTTCGGACACTTAGCTGTCCTGAAATGCGTCCTTGACAAGGCCTGGGTGTTGGGCCTTGGTCCCACGCTCAAAGTCTTTTCTTCTTGGCCCTCCAGGGTCAAAGCTCCAGGCTCGGGGGTCTCTTTCTAGTGCAAGAACCTTGTCTCTGTGTTCTTCCTTTTTCTTGGTAGTATTCAGTTCACTGATGAGCTGGTCCTTGGAGCCAGCATCCCTGTGATAGGCTTCTACCACTTGGACAAACAGTTTCTTCACTTTTGGGGTTTGCTTTTGTACGTCACTATTCCTTTGCTGCAGTTCTTCTGCGTCCACTTGTGAGACCTTCTGAGCCTCAGTAGTCTCCTTTGGTAAACATAAATTGGCACTCTTTACTACTTGTTACTTTTTCAGATTCTTTAACAAAATCCCCTTTTTTCTTTTCTGTCTGAACTGGGTTTTAGACATCTCAGGTCTCTGAACCCTTCTTTCAGCCGCTTGGCTATCTGATTTACAGCATTTCATCTTCATGCACAACTTCTCTGAGAACTGCTGAAGCTCTGCTCTGCCTGACACTACTTTCGGGGGGCGCTTCAGGGTTAGCGCTTCAGTCTCTTTCTTAATATTCTCTAGCAGGATCTCCATTTCTGCTACCGGTCGTTGGAACACTCCTTTGGGCTTTTCCCGTATCCGGGTTCTCTTCTTAGCATCTGTCTTAGCGCTAATCCAGCCTTGCATTTCAGTGTGCACAAGCTTGTTACGCCTTTCTTTTGCAACTTTAGGAAACACTGACTTCTCAGTAAGCCACTGTTCACACCTCTTTTGCTTCTTCTCCCAGTTGGATGCCATCTGACATTGGTAACCAAGCTCCACACTAATGTCTTCTACTTCCTGCTGAAGGCACACTGTAAACTTCTCAAGTTCATCATAGACATCAGTTTGAAGACAAATCAGCTGATTTAGCGCTTCCACTTCTAGGATTTCACTGTCCTGCTCTTCAACCGTGACCCAGCATGCAGGGTTCTCATACAGTTTCTCTTCCTTCTCTGACATCATTTTCAGGGTGGGTGTTAAAGTTAACACTTCGGTCTCTTTCATACCGACCCTTTCTTCAGCACGCTCACATTCAGTGACATATCTTGCCGACCTGATTTTCTCTTCTGTGAGCTGCTGTTCACATAGTTGCTGTGTCTTTCTTAGTTTGGATACAAGGTCCTTTTGGAGACCAAGCTTCACAGAAGCACCTTCTATCTCTTGCTGAAGATGTACTTTAACCTTCTCGAGCTTGTCACAAGCAGCTGTCTTCTCTACACACTGCTGCCTTGCAGTTTCTAATTCTCCTTGTATTTCTCTTTTCTGCTCTTCTACAGAAACCAGACACAAAGCACTCTTCTCTAGTCTAACTTCCAGATCCACCACCTCAGCCTGAAGTGTTGCAATCTGCTCTGATAGGTTTCTTTTAGCTTTTGCATCCTCCCCTACTTGCTTGAGGAGCACATTTTTCTCATCTTGCATAACCTTCAGGTGTGCACTGAGACCAAGCTCCTGCTGCTTCTGTTCTTGCATTAACTTCTGAGACTCTTCAGTCTGAGCTTCCAGCTTCTCCTGCAGCCTGCTCACCTGCTCAGACAATGCGGTTTGCACACGGTCACCTTCGGCTATTTTTATTTGTAGCTCTTGAAGCTGCATCTCTACGGTGTCTCTCTTGCATTCATATGCACACTTGTCTTCCAACAACCCCTTCACTCTTTGGGACAGCTCAAGACACTCACTTTCCAATGCTTCTTTCACCTTTTCAAGTTGCTTCAACAGCTTGGACAGTTTCCCCACAGCTACAGCATGACTTCGTTCCAGCTCCTGGATTTGGGTTCCATGTACTTCAGCTTCCTCATCCAAGCTCATCTGTAGCTGGGACACCAGTCTCTCAAGCAGCACTTCCTGGTTTTCCTTGTGACCCAGTAAGTCTTCCAAGAACTCTGCTTGCTTTTTGGTCTTACTGCACGCAGCTTTCTGTATTTCCAGCTCTTCCTTGAGCTGACTTACTTGGCACTCCCAGTCACCATTTTTCTTTGCTAGCTGCATTTTCAACTCTGCAACCTGATTCTTCAAACCTGTAGTTTGATTATGTGCATCTGTAGAAGCTCTTTCTAACTTGCAACACGTCATCTCCAACTCTTGGGTTTTCATTTGCAGTTTCTTACAGTCCTGTTCATACTGCGCAGCTTGTGCCTCCAGACATACTCTGCGGTCAGCCTCATCTCTGAGGTCTTGTATCTTTTCATGGGCTGATGAAAGATATTCCTTAAACTTTTCTTTCTTACTTCTCATCTCTTTTAAGCGCTGTTTATACTGAACATTCGTCTGTTGCAGCAACACTCGGCGATCAGCTTCCTCCTTAGCCAACCTCTCAAAATGCTCCTTCTGCTTTAAGAGAGCTGCACTTTTTGTTTTCAGCTGCTCCACCTCTTGAAGGCTAGTTTCTTTCTCAAACTGTGTTTTCAACTTTTCACACTTAGGGGCTTGTTCTCCCAACACAGCCGTGTGATCCGTTTCAGTTTGTTGTATAAGGGGCTCATTCCCTGTAGTCTTGAGTGACTCTGTCAGTGTAGCCAACTGCTTTATTAGGCGTTGCCTTTCCTCCTGTTGCAGCACTGTCTCTTGCATCCATTGCTTCAGCCATTCCTCCATACTGGCTGTATCTGGTTGCTGCGCCGTTGCAGCGTCCACCCGGGACATGGGGTTATGGCACGCTCAGACAATCTCTCTTTGGGCGGTTGCCCTTAGCAACGGTTCACCAGCTGCTGCAGCAAAATGTCCATTAACTGGTGTATGTCTCTTTAAGACCGCTGCCCGCATCCAAACACCATATGTGAGGGATTAGCGTTTAGGGGCAGTAGCAGCGTGGGCATCCGCGGCCAGAGACAGTGACACCGGGCAACAACGTTCTTTAGTCCAGGCTTTGCCTGGGTTTATTGCAGCAGAAATATAACCAATGACGGAAATAAACACCTGCTCATCTGAGCTCTCACTATACATATGCTTGTTCCTGACTACTCACTTTAAACGTCAGAATACTTCTTGCTTGCTGTACACAGCCAGTCCAGTCCTCAGACCTGTGGAGGTCTCACCACACCCTCCTGGGTGTTGAGGTTAGGGGCGTCACCCTGTCAACCTCGCCTTTTGGCTCTCTCACAGCCCACACGCTGGGCTAGCCGGGCTCCTTGCTCTGCAGAGCCCTCTCTCTGGCTCTCAGCCAGACGCTCAGCTCCTCTCCAACCTGCAGGCCCAGGCTTTATAAGGCCTGGTACCAGCCCCACCTGGTACGTGGGAGTGGCCATCCCACCCTTCACTTTGACCACTCCTGGAAAGCCAGAAACTCCCAGGCCCCTCGGTGGCACGTATCCACCCTCCAGCATTTTATCAGTCACTATAAACATTCTTGATCTTAAATATACTTGTAGTAAGATATTAGACTGTATTTTTACATATAGAAAAGAATTTCAGGTATTTTCTCTAACATTAATAATCTTGTTTGGCAGAACATACAAACAAAGACACATTAATGTAAAGATATTTCAATATCACTAAATCACTGTTGATTGTGGTTGAGTTTCGGCCGGGTACCAGGAATATCACAATACAGAACTTTGGTTTCCATACTTATCTTTCATAGTTTGTAAAGCAGCAGTTTTTCTTGGGCGGACGTTTCCGTATCAACTAGAATATTGCAGCCAGCTCATAAATAAAAGAACATCTCTATTTCAGCACGCTTATTGAGTTAAGAGGTTACCATTTAGAAAAATGATTTACATTTAAACATTTCTTGGCTAAAAAATGTCTTATCTTACAATCATCTGCATGATACATTCTTGAACTACATTGGGATTGCCACTGGACTGTAGTAGTACCCAAGTGTAAGCAATAATATGAACAGCACCACGGGAAAGGCAATACTGGTTGTAGACAGAAGTATAGGACATTGGATTCCTAAAACAATCATTTCTGCTCAAGGGGGTCCAGGTATCAGCATTTACAGTAAATAGACTAGAGTACAGCTAATGCAATTTATCAATGCATTTGATATAGCTGAGAACTCAGTGGGTTTTTTTTTGCTACACTGTGAGATTCGGTCTGAGGGTTACGCCACAGATGCTCAAACAATGTGATGGAACCCCTGAATGGAAACAAATGGAACTGTTCATTGGCTATTGTTTTCAATATGATCATAAGTGACATGGGAGAAGGTTTAATAGGTAAAGTTTGTCTATTTGCTGATGATACAAAAGTGTGCAGTAGGGTTAATACTCCTGGTGGAGTCTTGAACATGGAGAAATATTTAGTCTACTTAATAAATGGTCAAAATAATGGAAAATGCAGTTCATTGGTTCCATATGTAAAACAATGGACTTGGGGAGAAGAAATCCTCACACTGAGTATCATATTGGCTGTTCTGTGTTATCCAGGACTTCCGAAGAGAAGGATTTAGGGATTCTAATATCTGATAGCTTCAAAACGAGCCCACTGTGACCAGACAACAAACAAACCAAGTAGGATGCTTGGCTGCATAGCTAGAGGTATAACAAGTAGAATTAGGGGGATTGTGATTCCACAGTATACACCGGTAGCTCTGGTTAGACCACATCTGGAATACTGTGTTCAATTCTGGAGACATCAACTACAGAAAGACATTGGTGGAATACATAGAATGAGTCCAAAAATGGACTAAAAATGTTGGAAGGCCTCAAGAACAAAAGTGATCAGGAGACACTTGAAGGACTTAATGTTATGTTTGTGTGGGCTAGTGAGCACCGGGCCTACACGAACGTTACCATGGATAGGGAACCCCAGGTGAAACAGATTAACAGCTCTCCCTATCCTCTACAAACGTAAATGACCAAGGACCTACCTGAGTGGGAACATATCTCCAATAATGGGCGGCCCAGCGGTCTTCGGATCTGGGCCTTTGCTGCTCCTAGGAACCAATGTACCCAGGCTAGGATGCATAGACATGCCACCACTGACAGGGACAACTGGACAGGATAAGAAGACACACAAAGGCAAAATCACACCATACAGCAACCAATACGCAAACACTAGTAGCAGATGTTAATGCTATAAATGCCAGGTATTTGTTTTACATTTTGACCAAAATATGGAAGCCAGTGTGCGATATCATGGCTCCCGGCAATATTGCTAGTCCCTACAATAACCAGGATTCCAGCGATATTACCAAACAAAACCACAAGACACAAACCTTTCTTGCAGCCATCACACTTAGAACTTGCTCACACCACCCAGAGAGAGAGAATGAGAACAGAGAAACTGAACACACCCACACCTGGGAAGACGGCTATTATGTGTACTGGCCTGTAGTGATTGGCTGACTGGAGACATGTCTAGCCAGCTCAATCCTCACATCTGAGCAGAAAAGCTCCAGAGAACCTGGAGTAGCACAGATCTTAGGAGACAGACGTGACACTTAATTTGTATAGCCTGGAGAAAAGAAAGGAGGGGGACATGATAAAAACATATATGTTAAAGGTATAAATAAGAGTCAGGAAGGAGGTGTATTTATTAGTGTAGCAGGGTGAGAGGTGAAGTGAGGGACAGAAGGTACATATCATGGAGATTACTAGCATCCATGATGTTGACCAGGTCGGTTCCTCACTTCGGTACGGAGTTCCACCTGAGACAGACAGGTGAGTTGTATAAATGGGTGCAGGCTGCCGTGTGAAAGGGGAAGTTCAGAGCTGTCCAGGGTGAGAGACACAAGCTGAAAGTGAGCTGAACTGAAGTCACAACAATACCCTGCAACCAAGGTTTGCTGGGCCTTTGCCATGCTAATTTAAAAAGGACTTTTATGTTTCACTCTGCTGGACTGTTGGCTGGAAATGGGTCCTTTATTTTCTGTTTTCTAGAGGCGACCAGTGCATTTATGTTATGTTCAGCAAGTAAATAAAGAGAGACACGGACAGAGTTCTGGTTGTAGCCTGAAGTGTTTCCCCCTGAGTTGCTACATTAGGAAGCTAAACACTAGAACAAGGGGGCAAAATCTGAGTTTAGTTGGTGGAAGAATACGAAGCAACATCAGGAAATATTGCTTTACTAAAAGATTAGTAGATACTTGGAGCAAACGTCCAGTAGATGTGGTTGTAAAGCCAACAATTAATGAAGCTGCCTGGGACAAACAAAGATCTATTCTAAGAGAGGAAGGGCAGACTAGATGGACCATGGGGGCTTTTTCTACAATGAATTGTCTGTTTCTATGATATGGACACCACTTTGGTGTCTGTTTGACAGTGTTTCTGCTTGTTTCTGTTATATTTGGAGTATAAAACAAAGTCAGGTACGTTATTCTATACTCCAATATAATAGAAGCAAATGGAAATCCTGTCAAATAAGCATCAAAATGGTGACTGCTTCACTAATGGCAGTGAATGGCTGTGTTCAGGGGTTCTGTCATGATGCTGTTTTCAGTACCTGTGAGGGATACCCCAGATGGAATCCCAGTGTAGTGAAAAGCAATGTGGGGATGCTCCCTAATGATAAGTTAAACCTGAGTCTTCTGCAGAAAGAAAAGATGCCCTATCTGCAGATAGGCTGTTTCCAGGTGTTTCCACTCCCTGTCTGTCACATCATCAGAGCTGAACTATCAAAGTGCCATCCCAATCTCTTTACTGGCAGAGTGCTATACAGTGAGATTTGCTACTAAAGTGGAGGATTTACAGTACATATACATCCTAGCTGCAAAGTGCATGAATGATTGGAATAGATAGATAGATAGATAGATAGATAGATAGATAGATAGATAGATGGTGGACACAGAGAGGTTAATGTACCAAAAGATCATTTTGTGCCTTATGCTATTTGCATAGCCACTGACAGTAAATGTTGGGCTATGCTACTTGGCATAGGTGTGGTACAATAACTACATAGCACACCGCAAAATGTTGTTTAAGCAATGCTGCATCTGTAGAAACCAAATGAGAGTCTTCTCCAGTATGTGCAGACAGGCTGTTTGGGGTATAGGCCTCTTGTCATTGTAGAGAAGGGTACTAATTTGCTGGGTGAGATAGATAAGGAAAAAAGATGTGCATGTTGAAGGGATGGTGTTCTGTAAAAGATAGAAGGCAGATATGTCATGCAGTAAACTCTGGAGAGTACAGTTGTAGTTAGGAAAAATATCCTTGTATTGAGATTATAGCAATGCCCTTGTAAGAATATATACTATTTCAATGATATCAAGCCACTAGTAAGAATTTCTACATGTATTTGTATATAGGACAAGGCTGGTTTCACATCTGCATTGGAACCGCCGGCTAGAGGTTCCGTCACAGATCCGGCTCAAAATACTTGAAGAAAAAGCGCTGCATGCAGCTGGGCAAAAGGCAGACGGACCACATTAGAGTCACTGAGGTCCATTTGGCACTGTTCACTTCCATCCTGGCACTGAGCCGTTCGGCCACGGGGATTCCCCTTTTCCTGCTTCCCAAATGGAGCAGGAAACGGAATCCCCAATGCAAGTGTGAAACCACCCTTAGTTACTTGGATAAGACCAAAGATCTTTGAAGAACAACATCAATTTAGAGAGAAAGGAAGTTAAAGTAATAGCTTTGTGGAGAAATAAAGTTGCTCTAGCAAACCAAGGCAAAGTAAAACATTGTAGACTAGCCTACGCTATAAAACATTAACAATATTGTAACTTTTTACTTAAGTTAGTGAAACCTATAGTAAAGCGATAGTGCTCCGATAAAGCCAGACTCTATGGTAGACTCTATTTATCATTTTAAACTTGACTAGTTGGGGAAATGAATGGGACAGTGAAATAAAGGCATCCGTTCATCAGGCTTGGCCGAAAAGTGCATTCTCCAGCAGTTAAAAGAATTAAAATACCTAGTTTATTATGTTGAGGAAGGGCTGCCAAGGAAAGCCAATGAAAGCTACAATGTAATAATTGTATTTGATTAAAATAATATCAAATGGCGTTCTTCTTCTGGATGAAGAGAAAATCTCAGCACACGTATAGCTTATTAATAAGAACTGTCTCCATTTGTCTGCATTAATAACTCCTTATGGAACAGAGAAGGGCAAGTAGACAAGTGCTATTAATGTATAAAGAAACGTGCTTTCCTTAGCCCTACATGATTTACTCTTCACTGATTTAAATGTAAGCAAAATGCATTTTTCCAGTTTTCCATTAGAAAAGGGATCAAATGCACTCCTTATGACCTACGTATTAGATGTGCCACAATGGCAGCACTGAGAATGAAAAGTAATGAAGCTCAATGCAAGTGAGTTTAGGAAACATAATCATACTGTTTGCAAACATGTGAATTATGTGGGTATTAGTGTATCTTGATGCCACCGGAAGCTAGGGGTTTGACAGGAGGAATGCCTCTCTCACAACCCCAGCTCCCAATAGGGTCAAGGCAGACAGTTACTAGCAGCACAGTGTGCATTGATGTGTGCCAGCGCTGCAGCCTTAGGCTGAGGGTTTTGTGGTCTTCTTTGCCTTACATTATGATGTGTAAAAATGCTGCCATGTTAGTGCAGTAACATGGCATCATTAACATGTAATAATGTAAGGCTAAGAAGACTGCAGCGCTGGCACACATCAATGGAGATGCTGCAGTGATAACTGTCACCTGAGCAGCCGCCCCCACCTCTGGCCCCTTTGTCACCTCAGCGCTGTTTTTTGAGTTTTTTTTCTGGTAGCCGGCTGTCAAGTATGTGCTGGTCGACGCAACTATGTGCTTCCTGACAAGCTCCCCTGTTTACCAATCGCAATAGTGCCTCAGACGCTGCTTCTGCTCCGGTGGCTGGGACAGTCGGCCGGCCACCATTGCTTCAGTGCTGTGTCCCAGCAGCTGTCTGTCAGCTCTGGCCCGGCCGACACCACCGCCAAAGCATTGTGTCTGCTCACTCACCGCTGCACCCCCACTCACAGCTAGCCTGTCCGCTCCCACGCTCACCAATGTCATTCCGCTCCCCCGCTGAACGCTGAATCAATAGTGGCCTTCCAGGACCTACACGGCTACCAGATGTGCAGCCAATGAAAAACAGGCTGTCAATTTTGACTCCAGCAGGAGTTCCTGGTGGAGTCAAGATTCACTAATACCAATTAAGTGAACCATAGCACCATGGTTTCCAATCAATGATTTTCCCATTCGACTGCCACCTTACTCTACTAAATGCCAAGCTATAACTTTGCGCTATACTATACTTTTCAGATGGAGTTGATATCATATGTACTTTAAAAGAAACCATCATTGCATCAATTCTTGAAAATTATACATAAATATGGTTTTGAAAAGTAGAAAAATATTCAAAATGTATTTTTCAATAATATGTAGGTACTTTAAAAATGAAGCTAGAACTATTCCAGTGTGGAAGCAATTACATTTTAAAGCTGCATCCAAGTTGTGTCTATTAACTTTTCCTCCACTTTGCCTAACACCTGTTCTATAAAAAGGAACATAAAAATAAGGTTATAGCTGACATCTTAATGTTATTCCAGATATGTTGAATTATAGGCCAGCCTTATACTACTGTGGTGAAATAGGCTATAATATTAAAAGTTCTTGGTCAAGTTTGATTTAGATTTAATTTTTGAAATTAGAAATTGAAAAATTGCCATATTATTCCATCTTTTAGATAAGAGTTGGCATGTGCCTACGGTAGAGCTTTATTTTTGTGTTTTCATGCAAAGCTTTAGTAGGGCAGAGCACCTCCTACTGTAATTATTTGCATTAAAGTTATAGACATTAATGGGATCTGCACTTATATTTATTTTCATAAAACCTATGGGAGTAAGAGAAAGGGTGGTTTCCCATCAGTGCTCAAGGTTTGGCTTTCCTGCTCCATTCAACCCCATTGACTATAGTGGAGTCCGTCTGCTTTCCGCCCAGCGGCTCCACTTTTGGATGGAAGAAGAAGAAGCATTGCATGCAGTACTTTTTCTTCCGGTATTTTGAGCTGGATCTGTGACGGAATCTCCGTCCAGAGGTTCCGATGCAGATGTTAACCTGGCCAAAGATCTTTTCCCTAATTGCTTTTACTGTAGTTGGAATTTTGGCTTAAGCAGAGTAGTCTCAGACTCTATGTTCCGAACTTGCTGCTTCATAGACGAATCATGAATTTATCTAACAGGGTATCTGTTGCGACTAGAGATGAGCGAGCATACTCGCTAAATACAATTACTCGATCGAGCATTGTCCTTAGCGAGTACCTGCCCGCTCGGAAGAAAAGGTTCGGCTGCCGGCGCAGGCGAGAGGTGAGTTGCGGCAGTGAGCAGGGGGGGCGTGAGGGAGGGAGAGAGAGAGATCTCCCCTCCGTTCTTCCCCACTCTCCCCTGCAGCTCCCCGCCCCCCGCCGGCAGCCGAACCTTTTCTTCTGAGCGGGCAGGTACTCGCTAAGGGCAATGCTTGATCGAGTAATTGCCCTTAGCGAGTATGCTCACTTATCTCTAGTTGCGAGAAATACGTCTCACATCTCTCAAAATCTGTCACCAGGAAAGCAGAAGAGCGCCTTGGCGCAATCTCACCATGCAATTCTCTATCTGCACTCGTAGTCTCCATCCGCACTCCAGACTTCCTAATTAAATCTTTCTGAAAAATAAAAGAAAATATTAATTTAAGTTTAGAATCTTGCCCAAATTCAATGCATAGATGATAAATATACAGAGACATGAATCCAGTAACAGGGCCCCCACTAACCAAATAGGGTTACCGTGTCTTTGGCAATAGGGTTTTTATATCCTTGGAAATAGGGTTACTGTGTCTTTGGCAATTGGGTTACTATATCCTTGGAAATAGGGTTACTGGGTCCTTGGCAATAGGGTTACTACCGTATATCCTTGGAAATAGGGTTACTGGGTCCTTGGCAATAGGGTTACTATATCTTTGGAAATAGGGTTAGACCTCAAGAGTAATATTTAGGATAGATTCTTAATTCTAAATGTTCTACAGCTTGATTCCAAAATGTTTCATGTCCCAACAAATTCCTAGCATGGGAAATGAACTGTTGCTTGCAATGCTATATCATATAAAACGTATTAAAGAATGGTTTGTATATTCTGGCACTTTCCAAAGCTGAAACATATTTTTAAAAAAAGGATAAAAATTCATTGCATAGTTATACAAAAGGAAGTATTAAGTCACTAGCAGACGACAGAATGGCTGTCAGTGGTAATCAACCCACTAGTCTAACTGGACTCTTTTAAGACCTATATAAGATGGAAATTATCTGCGCGGTGTAGCAGAAGTACTTCAATGAACACATATAAAATAATGGGTAATGATGAAGCTTTAGTTTTGTCAGATGGAATTTGCAAGGGAAATTAATGTTATTCTTCTGTTCCTGTATGATCCACAATCTGAAGTAAAACAAAAAAGCTATTGTGAGCCAATGCACCAAGGAGCTAATAATCTAATTTATTGGTACGTAAGGCATAGTTAGATAAAGTTACTTGTTCGCAGTAATAATGGTCTGTAAAACCAGGTTTATTGGAAGTCTTAACGTAAAAAGTAGTTATTCTGCCAGCTGAAAGCAGTCAAACCTAAAGTTTCCCAAGTTTATACCTCATCAATTTTAATGTTCTATTAGCTGAAGATCCACGGCATTCCCTCCACTCCCTGCCAAAATGATATCCATCTTCCATGCTTAGTCCACTGCTGCAAAAACAGAATCTCTCCAAGTGTAATCTTGCTTTATGCAGATGGTCTTGATATATGAAGATAGAAGGATGGAGAACAGAGTGGGAACAAAAACAGTTAATGGAGGTCATTGGCCGTAGATTTTATGGACATGTTTATTATTTTTGCTATGAGAAAAGCAACCAATGAGGAGTACAAAAGTTCATATCTGTTCTTCTATTTGTCTTACGGCAACTTGAGATGTTTTTACCTTTTTGTCTTCAGTTCTTAAAGCGATCCTCCAGTCCTGGACAAACAAAGATGGCCGAACCGCTTCTCTGACTACCTGATGCACACTGTTCATTAGCATGCACCAGTAGTCTAAGGTACTACACTTTGCTCTAACTGTCCATTGCTGCTCACATGGGCAACACTTGTCAATAAGAGCAGAATATAGTGTCTTTAATGGGTCTGAATGCCTTTCTTGAACACTATAATTACCAATTACTTTAGAAGGGTCGGTGGTCTGAAGATTATTCTGATTGCCAGATTGGAGTCGGGAAGGAATTTTTTGTCTTTAAATTAGGAAAATTGGCTTCTACCTCATCGGGTTTTCTTGCATCCCTCTGGATCAACATTGGGGAGGGGGGAAGAATAGGCTTTAATAGTTGGACATATGTCTTTTTTCAGCCTGTGGGTCAAGAGAGGTGTTGTCTCTCCTTAAGGAGAGCACCCAAAAATTGTGTGGAGACTAGAGATGAGCGAACGTGTCCGTTACGGACACATCCGCACCCGGACACCGGCTTCGCCGAACACTGCAGTGTTCGCGCGTAAGTGTCCGGGTGCCGCCGGGGGGCGGGGAGATGCGCGGCGGCGCGGGCGGCAGTAGCGGGGAACAGGGGGGAGCCCTCTCTCTCTCCCTCTCCCCCCCACTCCCCGCCGCACCCCCCCCCGCGCTGCCACGGCAGCCCCCGAACTTTTTCGCCCGAACACTGAAGTGTTCGCAAAGTTCGGTGTTCGGGCGAAAAAGGGGCGGGGCCGAACGTGTTCGCTCATCTCTAGTGGAGACACCTAGAGGGTGAGTGGGTTGGGGGATGGCATCATCTCTACCCAAGGAGAGCACCCAGAAGGGGTGATAGAAGACACCTGAAAGGTGACTGTGGAGACTTTTTAGGCCATGCAAGCTCCTCTGGGTAATTTATGCAAATAAGGAAGATTGAACAACTTTTCAGCTGACCATACTATGTAAACTAATGCACAATTACCAACAGGTAGTCAGGGAAGGATTGCGACCATCTTTGCTTGTTAAGAGTTGTCTAAAAAGTGTAGTACTTACTGCATAAAGACCAAGCGCATTTTGGAAGCAGATTGGAAGAAAATCATAGGATTATAACCTACCCAAGTTACTCCAGAATCAAGAATATTTTTTGTGAAGTATGGTTATTATCCAACTTTAACTCAAGTCACAAAAAGGACGTCCTGTATATACTTGATCTGATCACATCACAGCAATAACTAGATTGTATCAGACAAATAGTTAATACCCAAAGCGGGTTCCTTTATTGGACAGGTCAGCCAGCGATAAAAAGCCAAAAACAGATCGTGAACACCGTATACTTTTGAATACCTTTTTGATGGTGTTATAAAGGAATTTCTGCTAGCACATGCCTGTTATACTCACTAGTCTGACGTGACCTGTTCCTTTAACCCCTGAATACAATTTCTTCAAATAAAAAGATTATATGGAATGAAAACTCAAACTGCTATTTCTAGTTTGGCAAGCCAAAGAGGCCTGCAATCAAAGCCGGCAGACCTTGCTAATTGGGTGCTTTTCTTGTTTTAATATGGGATTTAAGAAGCATTAGGCTGAGAACAATTAAGATAAGTTCATGTTCTGGCATCCGTTTGTTTCTGAGGCCCTGCACTCTCCGTCATCCAGAATTATACTTCCAGATTTAAAAAGCAATGACTTATCCCATTTATGGAGAAATTGGCAGTTCAAAAGGCTAAACTTGTCTGTCATTTTTTAGTGTAATAGGAGAGACATAGCGGTGCTAATTTAGCTGCCAATGACATCAGACTTTGACTTTTGTACAAATATGCTAAATAGCTCTGGTGAATGCAAGAGCGGGGGAAAGTGTAAAAACAAATGAGTATTTCTTTATATCAGAGGTGAATACAGGGTAGTCTTTTTTTTTTGCGACTGCTTAAGTGCGCACTTGCTAGAAAAACAGTAAAAGAACGAGTAGCAAAAATATTGGTCTACAGTCCAAAAAAAGAGAAGTTAGCCAACAGTTCAAGTTAGTTTGTTTTTGCTTGTGGGCAGTCACACTTTCTTTTTCATGGAGTTTATCTGTCAGTGTTAATGTTGTAAAATGGAATGGATCTTGACAGTGCTTAACTTTATTTCTTCTACTACTACTTTAATACTAATAATGACATAAGCCGGGATCCCGCAGCAGAATCCGACCCTCTGCCTGGCCGGTGACCCCGTGTACCTGTCCGGATTTTTTATTTTGTGTACTGCGGATGTGCTGGCCATCGCATTGGCGCACATGCATAGTACAGAATATGCCACGCTGTCGCTAGGCACTGACGTGGATCCCGTGGTCTTTCCGCAATATTGATTGACTTTAATGGAAGCTGTCCGCATGGAATCTGCCTAGAAATACAGCGGAAAATCGCATATTGACTTCGACTTGGGGGCAGGAAAAACCACATTTTCATAGCATGCTATGGAAGGTATTTGCTGCGGAATCCTGAGGCGGACATCCGCTCTAGATTCTGCAATGCAAATCCGGCCGTGTGCAGGCGGCTAGAGTATGCTGTTATTTATTTGCCTTGCAAAACATGGTATGTAGATTTACGCTGGATTTTATCAAATGTAGGGGGTCATAGACATTTATCATATGATGAGCCATCATGTAAAACAGGGCTTCCCAACCAATTCATAGCGCCTCACAGGTTAACAAATACTGCCATACACTACCAATATTCAGTGCTCTATGGTCCCCTACTCAAACTGACATGACCACTGCATGCACTTTTAGCAATGGAAAAGGGACAGCTTGAACACCTTGATTGGTCTACAGCCACACAGCCCAATATGTAGCAAACTGCAATGCACTGTGTGTTCTGACACCTATTAGCTATTCTGCAATTTGCACTATAGTAGCTCTTCTGTGAAATTGGACCAGGCAGACTATGCCTCACTCTCTAGGTGCATCAATGAGCCTTGGATACTCATGACCCATCGCTGGTTAACTGGTGGTCCTTCCTTGGAATGCTTTGGTAAGTACTATCCACTTCAAGCTAGAAATACCCCACAAGACCTGCCATTTTGGAGATGTTCTGACCCAGTCATCTACGGTAGTCGTCACAGTTTGGCTTCTGTCAAAGTCGCTCAAATCCTTACAGGTCATTTTTCCCTGCTTCTAACACGTCAAATTCAAGAACTGACTGCCCCCTAATACGTTATGCAACTTGACAGGCGCCATTTTCACCAGGGATGTCCCAAGCACCAGGCATTCGGCACTTAAGCACTAAATCTTTAGCCCAATGCCTGGAACATCTGGGTGACAGTCTCTTTCAACTACATTGGTGTCCTCAGAATGCCGGTACAGTCTCTCATGGTTAGCACCTATAAAACCTCTATACAAAAAATGTCATCACCTAGCCTCAGTTCACGCTGAATGGAGCTCAGCCTTTTCATTGATGCAGCCTATTAGAAGTCGGGATGGGTTTCCTGCACAGGCTGGCACCGTGATGTCATTCCATCACTTTGGCCCATGCAGGGATCTTTTCCAGCATTTCATAGGCTGCCTCATTGTAGAAGATGGGTTCCATTTAGTATGGGAATGGAGTAGGGGAGTAATATATTTATGCTTTTTTAAATATTTTTAATTGAGCACTATTTACTAGGCTGTATTAATGAATATGGGAAGGAGCACTACTGCTGAGGAAACTAACAGGGGGCACAAAAATAGAACCACAATGACTATTACTATGTAACGGCACTAAGGGGGCCTTCATACTGATTAGAAGGGCACTATAACTAAGGAGGCATCAATACAGAGTGGGGAGCGGTGAAGGACACTATTACTGAGTGAGGGCACTAAGAGGGTACAGATACTGAGTTTGGGGTACTCTTACTGAGTGTGGGGGGCACCTTAACTAACTGGAAGTGCTAAGGGGCACTGTTACTGAGTAGGAGCACTAGAGAGACATTATCACACTCAAAGTGTACACAGATGGCATTCTTACTTTCTAGGGGGGACACAGGGCATTGTTGCTTTTTAGAGGCCACACAAGGAGCATTATTAGTTTAGAGGTAGCACAACAGTGGGTATTATTACTATGTGGGAGCAATAAGAGGAATACTATTACTGTTTAGAAGTGAGAAGATAACTTTCACAGTATGGGGTACAAAAGGTGGTACACTAATAATCTCTGGGGCACAGTATGAGACACTATCTGCTTGGCACTAATGTTTTCAATGGTATTGTCTGTGTGGGAAACATTTTTTGGGGGAAAGGGGGATAATCATAGTTATGACATTAATTCTAAAGCACAGTATTTTGGATACTATAATAAGGGCAGAAGGGGTAGTAGCAGTATGAGGAGTTTGTGTACGTTGGGACGATGTTGATGGGGTGCTTCAAAAGTGAGGATACAAAGATGTCTGTGTTCTAAACTTTATAGAGACACATTTTGGCTGGAAGTAGTCAACAAGGAGGTCTGGGTTGGATGGTAAAGTGAACTACTCCAGTCAGAGAAGACATCACCAGTAATCACTGGATGTAACAGTACTGTAATCACTTATACTGTATGTATGGCTTCTGTGTATCTACCACTATATGGTCACTGTATAGTATTAATATTGGTTTATATTATTGGTAGATTTATTCAGTAAACTGTGGTAATATTGTTCAGTCAGTATACAGTGATAATGGTAATGGTCATGGTGTGACAATAATATTTGGGCCTTGTATAGTGATATTAGTGGTGATGATATTGTCCTTTGTGTAGTATTTTTGTTCAGTAACAGTATAATGGAAGCATTTAGTTACCGTACTGGGTGGGGGTAATATCTAGTCTGGGTAATATGTCATCAATGTGAATTTGTGTTTTTTTGGGGGAGTGGGGAGCAAAACATATGCCTTGGGGATTGTGGGATTGTGCCTTGGTCTTTTAAGCCCCTATCAATGACCCTAATAGTCATGAGTTATTCAGTGTTATTCATGTTACTTATCCTTGTTTTTTTAATGTTTGGTTTGATCGGTATTATATATATTACACTTTTATAATTCAACACATTGTGGCCCGTAAATCCAGGCATACAAGTAAAAATTGCTAAGACTGTCTTAAGTGAATTGTAGCAACATAATGTAGCTTTTTATATATATATATATAATATATATGTGATATGTTTATTGGTACAGAGTGGCAGTTATACTGCAGCGTCGCAAAATGAAGGGCGCTGACATTTCTTAATAAGCATAATTGGGGGAATTATTGAGGGATTGTGATCCTTAATAACAAGTTTCATATTATGGCATTGGTCCACATCAAGAAAAAGCTACAAAATGCTGTGCTTTACATTTAAGCCTAGTTTCCAGCATCTGAGAAACAGGAGACTACGGAGCAGCACAAGGCAAGTCTTCGAACACATGTAATGAGCACTGTAAAGGAGTTAGTTTTAGAATCAGTCTGAAAAATCTTGAGCTGCAATTACACTTTTACATGATAAGATCTTGGAAATGATCCCATGTAAATATTGGGATGAAATATGATCTGCTAGAGCTGTGCAATTTCATAGGCGTTAGGACTGCGACTGATAGCCTTGGAGGTGTTTGGCGGCTGTTGTAAATTCAGGAGCCTCAAGGCAGGGTTGAACTGTCTAGGGTAACCACAGATGTACTAATACAATGGAATAACTCTGGAACTTTCGACACCAGTAGGTCGCACGCTACTGCAAAGTAAACATCATTTCAAATTAGGAATACCCCCACCTTACAACTACTCTCGGTATTTGCCTGTAAACATGGTAGTTATTGGAATAAACATACATACAGAATATAAAATTGGGATTTTGTTTTTGCTGAAGTGTAAGGGGATATAGAATATAAAATCATTTCATTCCTAAAAGGGTATTCTGGTAATGTGGTGGTTTTTTTCAGTTTTTACCTAGCTACTGGATGGGTGAAAATTGGAGAAAAAAAACTTCACTCCACCGGAATATCCCTTTAAATGTAATTTGTATTCTTGACTTATCTCTATGTTATTGACTGGGTAGACCTGGAAAAAGTGCATAAAACGCTTATGCCACCAATATCAGTCTGGGGTTACTTAGGACACCACAGGAAACAATTTTGAGGTCTACTCTCCATGTGTATAAAATCTGTGCATGCTCACTTCTGACTACATCTAAGGGTCTCTTTGGACAAACCAATTCTTGTTTGAATGAGCGAGTGACATCACCAGCTTGTTCGCTATTGTGCAGCCTGTTTAGACTAGATTCAGAATCGCTCAGTTCCTGTATAAGCGAATGAAAGGGACTCATTAGCTCCAAAGTAACTACCAGATTAGGTTGTCTTTTGCCTGATCTTTGGGGCCCATTGTTGTATCAGTGTCTAGGCCTGCTGGAGGATCCTCTGGTGGGGTCAACACAGTCAACACTTTCTACGGACACATCAGAAAACCATACTGAATGATGAAGATTGTAAACCACACAAGTCTATGTAATTACAGTCATGTTAAACTGCTCAAGTGCCACCAGTCTAATTCATGGATCTACCTAGTATTTTTCATGGACACTGGAAAAATATCCCCTATTATTACAGGTGGTCCAGGAATTTCTGGATGGTTGGCAACACTATTAGGCATCTGCTCAAATGAACAGTCAACCATGTAGAGTATGAGTGTCTTGCGAGGAACCACTCTTACTAGCAGGTGTCCACTTGAGCTCATAGAGGGCTTTGTGCTAGGGACCCTTTCCCTCATTGTGATGCTCAGGTACCATAATTCGGCATATAAAAAATAGTTGTCTAAACAGTAAAAACTTAGTAATATGCATTGTAATAACAAAGTATTTTGATATTAGAATTTGTGGAATCACCATGAATCATTTTATTCAAAAACAGCCAAAAACAATGCACATCAAATAGATGAATGGAAGCACTTATGTAACTGCTATCAAATAGAGATAACTGACAGATATTATACTCATCTCTGTCCGCATCTGTTTGACTTTTTCTTGCTAAGAACATTGTTTTTGTTCAAGGTTTTCTGTATTTTTTTTTAGTTATTACTTCCATATAGTTTAACCCCTTCATGACATGGCCTATTTTGGCGTTGAGGACCAAGCGATTTTTTGGTATTTTTCCATCTCCATTTTTCAAAAGCCATAACTTTTTTATTTTTCCGTGGACGCGGCCGTATAGGGGCTTGTTTTTTGCGTGGCGAACTGTAGTTTTTATCGATGCCAATTTTGGGTACATAGAGTATATTGTAAAATTTTTTTATTTTTTTTAATGATCGCAGAGAGAGAAAACGCATCAATTCTGCCATAGATATATATTTTTTTTTTTACACCGTTAATCATGCAGCATAAATGAGACTTTCCATTTTTTCTGCAGACCGGTACGGTTACAACGATACCAAAATTCTAACATTTTTTTTAGGTTTTCCCACTTTTCTGCAATAAAAACCCTTTTTTTTGGAAATCTTTTTTCTATTCTAAATTGCTGCATTCAAAGTCACGTAACTTTTTTATTTTTCTATGTACGGAGCTCTATGAGGGCTTATTTTTTGCGAGACGAGCTGTAGATTTTATTGGTACCATTTTGGCGTACATACGACTTTTTTGATCACTTTTATTGCGTTTTTAGTGAGGCAAAATGCTAAAAATGAGCATTTTGCCTCAGTTTTTTAGCTTTTTTTTTAGCGTTTTTTTCGGTGCACAGTCAAAAGCATGTGCAACTTATTGTACGCATCGTTACGGACGCGACGATACCAAATATGTGGGGTTTTATTTTTTTTTTACCTTTTTTTATGCTAATCTGAGAAAAAGCATAAAAAATGGTTTTTTTACTCTTTTTTTTTACATTTTTTTAAATTCATTTTTTAAATCTTTCTTTTTTTTACACTGTTTGTGTCCCTCTGAGGGACTTTAATCACTGCCCTGATGATCGCTGTCATAAGGCATGGCAGAGCTACTGCTCTCCCATGCCTTATCGCTAGGGATGAGCGAACGTGTCCGTTACGGACACATCCGCACCCGGACACCGGCTTTGCCGAACACTGCAGTGTTCGCGCGTAAGTGTCCGGGAGATGCGCGGCGGCGCGGGCGGCAGTAGCGGGGAACAGGGGGGAGCCCTCTCTCTCTCCCTCTCCCCCCCCACTCCCCGCCGCACCCCCCCGCGCTGCCACGGCGGCCCCCGAACTTTTTCGCCCGAACACTGAAGTGTTCGCAAAGTTCGGTGTTCGGGCGAAAAAGGGGCGGAGCCGAACGTGTTCGCTCATCTCTACTTATCGCTCATACAGCGATCTCAGGCATAGGCAATACAGGACGCCAGTGTCTGGCGTCCTGTTGCCATGGTGACAGGCCGGGCTCTCGCGATGACATCGCGAGTTCCGGCCGGAGACACAGAGGGAGCCGCGCTCCCGCTGTGAACTCTTCCCCTGCCGCGATCTACTTAGATCGCAGCAGGGAAGGGGTTAAAAGTGGCGGGCGCATCTCCGATGTCCCCCCGCTGCTGCAGCGAGACGCCGGCTGTGACTGACAGCCGGCTCCCGCTGCGGGATAGCGCTGGATGATATGTGATCCCGCGCTATCTCCAGGACGTAAGTTTACGCCCTGTTGCGGGAAGTACCCCGCTCCCAGGACGTAAACTTACGCCCTGCAGCGGGAATGGGTTAAAGCCCCCCCTTGCCTACAAATATATAAAAGTAATATACCCACCAGACTGCTATTTCAGCACTCTGGCACCGTGCTATTTCAGCACTCTGGCACCGTGGCATCTGACAGATGACTTTCTGTAAACTTCTCATGTGGGATTCTAATGTGCAGGGACTAGAGGACTGGAGCGGCGGTGAGAGTCAAAGGGGAAGGGGGAAGGGACTTGACATTTGTATACCGTCAACTTTATTACCCCCCAGCAAGCTGGGCACTCACTTTACTGACCCCGGAAGGATGGAAGGCTAAGTCAACCTTGAGTCGGTGAACCATGCAGGGTTTGAACCCGCAACCTTCAGGTTGTGAGTGAGAGCTTAGGACTGCATTCTGCTACCTTAACACTCTGTACCACATGGGGCCCGTGAAGCAATGCACAGCGGGAGGATAGTATTGTATTGGGGGGGTTCTTAACTGCTTTGCTGCCACCAATGTTTGGGGCCTCAGAAAACCCCTTCAAGATGAAAATAAGATATAGGAAGATTTTAGGAAGATAGTAAATTTCATCTGTGCATTACAGATCTATTAAATGAGCTTCATATGACATTGTGGATTTGGCAAGGAGTATAAGCACTACACAGCACTGAATACGGTTTTATTACTATGTATTGCAACATACCAGAGCGTAGAGCAGCGTGTGTACAGATTATTTCCCCCATATTTCCTTAAATTTGAAGTTAATTTTGAGCAGGAAAGCCTGTCATATGGCCGACTGACATTTATTAGATTCCTATATTTAATAAACTTTTTATGTGTTGATGAACAAATACAGTGCAACAATATGCTGGCTTTAACTGCCTCGGAATACTTTTGTAGCAGATTTCATGTGTATTACCTGGGGAAAGGACCTTATAATGACTACCCTCTGGGAAATGCAGCCTTATGAAAACCTATGAACACATTTTATGATCCAAAAAATTTAATTTAGTAAGGATTTAATTAAAGTTGAGATTTATCATACAGCAAAACAGTTGTACGACGGCTCAAAGTGCCTCCAGACCACTGTACAGGTCAGCCATGTGAAAAGCAAGCTTACTATCTCTAAAAAAGGGTTCACATATTTCTTCCTATAATTGCATACCCTTGAAGTACTAATCAAAGCCCTCTTGGTCTGGAAAGGAGAGATAGCTACAGCAGTCAATCACACCTTAGGCCAGCTTCAGAGGCATAACTTGAAGCTCCTGGGCCCCAGTGCAAAACCTGTAACAGGGCCCCAACTATAATGCTTTATTCATAGTACTGGGCTCCCTATGTGAAGAGAAGCCTTATGGGCCCCCCAAGGCTTCTGGGCCCGGGAGCAACCGCATCCCCTGCATCCCCTATAGTTACGCCAGTGGCCAGCTTCACATGAGCGTATGCAAATATGCGTGCGCATGAGTGCCGTGAATTTGTGGAATAAGCATTACCTTTTTGGGCGTGCATCAACGTATCTTACTGTACTTTTTACTCTCGCAAGGCATATGCATTTGCGTGCGCCAAAAAAAGAAAAAAAAAAAAAGCACCCATGCTCCCAGCCATTAAAATGGGAAATTAGTCAAATGAGTTCAAGATGTGTTCTTTTTCCTGTGCAATTACTCAGTGCTTCATGCATCTACTAGTGTATTATGTGTGCATTTGTGCAACCCCATTGACTTCTATGGGGACTTTTGGTGCACAAATGCACAGGAAAATAGAGCATGCTGTGTTTTTTTTGTTGCATGACCGAAATGCGCAGATAAAAAAAATACACTTATGTGCACGAACCCATTGGGCTCTTCACTGCGTATGGCACACACAACTTTTTTGTACGCAAATACACCCATGTGAAGCCAGCCTTGGAGAAAGTAGTTTCTCAGCAGTGCTTGTACTGGTGACCAACTTGGAGGGTTTTCCTAACAGTCTACTGCTATACGTTGCATCTGTATGGGGAGACTAACTTTATATACCATCTGATAGTAAAATAGTAACATAGTATGTAAGGCCGAATGAAGACAATGTCCATCTAGTTCAGCCTGTTTATCGTCCTGTGTTGTTGATCCAGAGGAAGGCAAAAAAAAAAAACCAAGAGGCAGGAGCCAATTAGCCCATTTGGGGGGAAAATTCCTTCCCGACTCCCTAATGGCAATCGGACTAATCCCTGGATCAACCCCTAATAGTTCCTACCTGCCTGATGGAATGTAGCACAATTCTTTTACTCCAGCATTCTATAGTAAATTATGAGAAAAAATGCTAAATAATAAGTTCCCTATAGAGTGCTGAGGACATCAGTGCAGGATAGGCCCCCAGCAGTCTATGGGTACCTTATTACTGATCAATTCTAGACATATCCATAATATGGCTGCATGCATGGGCCCTTACTGAAGGTTCAGATGCCTTTAACAGAACGCAGCACATCCAGAAGCTTTTGATTCAATAGAATATTTTATTTCTTATTTATTTCAGAATTACCGTATTGTTGCTGATCTACTTTATTATACGTCCTATCTATATAGAAAAAGGAAATCGTTTCATCTCATGGGGAATGCTCACCTTTCAGCTCTCACTATAATTACCAGTTTTGATGATAGAAGTTTGAACAAATCGTGCCTTATCCCATAACCTCGTATTTTATATCAATGCATGTCATGGCTGCCAGTAAACGAGCTTTTGGTTTCATATTATGGTTTGCGCATTAATTACAGGCATCATTTTCTAATCCATTCTTGATTAACTGTTCATGAATGGAGTTTGATGACCCCATGACAAGTAGCCTAAAAATTAAGTTAAGCGTTAAAGGCTTTTCCCAGGCACAAAATGAAAGTTCCGAAATCTAGCAGATACAGCCAAGTAGCGGTAACCTGTACCTTTTATCTGCCGCTCTGGACGCTCTTCTTCGTCCTCTGCAGCCGCTGATTTCCTGCTGTGTTTACGTGCATCACTTCCATAGTAAACCCTACAACCGCCAGCATCCATAGAAGGGTTTACCGGTCAGCACTGTAGCTCCGCCCACATCTTACGGGTCCTACAACTTACCAGCACCAACCTCCCCCTATCAGGGTGCCAGAGAAAGCTGCTGAAGCCGACAGACAGGAGCCTCTGGCACTTTGAACTGCATATCAGTAATACAGCGCAATACTTCCACTCCTGTTCTCCAATCATGCACTGCTCACAGGAAGTTGGAGGCTACGGACAAGATGTCAGAGGAAGTGGAGATATTTTTCAGGTCATGTGACATAAATAGTAAAAAAAGGTAGCTAGACCAGGGATAGTGGATCTATTACAAAATGACTTTTTGTGATGATGTGCATTAGATTTTAAAGTGTTAGTCCGTGCCCAGAGTTATGGAGGGTGTAATATGTTATTTATATAGCAGATACATTCTTATTATTTACAAAAATTCCAAATGAAGGCAAGAGACAAATGTGAGAGAGATTTAGGTAACATTAGTGATGATAAATGGGCCACAGTGTTGCATATGATACCAATGTTATCTTTATCTGAAGGTCAATGGTTATCCCAACTATATCTAGTACATATTGTTGTACACCATTAAAGCTACTTAACATCAGTATTAGATTAAATGTGAGCTCTCCTAAGTGTAAAATGGATAGAGCAAATTTAATGCATATGCTCTAGAATTATGTGAACCCAGACCACTAATAGATTGGCGGCGGTCAGCCGTTTGGGACGCTCTGTGATGGCTGTTCACTGGGCCAGTGTGCTCATGTCCCCATTTAAGTGAATGGGAATTTTGCGTGTAATACCAAGACTGGCCACTGCAATGGAAATGGAGCTGTCTGCTTCCTGTAGAAATGAGCTCAGTACACAAATACACTATCACTTCAAACAGCTGATTAGTAGGGGTCCTGAGTGGCAGATCTCTGCCTGTCTACTACTGATGGCCTATCCTGCAGGTAGATCATCAATAATTTACAACTGGATAACCCCTTTAAGTGACAGTTAAAAGTGTTGCGCAACTGTGTATTTAATGTGCTAAAATGAATGTTTGCTACATATGTTCATAACTACATCACTCACATTCATAATGATACTAGATCTGGTGAGGTACGTTTACTACATAAAAGTCCATACAGCACAAGATTACATTAATATATTCGGCTAACACATTTCATTCTAAAAACGCGGGCATTAATGTAGAGTTGCTGCGCCTTTACCAAAAAAAAAGAAAAAATCTTCATAGAAGTCTTCAGGTGTAGTATGTGAAAGATCATTAATGAGGTCAGGCAATGCTGTTAGGTAACAGTAATTGGCTCAAGTTCTTAATGTAATTCCAAAGGTTTTCCCTGTTCTCTTTGCAGACCAGTCGATAGGCTATTATTAATGGACCTTGATATGTGCATGGAGAATTATCATGCTGGAACAGGTAGATGCTTTCTCAAAACTATCGGCACAAGCTGGACTAACACAACTGTTTAGACCAGTACTTCTCTAACTGTATGACATGCCTCAATGGTGAGGTTCATCTCAGTTGTCGATGAAGTGTGACTTGAGAGACAGTTTGAATGGTCAATGTAGCTAATTTTACACTTTGGAATGTACTTCAATTATTGCAGCCCAAACAGGGGCGTAACCAAAAGGCTCAGGGGCCCTGATGCAAAAGGTGAGCTAGGGCCCCCCTCTATCTGTATCTGTACCCGTACCTATACCTAAACCATGCTGCACAGAGGCATAACTTAAAGCTTCTGGGCCCCAATGCAAAACCTGTAACAGGGCCCCCAACTATAATGCTTTATTCATAGTAATGGGCTACCTATATGGAGAAGAGAGGCTTTATGGGCCCCCTAAGGCTCATGGGCCCAGGTGCAACCGCATCCCCTGCACCCTCTATAGTTACGCCCCTGAGCCCAAACATCCCAATGTTCTGGCTGGTGAGGTCCCAGTAGAAAAAGATTGAGAAGCCATGTTGTGGATTGTCATTTTATGGCACTGGGGCTAAACCATAAGGTACAAGACGATTGTTACTCATCAACCAAAGTTTGCAGTGGCCACATGTAGATGTGTAGAACAATTCTCCTTGCATTGTTTAAACTTACGTCCATTAGTGAGATTACCACCTTGCAATGCTTGCTTCATCGCGCCAGAGACAGGTACTCCCGTGTCTTTCATTTTCAAAATCAATCTATCCATTTAGTCGTGTTCGCCCCTGGTGACTTTATAGGTGAACATTCTCCATACTTGCCTGGCAAGCACAACTTCATTTGGATGGTGCCGATCCAGCGCGTTCTTTTTTTGACCTTTTCTTCTGGTTCCACTGGTCATTCTCAACATTATTGACTTCTCTAGCAAGTTTGTACACGTGATGTGGCCAAAGTTAGTCAGTCGTAATCTAGTGACTTTAGCCTCTAGCGATGTCCCTCCTTTTATGTGATCCAACACTTCTCCCTTTATCACCCCGGCTGTCCATGGTATTCTTAATCATTTCCGCCAGCACCACATTTCGAATACATTGATTCTTCTTCTTTCAACCTTTCTTAGTGTCCAACTCTCAGACCTATACATCATCATAGGAAAGACGATGGCTCCAACTAGTCTGCTTTTGGTAGTTAGAGTGATATCTTTGCTCTTCCAGATCTTATTCATCCCAACCATTGCAGAGCGGCCCACTGCGATCCTACGTTTGATTCCTGGGGTGGATTCACCATCGTGGTCGATTTTTGATCCAAGGAAGATGAATTCCTGAACTGATTCAATTTCTTCGATGTTAATTTTAAGCTTCCATTTTCCATTAGCTGCTGTTGTCATGGTCTTTGTTTTCTTGATGTTATGGTGCAGCCCCATTTTTTCACTTTCTTCCTTAAGTTTCAAAATCATGTCTTTCACTTTAGACTACTTCAATTTCCGTTTGCTATTGACACCCTGATCTCAGTCTTGTGTGCAGTTGCTCAACTTTGAAACTTAAATCCATGAAGTTCTTGATGAACATTGCTTCCAGAGACATTTGGAACTTGCTTGTAAGTGTTGCAACTGGTGACAGATGATTTCTACATTCTATGCACTTCAACACGTTATAGTTCCGATCTTCGAGCTTATGTGGCCTCCTGCCTTGCAGCTGAGCTCCATGACATTTCCATTTTACAGAAACAACAGAATAAAAATGTTGAAATTATGAAATCCTATAACTCATCAGTATGATGAATTCTATTGGTAATGTCAGTCCACAGAGCTGTTCTCATGGCTCACGGAAATGGCCAAGCCCACTTATTAGAAAGAGTGTTGACATAGGTTTGACTGTGTAGTAAAATATGCAAGAGAGTTACTGTATATTCTTACAAGAGATGCCCTTCACTACAGCACAATAGTGATTAAAAAAAGGCATTAGTCAAACAAATTAAGGCACATGTTGATGATCTGATAATTAGTGTTGAGTGCACTGAAACAGTCGAACTTTGTTAAAAGTTTGGTTTGGTGCAAATCCGAACCTGGGGCAGTTTTGCTTGGCCAGACTCATTAAAATGGCACTTCTTCTTCTGTTCTACTCCAGTTTTAAGAGTATTGGTGAAGTTTGGGTTCAGTTTGAACTAATTCCAACCTAACCAAACGTTTTGCCCAATTTCAGCCCACCACCCAAACTGAACCTTTGTAAAGTTCGCTCATCACTACTAATAATGAATTGAATTCACCTTTGCAATTTGAAGTTGCAAAATTATATAGACAACTTGGGGGATGTCAACTTGCTGGAATCAGCATTTCTAGGTTAAAATGGTTGGCACGCAAAGACTGTGGATTCAAGATTATACTTCGATCTTGCCAACTTTTACTCACTCTGCAGTAAACAAAGCACTTTAAATGGATTCAACAAATAAACCCTGGGCTGTCCAGCCACTAACTCATATTAGCTTCTCTGGCTAATTTATGTACTGGGTCTACCACTTAGTACCTCAACATCACTTATAAGGTATACCTCGTACCCTTTTTGTGTTGCAGCCAATGCCGCAAAGCTCCCATAGTCCTCCGATTTGCCTGTTTCTCATCCCAGGCTGGAGCCATTATGGGATGTGCCCAGCCCTTTCTTAAAGAACTTTCCCTCCTCATTTGCATGCATACAGGAAAAAACCCTATTTTCATACCTCCTTAATCTGGCCATCAAAGTGGCATAACTCTGCCATGAAAGTCACACTAAAGTCTACAGTACCATTGTGGGTCTCTAAGAGGTGACTCTCTGCTACAGCCTGCCTCACCTAAACATTACACCTGGGATTGCACCAACCACTTAGTATAGGTATTGCCCGGTGTGAGTACTTTCACGAAAACACAACTACCTTCAGCTACAACTGTGCAATATGCACTAGGATATATGCTACGCAGCACCACGATATGGTCCGTAGGCCAAAGAGAGGCTATTACAGTCCCAGTCCAAGTCCCTTTCAGGAAGTGGGTACCAGCTCTTTAAAAGACCGCTCTAGCCAACTTGCAGCAACTTTACCGGCAGAGTAACTTTAACACAAGATGCTAGATCCTAACAGAACATTCGTGTGAAGGAGCCCTGACTCTCGTGGGCACTTTCACTAAGGGCTCCTTCACGTGAGTGTATGGTCACAGCGTATTACGCACGTGGGTTTTGCTCGCAGACTACGCTGTTCCAATCTGCCATAGGCTCCCATGTTGCCACTTACACATATTGCGTGAAATTTTAAATGCATTAAAAGACCGCAGCATGTTCTATCTCGGCATATATTGTGTGCGCATACACAGCTAGGTAGTGCATGATGATTGGCGGATGCATTAAGTATGCAATGTCATTGCGCATACAATCTCATGCTTTATTTACATGGACGGGAAATCGCCCGGCCAGAAAAAATAGTCCTATAGACTCCTTCTCTCCCCCTCTCCACCCGTTGCCAACTGCCGGCAAAGGGAGGGGGCAGGACAGGGCAAGAGATTAGCACACTAGCTCCCACTCCGCCCCCTCCACTTGCCAGCAGCCAGCAAGGGACGGATAGGAGGCAGGAGTTTAGCATACTCGCTCCCGCCCCGTCCTGCCTCCTCCCTTTGCCAGCAGCTGGCAAGGGATGGAGAGGGGGCGGGAAGGGAGAGCGTGTTTAGCAGAGCTAAACTCTCTCCCCCCACCCAACAGCATGCCAGCCTGCGGCGTAAATGCTGCAGGCCCGGCCATCTGAACGGGCAAGATGCAGCCGCAACCAAGTCATTCATGCAATTTTCGACCGCGATGTGGCTGCGACGCGTGTGGCCGCAAATCGCATCACCCGTGTGAAGGCAGCCTAAAAATGTGTATTTATGCTCTGTGACATCTCATACTGTATATTAGGAGAATATTAAAACTTTGTTATATAACAGCCTGACCTGTAGAGTTGTTCCGCTCTGCTCTGTAATGTGCCTCTGTCTGAAGTCGTCTCCTGTAACAACAACTAGGCAAAAAATGAGCGCAGCCTATAAGTTCTAAAACTTCTCTTCTTTATTGAACCAAGATAAAAGCATTAAAGCGGCATCTCAGTAACGCAGCAACCACCGATGTGATTCTGACCTGTAACTACCCAGAGGCCAAATGTGTTGTCTGTGCTACTGAAATGCTGCTTTGATACCTTTATCCGGGTTCAATAAAGAAGAAAAGTTGTAGAACTTCCATGGTGCCCGTCTGCCTTCTGTTTTTGGATCACTATTTATTAGCTCTCTAGTTTCATAGATGACTTTTAGAAAATCAGTTTTATAAAGACGTAACGGTCGAACACTTACTAATAAGCTCAGGTATTAAAGGGATCTGGGAGTCAACTGCTTGACACTTCAATGACATGTTCTGGGGGCAGCCTGTGTGATGTCTGTAAAGAACAGAAAAGAGTTCTTGTATTCGACTTCCTGTGTGTAGATGAATGACATGTATTGTTTGAATGAGCAATGTTGGAGTTCACCCAGCAGCCTGTTTAGACAGCAGATACATCATTGGATCGCTCAAACGAGAAATCGTTCAGTCGTTCACATTCGCTGTAGAAGTGACTGAGAATGACTGAAGACCCGTATTTAACTCGAACGATTAGTGAACGAGCCAACGAGGATTAAAATGAACGATCTACAAAAAGCGAACGATTTATTGTTCGTACTTCGCTCGTTGGCTCGTTTACACTGAATCATTATTGTTCATTTTTGCTCGTTTGAATGATATCATTTCGTGTAAAAGGGCCTTTCGCTCTATTTAGCAGCCACGCTCTCTATGTCCGCTTTATACTGCAGTACGGACCCTGTAAAGAATCAGCTTCGATATACAGTTAAACTGCTGTCAAAGTTGCAATTGGTGTTAGCACCCCTAAAGCAAAGTATTTTTAATGGTAGATCGTGTTCATTTGTCTTTGTTATATGATGCCCCTGTCATAATTATCTTTTCAGTTTTACTAAGGTAATGAAAACCATGTTGCCTTGAAGAAATAGAAAGGTTTCCTTTTACCAGATAGTCCAGACTAAAGTCTGCTTTCCTTTTTTGTATGATTACTGGGCATTTTCATTGCACTGGTGATGCCACGGAGCCCCGTGTGAAAAAGATGGGAACTAGATAAACAATATTTCATTTAGCCTTTGATCTCAAGAAAAAAAAAGTTTAGTTCGCTCATAAACTGTGGTGGAGATTTATTAGTATTTGGGAAGGGGCTTCAGAAATATGATGTTGGTCCAAAGTGGTATTTATATGTTAATAAATCTGGCCCTATGTCTTTTTCTAAATTCTTAAAGGGGTTGTGGCACTATAGCAAAAACATTTCTAAAAGCTAGGCCTGGCATAAAATAGAGAGTATACTCACCTAGCTTTAGTTTTTCACACAGGAAACAGCCAAAATGTTAATCTGGCGGAAGTTAGGTGACCAATCAGAGGCCACAGCATCAACGTCCAAACTCCTGGCATCAGTGCTCATATCCTGGGTGTCATGATGCTAGGAGTTTGGGAAAGTGATGCTGCAGCCAATCAGAGGCCGCAGCGGTACCGGACTTCTGCTGAACATATATACCTGGAGCCACTCGGCTTTGTCCCAGGAGGCTGAGGAGAGGTGTGTGTACTCTCTCCTTTTATTTTATTCCAGCTCAGCTGTTCTAAAATGTTTTTGATCACAACAAACCCCCTTTGAAGGGGCCAACTTTTTAAAATGAAGCCAGTCCAGAAATCAGTCTGGTGCTCCAGGCGCACTTTGCAAAATTCCTGGTAATTAACTGTTATTGCGGCTGATGCAGAGAAAAAGTTGTTTTGGCTCTCCGTTCTGGTTGTTGGTTGTCCATGATATCTACAGGGATGGATTATTTGGAGGGCCCATGCTGTGCAAGATCTGGGGTCTCCACCACCATGAAGATTTAGCGGATCTCCATCAACAACAGTCCCTGTTGTCCACGTCTCCCTGTGGTAAAATAGTAGTGGAAATTCATGCATGTGATTCTCTTTTAAGGAGTTGCTGGCTTGGCTATCTTTGTAGTTTCCATAGATTTGTACTATCCATGACTCCCATATATATGGCTGTGATTGGAGGTCATATATTGGCTTAGAATTCCAGAAGAAAAATTGGAGCCCTCCAAATGTTTCACCCAGGGGCATCCATGAACCTTGTTCTGGCCTTAGAGGTTAATACTCTGTATGAATTCAAAGGTTGTTTTATGAAGATATTCCCTTCATATATGCCTTGAGACAACCTTTGAATGTACATACAGTATATATATATATATATATATATATATATATATATATATATATATATATACACACACTCAAGATTGCTTAGATTGCCATTCCCAAATATACAGTACAGTATACTGCACCTATGAAAACAGCAGGGAGGCTTTAGTAAATTCAGGTATTTCATACTCTTGCTCTTAATAGCTCAGAAGACATGAAAATCTGCTGCCCTACATACAGCATCTCTATTAAATTTGATAAGATTTGTAGAGCATCTGAGTTCACTTGTAGTGCAAACATTCTACAGTATTCGTAAACTGCTCCCACTTTAAACAGGTATATAAAAATTAGGTATATTATATATTGTATAATTGCAATGTATACAATTCATCAATTTGTAGACATAGGTATAGACTGTAAATAACGTATTCCTTAGGCCGGGCTCAGACGTCCGTATTTCGCTGTGAGCCACTTGCAAGAGACACGCATGCCAATTGCCATGCACCATCTTGGAGTGTATGCACGTAATACAGGGCAAAATAAAATATGCTGCACTTTTTCTTGTACGCCTATTTTGCGCAATTCGTGTGAGCCGCAACATGGCAGCCTACGAGATATTGGTACAGCTTATTATGCGTGTAATATGCTGTGATCATATGCTTGTATGAAGCTGCCTTTACTGAGATCTTAAGTGGCATCTTCCACACCTTCCAGGAGCCAATCCAAAAAGACAGACAAAAAGAAACAGGACAATAGGATTTTCTAGCCGAATCTTAACACTTAGGAGGCTTTCCAGACCTCATCAAGAACTGGAGGTGCATCACTAGTGAAGCTCACTTCGCCATTTCACAAAAATAGTTTTGAAGGGGTTATCCCAAGATAGACTTTTATTGCCTATCCATTGGATAGGTGATAAAATCTGATTAGTGGGGGTTTAACCATTGAGATACTACCATGCCGAGAACCATATCTCCTTCTTCTCATTACTAAAGGGTCGCTGCTCCTAGCCCACAGTGATGTAGAGAATGGACGGAATGGCGATCGCGCATGAGCAGCACTGATCGATTAATTTCAATGGAGCTGACGGAAATAGCCGAGTATAAGTGCTTGCCTATCTCTATCAGCCCCGTTTAAGAAAAAGGAGCTGCACTGCTCCTGCGGGTGGTGCAACAAGCCCACACTGAAGAACAGAGGGAACATGGGCCCCATGTTCTCGAAATGATTGGGGTTCACAGCAGATCCCCACTAATCAGACCGCACTCCCCCCCGCTTCCCCGGCTCCCCCCCACTGCCCCCTCCACATGGTGCTCGGTCGAGTAATCAGTTACTCGACAATACTGACGCTTGGTTGAGCATCAGCCTTAAACGAGCGTGCTCGCTCATCTCTAGTGTACATAGGTAAGATTTGGAGATTGAACGAGGAACTGACAGCATAAATTCAGACCTACTTCAAATAATTCTTATTAAACTATGCAAATAGCAAAGAGAGATCTCATACCTGGGCGTTACCATTTTTAATTGCCCTAAATAAACTAATATTAAAGTCTAACCTACATTTGATAGATGACGGGGATTAACTACTAACAGTAGTGCAATACCAAGAAGCCTGATAGTATTAGATCATGAAGACCTGCTGGGCCTCATAAAAGATCTGAAAGCTTTCTCTTGCAATATTGATGTACACAATATGACATCAATTAACCGCCCCGTAGGCCTGATGAAGGGCTAAATAACCACAGAGCTTGGCTTACTCTTGGTCCAGGATGCAAAATAATATATGAACATATCTCCTAGGTAGGGTCAAATTCATAAAGTCACTAGTGGTGGTCCTGCTGCATTAAAAGTCTAGGGAAAACAGTGATTCATGTGAAGATCTAACAGTTCTGTGCAAAAATAGTCCTGCTTCTCAGCACTGCATATTCTATTATTTCTGCATTCTTAGTATATCAAAATTCATCCATCAAGCAAAATCTAACACGCAATACAGATGGTTCTCGTTTGCCCCATGTATAAATAAATTAACCCATTTTGTGACAGTGGCACCATTTGAAGCGTTTGGATAACTTCCTGAGATGTATCTTCTTTCCCGCCAGCAGCTAAATTCTAATCTACAAATATCTTTATTTTGGCAAGCACATCATAAAACACTCTTTAAACATCTCAGCGAGTTGGATGTGAAATATATCATGCAACAAGACTCTTTGAAGGCTTTTTTTGACATTAAGAAATTAAAGAGGTGCAAAACTGTAAGCAGGTCTGGAGGATCGGTCCCCTGAGGGTTCAGGACATGGGGCCTCCTCTGCCAAGCTGGGAAATGAGAGGACTAACATCTCCTCCAGTAGGAGTGGACTCACTCGATGTATAAGGAGGAAGCGTCTATATCCTAAATCCGTAGGAGAGGCGGATGCTATTGGGCGATATTGTAACCGGCCCTGAGTACATCGCAGGCGGAGCTGGTGCAGTTCTTTCGTCAACTCACTAGAGACCACATCTTATTGATGTTGGGAGCCTTTACTCAACAGGAGAAAAACGGCAACAATCAAGAACAGTCTCCGTCTTAGCTACCGTAGGATCTAATGGCATAAGTTAGTAATGGGTGTCACACTGCTTGGCTCGATACTCAGTGGTTCAGTAGTGAGGTAGAGTTGAGGTAGAGACAGAGTCCACGTTAGCCTGCTGTCTTTAGGATTTCGATGCAGTGCTCTACACAGCGCTGTTGGGGAAACGAACTTCTCAGTTTAATGTGGTATCAAAACCTCTTGCTATCAAACTTCTCTTCACTCCTACTCCACAGTGCTGCAACAGACTCTAAGCTATCACGGTGCAAGGTCTACCTCCGATCACCTAATCCAAGCCAAATACGTGAACATCCAGGGGGTCCCCCAGCTTAAAGGCACAGAGGTCAGTAGGTCAAGGTAAAGTCCCCTGGTGCAAGCATCGAGTCATGACTGACTCCTAGGGTGACTTCACATCGTGACTAGGATGAGCAAACGTGCTCGTTTAGGGCAATTACTTGAACGAGTATCGCTTTTTTTGAGTAATTGCCTAATCAGCCGAAAAGATTCGGGGGTGCCGGGGGAAAGTGGGGGGTTGTGGGGTGAGCGGGGGGGGAGAGAGCTCTCCCCTGTTCTCCCCTGCTACCCCCCGCTCCACCTCACCGCCCCCTGGCGCCCACCAAATCTTTTCGCCCGAATAGGCAGTTACTCGAAAAAAGCAATGCTCGTTCGAGTAAGTGCCCTAAACGAGCACGTTCGCTTATCTCTAGTCGTGACGTTTTCTTGGCAGACTTTTTGCGGAGTGGTTTACCGTTGCTTTTCCCAGACATAGGTCAGTACATAACAATAAAAGAATGCTGTAATATATAACATGACTAAGGTGGATTACTTCACCCCCTTTATAGAGGTACATCCAGGATTTTAGAAAGATAGAATGAAAGATAGATGATCGATGATAAATAGCATTGCAATTTTATTTAAGAAAGTTAAAGAAGAAATCCAGCAGGCTCCACCAACCAGCTGAGAAAGAACTGAAAATCAGCGATAAAGTTTGCAGAGCAGACAGCTGGTGATAAATGCAGGACACAAGTCCTATAATAGCCAGGTTTTGTGTTAGGGGTTATTTAACACAAGTGCTTCTGCATTCCTTTGTTCGGCTCTGTCTTAAGTAGTGAACAATAGTAGAACCGAAGTGCACATGTTGGACCTAATTAGTGCTGGACAGAACCCACTGACCATGCTGGGTTCTGCCGGCTGCCGTTGTGCACTCCTCATGAAACAGCATTATAAACAGCACTGTTTTGTCCTGGAGTTTAGCCAAAATCTGCGGCATAGGCTGTTAAAGTAACCTCCGATGCAGATGTGAAGGAGCCCTTGTACCTCAAATCCAGACACATTGCAGCTTTTTCTGTAAAGTCATCTGAAAGAGCCGTTTTTTTTTAACTCCTTGTTTACCTGCTTACTGAACTGATTTATTGTGACTATTTAATACCCCTTTCTTTTCCTTGTTTTTTGTTCTTATAGACTCACACACAGATATACCCGAACAAAGCACAACTCAGCAGTCTGCACATGCCTGATACTTTGGGCCCCTTCACACGGGCGTATGCATACTTGCGCACGTCACAGTGCAAAGGATTTGCTCTGTGAACTAATTTGCAACGGATTTGCGCTGTGAGCGTATCTATGTATTTTACTGCACTATTTGTGCACGCAGGGCATGTTCATTTGCACGCGGCAGTCGAACCCACTCCCTATTTAAATGGCTATTTAGCCTAATGAGTTTTTCCAGCGGAATTGCGCTGTTTTTCTCTCAACTACTTGCGCATTGCGTGCGCATTTACCCCGCCCCCACCCCCATAGACTTCTGGTGCGCATACGTAGAAAGGTAGGGCATGTTCTTTTTTTATTGTGCACGCAAAATCGTGAAATGTGTGCAAACTCATTGACATCAGTGGGTTCTATACTCAGAGTATTGCACGCAAATACATCCATATAAAGGAGCCCTTACATCTGGGAAAACACAAAATATGCAGCTGAAGAACTGGTGGTTCATTTGACAAATCTCAATTTCCAAAGATTTAGAAGGGTTTTCTAGGACTTTACTATTGATCTTCTAGCCTGAGGATAGATGATCAATAGTTGGTTGGCGGAGGTCCATCGCACTGGATCCCTTCTGATCAGCTGTTTGCTTGGCTCGCTGTTAGTGCAGACAGAGCCGGAAGCAGATAGCTCTATCAACATTGTAGCGGACCTGGCTGAATTCCAGTAAGTGACGTCACATTTCCCAGCATCGATAGTTCTAGCTGAAAAACTGCTTAGAACTGACAAATATATCTGAATCAGGTTTTTGCAGCAAATGTCTTGTACCGCGAACCTGTAGTTACTTTTTATGGACAGGGTGGCACCATGTTAACCATGCAGTGTAACTCATTTTTCCTCTTTTGAAAAACTGAAGATTCCATTGAGAACTTTTACGTTCCTCTTGGTTTCTGCCTTCAGAATATTTTATGGTATTGGTTGCTATTTCGGATATTTTTTGTTCTTGGAATAAAAACCTCTGTGTTCTTAATATGTTTATAATTTGCTGCATTAGAGCTAAATAGTCCCCCAGCTGTTACATTATAGCATAAACCACATCTCTCCAAGCAGTAAATGTCAGAAAAACAATGGTGAAACAGTAGTAATAAACATAAACATTACAGGGTAGCGAAGGAGACTCCAACTTCAACAATCCTACGCATTTTGTTATAGTCACATGGTAAAAGGGGGGGAACATAATAGCTTTCTGAACTAAATGTCATATCTTCTCCATGTCATGCTGCCAGGGCCCGAACAAGGCATTTTGGTACCCTGGACCAGTGTTCCCCAACCTTTTTCCGCTCATGGCACACTTCGTCCGAAAACATTTTTTTCTCGAGCACCACTGCAAAAATCTCTCTCTTTTCTTCAGCTCCATTTCTGACCACACTTTGATCTTGGTCTCTGCTTTTGCTTTCTTCCCGGTTCTGACCTTGCCTGCTTGTAGCAGTTGCCCCTGGTTGTTACCATGTCCTGTTCCTTGATGCTGCTCTTGGTATCTCCTGGTTGTGGCCATGACCATTTCTTGGAATCTCCTGTTTCTAAGGCTGCTGTTCCTGGTATCTCCTTGTTCCATCTGAGGTTTGCTCCTGGTTTCTAACATGCCTTTTTTAACAGTCCAAGATCTCATCTTCCTTGGATCCAAAATTTATTGCAGCGGGCAATCTGGACCCGAGATCAAGAGACGGCTTACACTTGGTAGGATTGCAATGCAAAGAATGGAAAAGATGTGGGAAAGCAAGGATATTAGCATTGCAACAACAACCAGACTGGTCAATGCAATCATCTTTCCCATAATGATGTATGGTTGCCAAAGTTGGACGCTCAGGAAAACAGATAGAAGGAGCATTGATGCGTTTGAACTCTGGTGCTGGAGGAGAATGCTACGGATACCTTGGACCGCCATGACAATGAGCAAGGTAGTGTTAGATTGGGTCAAACGGAAAATATCACTAGAGGGCAAAATCATCAAACAGCGGCTCTCTTTTTTGGACACATGATGCGCGAACTCACTGGAAACAGTACTGATGCTTGGCAAAGTCAGTGGGAAGAGAAGATCAGAATAACAAAGAACAAGATGGCTAGATACAAGCAAAGCCACCACCAACATGTCAATGGCGGAACTGAAAGAAGCTATGAAAGACAGGAATGCATGGAGAACATTGATCCATAAAATGACTGAAGGTTGGATGTGACTGAATGGATAATCACCAACATGTCTTTTAACCTAATTTCTGTTTTTTGACCATATTCTTGTTTTCTGACTATGGTCTTGCTCCCCAATCCACGTTTCAGTCCTGGCTCCATGGTCATGTTCCATGCTTCACGTCTCGTATTGTGCTCTCACTGCTGCATCCCCTGTCTAGTTCTTCTACTTTTTCCAGTTCCATCTGATGAAATCAACCCGTTTACAGTAGATGGGTGATGCATTAGTTTTATGGGAATTCTAACTTCTAAAAGAGGTATAAATGTCAGATTGGCAGATCCAACCAATTTTAAGGGCATCTACATATAAGGTCTACCATAGACACTTAAGTCTGATCACATCCCACCAAAACTGTCTCTACCAAGAATCGGTAAGCATGGACTATATCCTTCCTTTCCTGTTGAGCATAATGCTGCATTGTATCATTACAAATAGTTTTGGACAAAAGTGGGGAATGTGATTTCCCTTTCTCTGCTCTATCATCAGATTGTTTTCATAAAGGGAGTGATTCTGATAATATCAGTATGTTGTATATACTTATACTTGTATATCATATACTTATGGTATATGTTATGGAATCTAATACACAGTATTTCACTAAGTATAGGTTATATTCATCTGAAATGGTCCTACACTTTATACTGTATGTGTAGCAATTAGCTAGCCAAAGTTAAAGAGGTTATCCAGGCAGTGCCCACTGGGTTACATTGGGGTCAGAGCGGAAGCATTGCTCTGACCCCTTTGTAGTGTCTTGTAATTGCAAGTGTAGCTCCCATTGAAATTAATGGGAGTTGCTTTTGTAATTGCCGGCTGGAGTCCTATTGCTTTCAATGAGAGCTGTGCCTACAATTACGAGCACTGGACACCGCACAGGGGTCGAGCAGTGCTTCCACTCCAACCCCGTTGTAACCCGGCGGGCGCTGCCTGGTTAGCCCCTCTAGTGTGGGCTATGATGCTGAAAATTCTGTGTCAGGGTGGATTATAGCAGAAGGAAAAGAGGCAATTTACTCAAAGCTCCAAGGATTTCTACCCCTTCTCTGCACCTCTCAGTTAATGTAGATCATGACACTGACTTCAATATTACCCATCTACTGCACTGTAGATAATTGTTTTTGCACATTGCATTGTATAGCGGTATTATTTAGGAACTCTTTTGCCTATTAGCCATCATTCTAAAAACATTAAATCCCTTTTTCCAAAATATATAGGGAATAGGACCCTGTCATGTACACATATGCCAGCAGGTGGCACATTGAGTATCACACCTCTACACAGTGCAAACATCACACATACATGCTGCCACCACTCCTTGGGATGAGCAAGGAGTCCCAACACACTACATACAAGGATCCACATTATTAAAGTTACAGCTTGAATACAAAAAGTGCCGTGTTTACGAAAAGTTAGAAAAAAAGACAAACTGACATGCAATACAAGCAAAACAGTTATAAAACGGAGGACAGAAGAACAGAAGATCTATCACTCACAGTCCTTATAGTTTTTTTGCTCTTTCTTGGGGACAGGAGGAACAAGGGAACACACCTCAGACGTGGCTGACCCCCAACAATGTGGACACCTTTATATTGTCCAAAACATGTTCCAGTCCTTGACGCAGGGTTCAGAACTGTCCACTTCTTCATGAGGGTGACTACCCACTAGGGTTTTTCTTTCCTGCGATGCCAAATTGCGTTTTGCGTTTTTTCTGAAGAGCCATTGGTATAGAATGTGTTCTTGTCCATCTGGGGGGTTTTTTTGCGTTTTGTTGCGCTTTTTCACATAGCGACTGTCAGTTGCATATGTCTCCTTATTTTTCTCTTAATGCACCCATGATTGTAAATGGAGGGCTGTAAAAACGCAACACTTCAAGCTGTGATGTGCTGTGAAATTACAGCCAGAAAAATGCAACGAAAAACGCCAGAAAAACGCAAATGCGAAATCGCAGCGTTTTTCACGCAAGAAAAATGGAAATGCTAGTGGGTAGTCACCCTAAAGGTGCATTTAGATGGAACGATTATTGTTCGAAAAACTGTTCAAGCAAGCAAAAGGAAACGATGATCGTCCCGTCTAAACATGAGCCAACGACTGAATGACACATGAGACTCATCGCTTCTCATTCTTTTAGTTTCTGCAGGACTAAAAATCATCGTTGGATGTTCACTCATTCCGTTTAAACAGCGCTCATTCAATGTTAAACATAGAAATGTGAAACACTTAATAAGAAGTGAATGCTTCTCGTGGAATGAGTCAATGATGAATCTGCCTATCTAAACAGGCTGCACAGGCGCGAATGAGCTGGTGATGACATCACCCGCTTGATCCCTCATACAAATGACAATCGTGCTGTCTGAGGCCTCGGTCACACGGGCGTTTTTTCGCGCGATGTGCGGATCGCATGACGGATGCGCATCCGCAAATCGCGTGACCGGGGCTGACGATTCGCCGAAAAATCTGCAGCTAGCAGCGTTTTCGGTGAAACGGCCCAGCGCTGCCCGCTATCCTCTGCTACAGCTGTGGCAGAGGAGAACGATGTTCGCCCATTGAATTCAATGGAACCGGCAATACAGCCGGCTCCATTGAAAGCAATAGGCTGCCAGCGAGCGCTGGATGAATTTTCGGGAAGGGCTTAAAAATATAAGCCCTTCCCTGAAAACCATCCTAAAATGTGTTAAAATAAAAAAAAAGTATACTCACTTTTTTCCTGCAGACGGAGTTCAGCCACGTCCCGCCCGGCAGCTCTCCTGAACTGCTCTGTGTAGTATTCAGCAGGCGGGGATTTAAAATCCCCGCCTGCTGAATGGGCTGCCTCTGATTGGTCACAGCCCTCACCAATCAGAGGCAGCTCCCACTCACCCATTCATGAATTCATGAATGGGTGAGTGAGTGCTGCCTCTAATTGGCTGAGCACAGGGACCAATCAGAGGCAGCTCTCAGCTGTCATTCAATAGCTTTATAGTATATAGAACACAACGAATCGCAGAACACAGATAGGCGCGTTCTGCGAATCATTGTGTCCTATAATTTATCGCACATCCGCATAAAAAGCGGACATGTGACCGATCCCATTGCGAAGCATTGGGTGTATATATGCGCGGATCGCATGCGCATGCGAAAAACGCCCGTCTGACCGAGGCCTAAAAGGTGCATTAAGTAGAATCCTTGTTTAGGACTGGACAGCGGGTTAGTAAGGGGGCAAATCCAATGAATATTATACACTTCAATGCCCCCCCACTACCACCACCACCATCATTCCTGTCCTAAAAGGCTTACAAGTTTGGATCAACATATGTCCCTCTGCCCATACTTTGAAGCCTGTACAAACCAGGTTTAGGGCTTTTACCCACTAGCGTTTCTTTTTTTCTGGCTGCAAATTCGCTGTGTTTTTTTTCCAAATGTCAATGGGACTTTCTAATGTTAAATTCGCATCGTACAAAAAACACAAAAACGCAAACTTGCGTTTTTTGTACGATGCGAATTTAACATTAGAAAGTCCCATTGACATTTGGAGAAAAAAAAACGCAGTGAATTCGCAGCGAAAAAAAGACGCTAATGGGTAAAAACTTTTAGGTGTCAAATGATTCGCTGTGACTTTTTCATCACAGATCCCATAATGTTTGCTCAGGGGGCTCTAGTTAAAACTTTACAATACCCAGGTCACAAAGACTAGAAAAGAGTGTAAGTGCAAAACAAATTGCAACAAATTATGCCTACTATATTTTGCAACTTATCTCCCTTCTCCCTTTCTGCATGATATCTGGCACTGGGTGCAGCACAGGGACATCTAGATCAGCATAAAGCTCATTCATGCAGAGCTTCTCTCTGACTGCTAAAGACATTGACAAATTCTGCACTTAATTTGGAATATTGTCAATGCCTTCTTATGCAGTGAGCCAGACCGAGTGCAGACCAACGACAAGGGTGAAGCAGCGGGGAATAAGGTGGCTCTACTCCTCCCCTCCAATGTAGGAAATCGCAGTCTGTGCCGGTAGGCCACATGCAAGAGTGGTAAAAACGATTAAAATAAAATGATACAAATAAATAAAATAGGCAGTTGTTATGGCCTGCTACCCATGGAGTTGGGTAGGAGAAGATGTTACTTTATTGTGACGCCAGTCCGTATATGGATAGGGACCCATTCCGGACACAAACTAAAAATACAAAAAGTGGAGAACTGAACAATAATGGGGGTAGTAGTCCTTGTCCCTGAAGCATTAGTGTGGTACCTCAGTGCAGGATGTCGATGATGGGAAGAGACATCAGGCCACAGACTGTAGATGGTGAAAACAACGTGAACACTTTTATTTGCAGGGAGACAGAGAGAACTTGTATTTTCAGTAATTACATCACTTGCATTATATTCACTTGAGGTAAGTCATAGACTTCCATTACATTTGCAGACACAATATGTTGCGATCACGATTCTCAAGGGACTGACATTAGCTTCCAGCTTTTCCTCCCTGGCTTTGACTGTTTCTTGACACTTAGATTATGGACTTGATTTCTCTTCTTTCTCTGTTTCTCTCTCTTCTCTCACCTTCTCTTTCCTCTGCTAATTCTCCATCATAATTTGGGATCATACTCACACTTTAGATGTGACTTCCAACCGCACTTGCTAGAGTAGATGATGTCCTCATTCCTCCGCTGTCTCCTTCAGTCTCTTCTGAGCTGTCTAAACTGGCTAACCCCGCCCACTCTCTGTCTTTTATACTCTCCCCACTAACCAATCCTGAGCTAAGGGAAATCTCTCAACCCAATCCCTGGCTAGCTAGGAATGACTGACAGGAGCTAGAGCAGGTTAGGTTACATTCTGCACAGTCACACAGTGCTAGGTAGTAGGAACACTTAACACTAACCCTTAATTGACCATTAAAAAACACATGCACATCACTTAACATAAGTACACCCATTTACAAACATATGCACACATTTACATTAGCTGGTAATAGTAATGCTGTGGGACCCCAACTCTGGGGTACTACACTTATTCTATCTTCATCTGCATTATCATACCACATTTTGATTAGCATTTGTCCTTGCGCATATCTGCATAGACAACTGGCAAGGACATCCAGTAGAACTTGAGCAGGTGGTTAGGTTCCTGAACTTATTTCATATCCTGCGCTGTATGCACCATTCATACAGTATCAAAGTTCATGGTTTCTTAATCCACTGCAAATTTGATATATTAAATTGAAGAAATGTAAAATCTTGACAGCATGGTCATTGACGTGTCTTTACACTCGTGCCTAATAACTGTTAAACTGCACTGCCTACTTTCCAAATCCACGTTCTCTTCCAGAAGCCTCTACGCCTTTAGGAGTATTTCCTGCTATTTCCATTACAAATTATGATTTTCCTAATTTTTTTTTTAAACATATACAGTTTCAAATGTAACTCAGACCTATTAGACTCCGGGGACACATTCATTTCAATCTCACAGAAATCGGATATTTTAAGTGTTCATGTCTCTTGAATGAATTTCAGATTAAAAAAATACTATTGAAAAGAGAATTAAATAGTGATTACTACGGAGGGTCACTTAATGTTAACATAACAAAGCAGATATTTATATATGATAGAAATAATGGAAATATAAGCGCCCTAAGTCTTTGGATGCACATAGCCACTAACAACATCTGATGATATAGAATTTGTAATTGCAGCCCACATAACTATTCTATGTCTGGATGAAGAAACCGTCATAAAATTACCATTTAACATACCAATATAGTAAATATTAAAAGTAAACCATTATATCATTGACAGGACTGTATGGGATTAGAGAAAGGGTCTGCTACTCTCCATGGGAAGTCTCATATTGCAGCTCAGACTCTTTCTTATTTATTTGGACATACAACATGGTCTATAGGAAAACGGTGTTGGTGCCTTGTCTTCTGATAAGGTTGGCAGGGGTTTGGGGGGTTTCCCTTCTAGTATATAAAGTAGCTACAAATTTTGCTGTGGCCTCGACAGATGAAATGTAGCCTCACTTGCTTGGTATTTAATGAATGGACATCCATGTAACGCATGAACGTACCGGGTCTGCCGGAGGGGAGCTACTCTTACAGAATGGCTCTCTTTTCTGGCTTGTAGACAGGATTTCCTGAGTCTGGGAACCCCGTTTGATTACGTCCATATGCCCTAAGGCTCCTCAGATGGGCATAATGAGCTGTGTGCTGCACACTTATTTCTTGCACGCAAGTATGCAGTAAGTACTCAATGACATGCGCACTTGTTGGTTGCCGAAAATCCCCAAACCCTATCTTGGCATATATATGCAAGTAATGCACACCAAGATAGAGCATGCCACAATTTTTTTTTTCGGGCTGTTTGTGAGAGGCACAATAAAAGTGTACGGGAGATTAGTACAGCAAAACCACGCATGTAACACGCTGTCACCACAAGTTTGTGTGAATGAGCCCTTAGACTCACAGTAGTAGATCCAGTTAGACCCAACAGCCATCCTAGTGATCATATGATTGCCAAGACCAGTAGAAGCCCTGGTTCTATGCCTATTGCATACGCAGTTCCTACAATATGATGGGAAGAATAGAGAGGGGAAAATGTTGACCTGAGAGGACAGCAAAAAGTGGATCACTTTTGGGAGCAGCTCTACGATGTATAATAGACTGGGACTGGAAGGAATTACTCCTTGATGGCATACCCGAGGACATAGGTAGGAGCGGGCATCTTGATACACATGAAGAGTGCATCTTATGTTTGAAATCAAGGTTTTTACTTTTCCAGTTCAGTGGCCTTTAACCTGATTTGCTGCGGATTTTGATGCAAATTTGCAACGGATTTCACCTCTTTAATTAGAATTAAATTGGAAGGTTGAAATCTGCTGCAAATCTGCATCAAACTCCGCAGCGAATCAGCTACATGTGAACACACCATTTAAGTAAGTGGTTTAGTGGCCCTTTCACTACATAAAGAGTTGAAATGAAAAGCTTGGATAAAATCAGATGTGGATTGTATTATGTCTGTACTTCACCTGGTTTCAGAATTATAAAGATTGTGTGACTAGCTGGAACTAGTAAAGACAGAAATGACATTTTAAACCTGCATGTCTCTATATTTTATATGTGTCCCTTATTAAATAGATTACTTGGCAGCCATAAGAAAAAAAATGAGATCACATATACATAATCAAAGAGTCATATTCAAGCCATCTACAACACTTTGGGGCCATAATTAAAAATAGATATATTTATTTGGGGTTGTTTGCCCAGAATTCTGTATAGAAATCAATCACAGAAAATTAGACCAAGTCAAAAAGTCTCTAGTGACCCGAAACCATCTGGTAACCCAAGGTTCACCCTTTCTGCAAAAGCTCTTTTCTAGTGCATAAGGTGGTGACAGAGAACTGGCTGTAGATTGGGCCTAAAAGCTTATATGAATAATTCACTATGCTACAGTTTGCATAATATAAATGTGATCTTTCACGGGAATCAGCTTGGAAAGACACTCTTCTCCAAAGAATTTCAGTCTTCAGAAAAATGTCTTTACAACTACTAGCTTAGACACATTTAGATAATTAACTTGTACATACTGCAACATATGGTACAGAAATGTAATTGGCAAGACCTGAATTCAATTTCCAGGAACACTTAACTCTAGTCAACAGCAGTCAGTTGTACTGGTAATGTATAGGTCAACCTCTTGTGTTCTCAAGGAGGAATGGTTACTTTTAGTCAAGACACACAAACTAGCAGTCCCATAAACTTTATATTACGTTCGTGAGGGCTAGTGAGCACCGGGCCCACACGAATGTGACCCAGATTGATAGGGAACACCAGGTGAACTACCACAGATTAACACCTCTCCCTATCTTCTACTAGGGTTAGTGACACAGACCTACCTGAGCAGGGACATCGCCCCGATAAAGGGCAGCTCAGCAGTCTTTGGATCTGGGCCCTTGCTGCTCCTAGGAACCCACGCACCCTGGATAGGAAACATACACACGTCACCACCGACGGGGAACAACTGGACAGAGTAAGAAGACACACAGAGCCATATTCACACCATACAGGAGCAAACATGCAACCATTAGTAACAGCTCTAAATGCTATAAATGGAAGGTATTAGTTGATCAAAATATGGAAGCTAGCAGGCCACGTTACATCTCTTGGGTATACCGCTAGTCTCTACACTAACCAGGAGTCCAATGACATAACCAAACAAAACCCAAAACACAAACCTTTCTTGCAGCCACCATACATAGAACCTGCTCACACCACACACAGAGAGAATGAGAACAGAGAAAGCTGAACACACCCACACCTGGGAAGACAGCTTTATGTGTACTGACCTGGAGTGATTGGCTGACTGGAGACACACACCCCCAGCCAGCATAACTCCCCACACCTGAGTAGCAGAAATCCAGAGCACCTGTAGAACCACAGGTCTCAGGAGACAGACATGACACTTAACTTTGTATAACTCACTAAATCTAATTTCTTAGAGTGTCAGATACACAATGTGAAGTTACAAGTGCACGGTCTTGTCCTGCATTCCTGTGGGGGTACAAAGATTATATAGGTGGTGGACAAAAGCATGGAAATACCATACAAAATGCATGACCTGCCTTTTGACCTCTGCTTGGCTGAGAGCTTTTCCGAAAAATTTGTGTTTACTTCACCTCTTGCCCTGCTCTGGATGGTTTAGGGAGCCAGCTTGTAACAGCAGCTGAGTGGCTCAAACCCCTAACCAATGGAACCTTGTTGCTCGGGCAGATGTTCACTTCTGCCCGGCAGCATCTGTGTCATATTACCTCCACTTAAAATCGGTCTCCACATGTCTTATTTAAATATGATTTATAATCCTATCTAACTTAAAGGGGTTGTCCCACACCGAAACAGGTTGTTTTTTTTTTTCAAACCCCCCCCCCCTCCCCGTTCGGCGCGAGACAACCCCGATGCAGGGGTTAAAAAAGAACACCGGAGAGCGCTTACCTGAATCCCCACGCTCCGGTGACTTCTTACTTACCTGATGAAGATGGCCGCGGGGATCTTCTCACTCGGTGGACCGCAGGGCTTCTGTGCGGTCCATTGCCGATTCCAGCCTCCTGATTGGCTGGAATCGGCACGTGACGGGGCGGAGCTACACGGAGCCGGCATCCACCACGAGCAGCCCCATTGAAAAAAGAAGAAGACCCAGACTGCGCAAGCGCGGCTAATTTGGCCATTAGACGGCGAAAATTAGTCGGCTCCATGGAAACGAGGACGCTAGCAACGGAGCAGGTAAGTGAAAAACGTCTTATAACTTCTGTATGGCTCATAATTAATGCACAATGTACATTACAAAGTGCATTAATATGGCCATACAGAAGTGTATAGACCCACTTGCTGCCGCGGGACAACCCCTTTAAGGCATGCATTTTGTATGGGGTTTCCACATTTTTGTCCACCCACCTATATATACCTATTCGACCCAATTGGTATGATCACCTTGGGAAACAGATGTGATAAATGTGTGTGAGAAAGGAGTTCTGTTCCAACATGGAAGTATTTCTGGGAGTTAATGTTGATACTGGTTGTGCTTCATCCTTTACACAACTTTGGATTTGACTTATACATGTGCAGTCCGGAGACTTGTAATTGACAGTCACAGTTGAAGTTCATAAAGGTAAAAAATGATACTCACTTGTGATCGGGGGTATTGTTGGGCAATGATTTGTTCATGTTGTATATTGGACTCGCTTTTGTACAAAACAAATGAACAATGAAAGAAAATCAGTGCAAAGGTCCTTAAAATGGGACTATAGGCATAGTTACAAGATTACTAGGGATGGGGTGCTAATCTAAGGATTTATTCCGATTGCCATATTTGACATTGGGAAGGAGTTTTTTCCCCCTAAGGCCTCATGTCCACGGGGAAAATCAGGCCCGCTACGGATTCTCCATGGAGACTTTGTAGCGGGTCCCTCCTGCCCCGCGGACATGAGGGCTGAAAATAAGAATAAATCAGAATAAACTTACCTCCCGCCCGCTCCGGATCCTTCCTTCGCTGCGGCGTCATCTTCTCTGCGTCGCGGCCGGATCTTCTTTCTTCGTCCCGGCGGATGCGCAGGATGACGTCGGTGACGTGCCCCGTGCATGCGCCGGCCCGAAGAAAAAAGATCCGGCCACGACGGAGAGAAGATGGCGCCGCGGCGAAGAGAAGAACCGGAGCGGGTGAGTAAATTCCGATTTTTGTCTCCCGCGGATCCGGACGGCTTCCATAGGCCTTAATAGAAGCCCGCTGGAGACCCGCATGAAAATGGAGCATGGTCCAGATTTTTTCATGCTCCATTTTTTTAAAAATCACTTTTATTGACCATCCACGGGTATTTATCTACCCACGGGTGGTCAATGCATCCCTATGGGATGCGGATCCGCGGGCAGGAGAAGAGTTAAAATCTGCTGCGGATTTTAATTCTACTTTTGCCCGTGGACATGAGGCCTAAAGGCTTGTTCACACGAGTGTATTCGCACAGCGGATTGCATGCAACTTTTGCATGCATAATACACAGTAAATAGAAGCCATTGATTTCAATGTGTTCGTTCACATGAGTGATCACATTAAAAAACATGTGACACGTCCTATCTTAGGAGAGCTTCACATGGGTGTAAGCATATTTGCGCGCCCCTGAGTGCTGCCTATTTGTGGAATGCACTATGCTTTTTTGCGTGTGTATCGGTGTATATTACTGTACATTTTGCCCTTACAAGTTGACGTGGCAAACAAAGATGCACTGATTGAATTAGTTCCAGATGCGTTCTTATTCCATCGGAATTACATGCGTTTCACGCATCTCCGTGCGTATTGTGCGCGCATTTACGCCACCTCTCATTGACTTTCATGAGGCCTTTGGTGCGCAAATACGCAGAAGAAAAGAGCATACTCTCTTTGTTTCTGTGCGAACGAAACGTGTACACAAAATACGGAAATAGGAATTAACCCATTAAAACCAATGGGTTCTATTCTCTGTGTGCAAATATGCCCCTATGAAGCCGACCTTAGTGTGTAATACATGCCATAGAAGACTATTGAAATCAATGGCATACATAAATATGCACAAAATATGCAGGAAACCTGCGGATTCGCAGCATATTTACGTAAAAAAATGAATACTATTTTGCACATACTTTATCCACACAAAAACATGGCGGTGGAAGCAATTTTCGGTCACGTGTATGCAAAAATGCGTTGATGCCCCTGTGAACAACCCCCAAGATGAGGAACGTTACTTCTGCTTCATGTTACTTTTTGCCTTCCTCTGCAACAGTTGCAGGAGACCAGGCTGAACCGGATGGACTTATGTCTTTTTTCAACCCTACTCTGTGACTGTGCCTTATACCAATGACTGAATTCTTCATTATGCTATTACAGATCAGCTTTTTGTTGGATATGTTATGTCATACAGAGCTTGCTGTACAAAGGGCGTGCAATGGGAATTTAGGAGTTAACTTCAGGAAAATGTTTTTTGTTGTCGTAAGCTAGTTTTCCAATAACTTCTTTTACATTCTAATGATTATTGGATCACAAATTAAAAAAATAAGTGCCTGAAACATAAGGACATGTGATACTGTTTATTTCCATAACTGTATGTACTTATGACCTGAAAGCGAAATGAAGTTTCTACTGTATTATGGCTGGTGCTCCATATTATGGCTCAACAGAGTATTAAACTTTAAACCCTTTTTTCAGTAGCTCATAAGTTGGAGGAAAATGTATAGGCCTGGAAGAAAATTGCTAGCTTTGAATTGATCCTATAATCATAGGTGAGGCTAAGGAAATGAACTGGGTTGTATTTTGGGCTTATTGAGAAAATAGGAGGGGGCTAACTTGTGGCTTTCAATTATGGTTCATCAAGGTTCCGAGACTTTCACCAGAGGACCTCTCTTTTTGATTTCTCTTCTATTTCCCTAGCATGCATGTGTTATTGATGTAGAAAATCTTTAAAGTCATTACATTTTCTTGGCTTAGTTTTGCATACTCTGGCAATTACATTTTCTTAGATTTTTTTCTCGAAAGCTTAAGACTTAAGAAGGTTATAGGTTGGTTATGTGAAACATCATTTTAGAACATACCTCTGCTATAGCATAGTAATCCTTCCGTGAAATAAATAGGACATATTTGCCAGTGTCCAGAGCATGGTTTTACAAATCAACATCCATTACGTGGTACTTGGGGGGGTCAATACAAAAAGAGCGCAGAGGTTAAAATAGGACAGAATGGAAGTGTTGAGTTTCAGATGGGAAGGCTGGTTTAAGTAGAGGCTGTGCCCAGTTATGAGCATCAATGTATTGACCTTTCCCAATCTGCTGTCTGACGTCTTAAGACATTATGATTTAAGGCTGTACAGCTCCGATGTTAGAAGACGTCCGTCGGGGTTCTCTTACTGTATATTGCCAGCCTCTCTGCTGTCAGAGACTATCCAACATGTCAACTCATGCAGTACTGGGTTTAGCCAGCAGATAGCGCCATTGTATAATGGCAGAAAAAGAGTAAGCCCCCTAGGAAAATCTGGATACAAATTGGATTAGAAAGCGTTAAGAGGTGCATCAGCTGGAATACATTGTTACTATAATGCCTCTTTCTGGTGTAAATTATAGTAAAAAAGATAGGCCCCACCCCTTTAAAGCCGTGCCCACCCACTTTTTGATAAAGAGATGGAGCAAGGTTGCTAAAATTGCGACTTTGGGGTGGACAAATTTGGCATCCAGGAATTAATAAACAACCCCAATGTATAGTACATGGTTGTGTTTACAACTGCACACAATGGATTGTTAAAAGGATTTTGTAGCCGTATAAAATTTCTTTAAATTAAATAAAACATTGTCAGAACAGCAAAAAAAACCGAAAAACAATCTGGCCTATCTAAGAAGGCCAAGATGACAGAATTCTGGTGGCTCAAAGTTGCAATTTTACAATTTTTGATTTCAAAGACGCTCAGGAGACATGCAGTTAATTGTCTAAAAGACTAATCAGCTATTCAAAGCATCCGTATCGATTATAACATAACCTTTATTGTAAATCTTAAAAAGGTAAAATACCCCTCAATGAAAATTTAACCCTTTCCAATCCAATTTGTATCCTGGTTTTCCTAGGGGGGCTTACTCTTTTACTGCTGTTATACAATGGCGCTGTATGCTGGCTAAAACCAGTACTGCATGAGGTGACACGTTGAAAAGGCTCCGACAGCAAAGAGGCTGGCAAGATAAAGTAAGAGAACCCCGATGGGCGTCTTCCAACATCGGAGCTGTACAGCCTTAAATCATAATGTCTTTAGACCTCAGACAGTGGATTGGAAAGCGTTAAATCCACAAACACCGTGTTCATAAAGGTTTGTCCCATGTTGTATGGGAATACATATCAACTGATTTAGACTCTACTGCAGACGTAGCTCACTATAACAGGATATAGTAGCGGCTTTAAGAATGCTGCCAAAAAGCCCCCCTGATACGTTTCACCGCTACATGGCGTCTTCAGATGGTCAGGCTTTAGACGAATGCCACTGTCAGTCTAGAGATTTAAATAGACCGCCCCATAACTACACGTCACACCCCATCAGCTAAAGTCCAATCTTCATGACAGATAGGCACCTTCGCCAATAAGACACCGCCAGTGAAGAAAAGCAGACGCCTCACCCACTGGTCCAATCATACAAGTATATTCTCAAAAAACAGCTCCTAACTATGATAGGAGCTCATAAACCATGACACGAGGGCCATGCTGCTGGACTGTGATAGGAGCGCAGCATCTGTGATGTGAAGATCGCGATGCCAAGTCTGGCCTGCTGTCTTGTACAAGCATAGTCCTCCAATATATCGCACATACAATGGTTGGCTGTAATGCCAAAACTGTAACTTTAAGGCAATTCACGCTGTGCCCTGCCATGCTTTCAAAAAGTTGGTGGGTCCTGGGTTTAGGAGGAGTGAAAACATATTCTAGCTCCTAGCAGGACTAGGTCTTTCATGTGATGCACAGTGGTACTCTTTGGGTCCCTCATTGATAATAGTAGCAGCTCGACAGTTGAGATAGTCTCGATTACCACTCGGGCATACGGCCATGGTGAGCATGGACCCAATATGGAAGTGCAAGGATGTGTCCATCACCATCATTTGATGGTTAATCACAGCCATCATCTTCCTGATTGCAACATATGGCTGTAAGATGCAAATAAGGGAGATAGAACAATACATCTGCAACGGTGACTTGCAGCTTTCATGCAAGTCAATGTGAAACTCTTTATACAAGCCTTGTAACAATGACTGGTAATCGAAAGCCAAGCTAGAATCCATACACAGACAGCTGTTTCAGGGTTTCTGCCCCTCATCAGTGTGCAGTAGGTTTCTGGCTTGGCTAGCGAGAGGCCTGTGATGTGGGTCAGGAACGCTATCTTTTCTCCTTAGGGAGAGCACCTAGAAGGTGAGTGAGGAGACTTGTAAGGCCATTCATGCTCCTCTGGGTAATATGCAAATAAGGAAGATGGAACAATACCTCTCCAACGGTGACTTGCAGCTTTCATGCAAGTCAATATTAGACTCTTTATACAAGCCTCGTAACAAAGACTAGGAATTTAAATCCAAGTCAGAATCCATACACAGACAGATGTTTCGGGATGTTTGCCCCTCATCATTGTGTAGTGGGTTTCTGGCTTGACTAATGAGAAGCCTGTGACATGGGTCATAAATACTATATTTTCTCCTTAGGGAGAGCACCTAGAAGGTGAGTGAGAGAGGAGAATTATAAAGCCACTCATGCTCCTCTGGGTAATATGCAAAAAAGGGAGATGGAACAATACCTCTGCAGTGCCACCTATTGGAAGGCTGTCTTGAGGATAGCAAACAGAAGAAAAATTGATGCTTTCAAACTGTGGTGATGGAGAAAAATTCTATGAATCCCCTGGACAGCTAGGGTCACCAACAAAGCTGTCTTGGACTGTATCAACCCAGAGGTGTCCCTGGAAGGCAAGATCACCAGACAGAGACTAACTTACTTTGGACACGTGATGAGGGTGAATTTGCTGTAAAAAAAGATGCTACCTGGAATGGTCGGTGGTAAAAGGAAACAGGGAAGACAAAAGACACAATGGCTGGACACCATTAAGAAGGACATCAGAATGGACATCAGGCAATTGAAAGCAGCTGTAGAGAACAGAGCAGCATGGAGAAGACTGGCCTATACAGTATCCAAGAGTCGGACATGACGGAATGAATAGAATTGGAATATTGAAGTGAATGAGAGCTATGGAAACAGGGTAGCATGGCGGACTTTAATGGGAGCTATGCAAACAGTGCTACACTGAAGTGCTCGACTGTTTTTGTATTTACTGGCTGGATGGCCGCTAACTTTAGCAACAGATTTTCTTATTGGCTATGAAAAGCCAACATGGGAATATCTCTTTAAACAACTGCTGGGTTCATATTCCCTCTGTGTGAGCCAGAATGGGGAATTACTATGTAAGAGCAGCTCCTACTCTTGTGGACTAGATCTGTCCATGCATTATGACTAGAGTTGAGCGAATGTACTCTTCCAAGCTTGATGTTCGTTCAAGTATTAGCATACTCGAGCGAGTACCATGCCGTGTTCGACCCCGCCCTGAGAGAGAGAGAAAATTTTTTAAAAAAGCTCGGCACCCGGCGGGTCCCATACTAAAATGCTCAAGTTTCCCATTGACTTTAATGGAGTTCGACTCAAATAACGAGGACCCGAGCATCTGGGTACTTGGTCATCTCTAATTATGACATTTACCCCGCAGCGGCCACTACAGGCGACATGTATGACCAGACATTAGCTTCCTCAGAAAACCAAACCCGTTGTGATCGACGGTCTCTGTGCTATTTTTCTTTATTAAAAACACAGTTGTCATCATGAGATAACCTCTTGAACTCGGCGAACTATCACAGCACATAAAAAGAAATGGTTCACTTACCCCTCAGCTCTACTTCAGCTGCCGCTCCAAAACTGGATATACACCATAAGTACGGTGATATATCACATTCATGACAAGCACAAGAAAAACACTACATGCAATCCAGAAGGAATGTTATCGAGCCATACAACTCTACATCTTCAGCCCTAAAGCCAGATGCAACGTTATGGGAAAGAGACTAGATATTACAGAGAAGACTGCCATCATACCGCCCCGGACTGTCATCGTAACGTACCCCCGGAGTCCTACTACAACATAGACACAGCTGAAGGTTCTGACCTTCAAGTATTACTAGTAGCCAAGAGGGCCGATTCACTTTTTTTCGACTTTAAACGGAAGAAATATTGCTTGTTCTATCTCACGCTTGCAGATCTCAACGGCTCAGCATGGATACTCCAAGATGATATGAGTTCTGTTAAAACATTTCCTTCTCTGCCAGCTCACAGCTGCACCTCAAAAGTACGAAGGAAAAATATATTGTCCATGCATCCTAATAAAAATATACAGTCTCTGGCACCGGGCTCGTTCTCATAATGCTGCTAAATCACTGCTCAGTGAACTCTGTAAAGTTCTCTGCTTAGTGGAGCAATTGTTTGGCGCTTGTTATTGTATTTTTTCTGCCTTAAATACTCCATAAATGTGCCAGTAATTTCCAGTTTACTATTAGTTTCTCAACTTTGTGCACTTATCCACTAAAAGAACTCGACCGGTGCCAAAAAATGTCTTTTGGCCAATAAACTATATTTGATATATAATGCTAAAAAATAGATCTTGTTGTTTTCTTTTATACACTTATGTAACTATGTGTGATGTTTTGCTAATTTTGCCATGTTCTAACACAAAACATGGAATGTTAGAACTGTGTAGTGCTGATTATGATATGGGAAAACAGACGGATGGCTGTTTGCCTGTTGGAGACGGCTGGATTGGCAGTTTGGTACTTTGTAACTTGTTTTTTGTTTCTTTGAGTACTGTAGATTAAAGGTCCTTTTATACAGAATGATTATGGTTCAAAAAATCATTGAAACAAGCAATAATGAACAATAGTTGTAAACGCAGCCAACGATTGAACGACGAACGATAAATCGCTCTTCTCGAGTAACTGCATTTTCATCCGAGCAGGCTCGGGGGGGGGCGGCGGCGGGGGTAGCGGGGAGGGAGAGTGAGATCTCTCTCTCCCCCACGTTATCCCCGCCCCCCTGCTCACCCCCCCCCCCCCCCCCCTGAGCCTGCTCAGACGAGAATGCAATTACTCGAGAACAGCGATGCTTGCTCAAGTAACTGCCTTATCGGAGGGTGCTCGCTCATCTCTATTAATCAGTTGTCTGTTGCCAGTGTTATGCCAAAAAACATGACATATATTGTATGACCTTTAAAGCAGGTCAACCGTGAGTTTCACCAACCAGCTTCTTCTGACGCAACCCAGGGTTGGGCTCTTGTATAATTTGCTGACCACATGTACCAACAGCTAACACACATTGGAGTCAAAGAAGACCGAATGCACAGTCAAGTTCAATCTGACACAACACGATCCTTGGATAATCCGTTCAGTGCCCTCCTTCTGGATGTTCTGGACTAGACAAGGTGTGTTCTGGCCTCACTCACCATTGATGTACCAAGGCTATTCTGCACTGTACATGTGATGGTTTGTCCTCATTGGGCATTACTGATCAAACCAAGTGAGTCCCTGATTCTTTTGTTCCTTTGGGCATCACACTTCCATTTCGGGGCACTGTCCTATAATGGTGAATATCTTCTCGTATGACTTTTCCTAATCCAATTTGATAATGTGATTTACCTTGTATGAACAATTAGAAAAAAGTTCCACATGATTATTATGTACTTCTTAAACTTGATTACATTTGTATACATTGTGCATTTATATGTTTGACGTTTATAGTGTTGCCTTAGTAGTATGTGTCATCCAATCTTATGGTTACACACAAGCTCGAATATACTAGTTGGGAGTGTTTTAGATACTGAAATTAGCTGGTTTGTTGAGAATTGGCCAATTTTATCAAGTGTCATGAATCTTCTTAATAATGACTGCTATATAATACTAAATTGTATCTGCTGCTGATACATGTGAATGCACAAAGGGACACCTGATACAAATTATGTCAAGTTCGATTTTCCCCACTAGTCTGTGATTCTGTGTTTTTGTTACAATTATACAAAATTGGTGCAAGTTTGTAGGAAAAGTTAAAGTTGTTCGTTTTTTCAGATTGTTTAGCTGTGCAGGAATAATGATTTTTTTATTATTATTAGACTACATATAAGTTTATATTCACTGGTTTCACCAGCTTCTTTGAACCATACATGATACCACTGTTTTCTACATAAAAACTGACAGCAAAGCTATAGGGTAATAATTTACTTCTGCTACTTAGCAATTACGACATTCAACTGAATAACCATATCATGCCGTGTAGGTTCTTTATGACAGTGCCAATTGCTCCAAAATGATCACTCCTCGGTTAACCCAGTCATCACGTATGCATTTACAATTCATTGAGCAAGAGCCCACTTTTTAGCCACAATTGCTTAATAAACATCATAAATGCTTTCAATTACAGAACCGATGGTTCACAAAGCCTACATTCATTTAGAGATTTTGCTAGGCAACATCATATGTTAGTGTTAAAGGTTTAGCTGCCTTGGACAATCCCTATTTATTAGAGCATTCACCCAAAAATAAACTGGTCAGAAGTGGTCACACTTCAGGGACTTCTAGGAATCAGCTGTAATTTTCGGTGGAACCTAGTGGGAAAGGTTCAGTTCCCATGCAGTAAACCACAGAATATGTGAGGTATTACAGTTGACCATTGAAATCATTATACTATCCAAGGAAATTCTTTGTAGCCGCTCTTTGCTCCAGCGTCTCAGAGTAAAACATACATGGGGCATTATGCATCCCTGTCCTGGGCTCATGGTGCTCGTTGTTCGGCGGCATGAACCTATTGAAAAGTTCTTTTTAACATGACTTAACGATCCAAAAATGTCACAATTGGTGATTTTTTGACATTACACAAACATCTAAGGTTATCATATCTTGAACCCAAGAAAAACCTATTAAATTAGTTAAGATTTTTGCTCTTGCTCCGGATTAAAAATTTTAAAGACTTAACTCCTTACTGACCAGCCACATGCCTTTTTTGCAGCGGTCACTTATTCCAGTGTATTAGCCTTTTTACAGTGCATTAGAATAAGGATATGGGGCTCAACTGTCTGGCAATAGTTCTAGCAGCCCAGATTGGCAACCATGGCATATAAAAAGCTGACAGAGGGAAGGGACTCCCTGTGTCAGCCATCAGCTACCAGCAATGTGATTGTGGCTATGGCACCTGCAGGCTTGACAATGGAACCTGGGTCTGCCATCTGCATTGGCCTATTAGACCCTGCCAGAGGCAATATAGATAAGCAGGAAAATGCAGGTTAGACTTGACGCTGCAGCTATGAAGAAGGCATATCAGGATAAAGTGGATCTTTTATTAGTGGCAATGCATTTCAGCAACATACCGCCAACTTCATCACACCAATCGAATAACACAAGTACTGTACAGAGGGATTTTAAAACAATGGAAAAAAAATGAGAAGCCAGTGACAAAGGTGGACATAAAGACATCAAATACACAACAACATCTATAACAGAATTATAAGGAAAACATTTAATACACAAATAAAAAGAGGAAGTATAATATGTGATAAGGACTGGAAGAAATGTGCAAAAACAAGTTAGTATAATATGCCAACTGGGACTTCGAGATTAGACATTATAATGAAGGAAATGCACATCTGGGACTTAGAGTGGTTCATTGCTTTTCTTTGCATGACGCTTTTTTTGGATATATGTCATCTATATAACCTCTAGAGCACTGGAACTTTTTTCTTCTTTACTTTTTAAATTTTGTTTGTTTGGATTCCACCAATGGACAAACCAAAACCAAAAGTGGTTTTATGTTGATTAGAGTTGAGCGAACGTACTCTGCCGAGCTTGATGTTAGTTCGATTATTAGCGTACTCGATGGTGCTCGTTACTCGAATGAGTATCATGCCGTGTTCGACCCCGCCCCAGGTTTTTGCTCCTCCCCGCTGTTTTGGCCCCTGCCCGCCGCAACGCAGCATGCGCGTCAATGGCAAATGTTTTGGCTGGCAGGCAGGGGGAGGGAGAGAGAGAGAGAAAAAAAACTAAGGTAAAAAAAAAAAGCTCGGGACCCTGCGTCCCACTTACAAATATGCTTGAGTCTCCCATTGTAGTCAATGGGGTTCGTTACTCGAGTAGAGTTCTTGAATTTTACGAAAAGCTCGACTCGAATAACGCGGACCCGAGCATTTGGGTTCTCGCTCATCTCCAATGTTGATCTCAACGCCATACTCAATACTGGCAAGGAGGGGGGAAATAAGAGAGAGGAAAGAAACAGTGCAACAAGCTAGGGACAAAAGGACAAGAAAGAGACAATGCAAGGAAACTAATATGTATAAAATAAAAAACATGGCAGGGAAACAAGGGAAGGAACAGCAAATAAAGAGGATGAGTTGAAAATTGAGATCAACAGATACATGTTTGATGATATTAAATTTTGATAATTGCACCATAAACTATTTGCTGAAAAAAAACAAACCATATATGGAATTTGCCAGGCAGAAAATTATTACAGCTAACAAAAAAAACTAAAAGGTATAATAACCATGATTCGAAATTAGAAAACTGATATAATAAATATCTAAAAAATACATTCATTAGTTACATTCAAAGTATGGGGAAAAGTGTTGACAATTTATATATGCAATATGATTCATGGTGTTTTAACCTATTTGGAATATTTGGTGGGTTTTGCTCTATAGGAATTATAGAAAGGCAATCAAAACTACAATTGCGTGTAGCATAAAAAGGTGTGAATAAAACAAAAGTAGGCCCATATACAGTCTACTAGATTAGAAATTGCACCAAGGAAGACAGCAGGTGTGGTGCTTGTTTTAAAAGTAATGTCATATGTTTTGCAAGGAGACATTCTGCCTGGTAAAGACAACACTCAAGCACGGGCCCGCTCCAGGTGACAGCTGGAAAGCTGCCAAAAATTTTGCTAGGCAAGAGAGCAAGTGTGCTTCTTATTTTAAAAGCAATGCCATACACTTTGCAAAAGACAAACTCTACCCGGTGAACAAAACAGCCAAACATGAGCTTTCTCCAAGGAATAATTTTGGAGCTACAGCTGTTCCTTGGCTTTAGAACATTTTCCTTTTGGAAGAAGGAGGAGCAAATATAGCAAATCAGGAGATGGAGAGTAGTCGCAGTTCTACCAGCAACAGCATCTTGAGGGCAAAGTGTGCTGCTCATGGAAACATGAGAGCTGTAGCTCCGTATTTCCGCATTGACATATTTTTCATTTGAGGGGAATCAGGAAGAAGAAACTTCTCGGAAGCAGAAGGAGGAGAGCAGTAGCAGCATCAGCAACAGCACCTTGATGGCACAATGTGGTCTTTGATATAAATCTATGCTTAGTCATATGTGAGTAAAAATTGCCAGCATGCTAACTAATCAGTGGACTCTGCCATGGGGGGGCAGGTGAATTCATGCCTGCGTCATTTTCATAAACATCAGATGATCCACATTGTCTAAGGACAGGAGGATGCATCTGTCAGTTAACACACCTTCGGCTGTGCTAACCACCCTTTCTGCTAACACATTGGCAGCAGGGCAGGCAAGCATTTCTAAAGTCACTCTTCCAGCTTAGACAGCCAAAAGTTAAAGTGGCCACGTCTGAGTACGCCCACGTGGGAGCTGACATGCTCTTGAACCATCACAGATAAGTGATACCTGTGGCTGTCAGTTCTACCATGTGCTTTTCCTGCAGGCTGTAACGGGCTAAAAATAATTCGCCATACCTCTGTTAGACTTCCCCTGCCACCCGTGGTGGTGCTGCTGTGGTGGCTTCCTGCTTGTCTGCCATCAGCTGCAGATCTGCGATCTATTGCGGATCTATGACTGCGGCCATGGGAAATGCTGTGCTCAAGCTGCTTAACAATCTGTCCTGATAATGCTGCATTTTGAGGTCTCTCTGCACTGCTGGGAAGGAAATCTGTCACTTTGGCCTTGTAGCAGGGATTATGGAGGGTGACTGCCCAGTAATTATCTAATGTTTTGATGTGGGCTATACTACAGTCCTTCTGCAAGCACTGCAGCATAGAAGCAATTAAACTGCCTAAGAGTAATGACCCACATTCCTCAGAGTCAGGCCTAAGAGTGTCCTCTGGCTAGTCCTGCCATCCAAGTTGAATAGCTGGGGTTTGTGATGGATGGAAGGAACATTCTGTAGCCCCATCCCCTGCCTCTGATCCTATATTATCCCCATCCTCATCCTTTCCCCTGCAGAGACGTCACTTTGAATGGAGCGCTGGCCTCACATACGTGATCAGCACTCCATTCATTTCAATTGGGCTGACGGAAATACTCAAGTGGGTGCCATTCGGGTATCTCAGCAGTCCCATTGAAAGTGAGTCTCCTCCAAAATGCATCAGAGATCGTCTGGGGTTTCAGCAGTGAGACCCCCACTGATCAGCAAGTTATCTCCTAGTCTTAGGATAGGGGATAACTTAAAATTCTAGTAAACCCCTTTAAATATATACATGGGTGAGTAAATGTATGACTATGAATTAATGGAATAAGGAACACCCATTCATAGCACCTCAAATCAAACATCAGTAGTGTTTTGAATTTAAATCCTTAGTTAGACTTTGGTCACCCTTGCTTATTGTTAAATTAGTGACTGAGATTAGTAACTTTTTCCTTTTGTTTTGCCACCATATTTAACTAAAGTGACTTCTCCATTAGCCCTTAACAAGGATGGAAATATTAGAAAGTCAATGGTATGTTGAAGATACCATACAGTAGCCCTTGTTTTAGTATCCTGCACAACAAAGGTCAATAGTCAAATATGTTTGACCTTATTTAAGACCTCTCCTAGAGCAGCTGCATCTCAAGACAATCATTGCTTTATATTGTTGCATCTAACACTTAAAAGTTGTTAAAAAGTTTAGAAACCCCAAGATTTCTTTAGCAGAATACATTCCATCAAGGCATAATGAAATGGATCTGAAGAGGCATGCATACCCAGTTTCCCTGAAAATAAAACCTATCCTGCCAATAACCATGATTTTTCAGGGTTTTTTGGGGAGGCTCGAAATATAAGACCTACACTGAAAATACGCCCTAGCTGCATTACATTAAAAAAGCAATACATTACCTAGCAGGCTCAGTCTGTGTCTCTCCCACTGCTCTCTGGAGCTTCGACATGCTTCCTGCAATCCTGGGCCATCCACAGTAGTTTTTGCTTCCTGGTTATGGGATTCATAAATCCCGCCTCCAGGAAACGATGGCTCTGGTTGGTTCTCAAGCGCTGCTCAGCCAATCAATGCAGCACTCAATGAACCAATGTGATGGCTGTGATTGGATCATCCAGCGCTGCATTAATTGGCTGAGCAGTGCTCGAGAACCATCACGTTATGGAGATGGGATTTATGAATTGTCCAATCAATGCCATGGCTCAGGGACGTGGACGGAGCCTGCTAGGTATGTTTAATAAGACATAACCTGAAAATAAGACCTAGTGCCTCTTTTGGAGCTAAAATTAATATAAGACAGGGTCTTATTTTCGGGGAAACACTGTGTGTGTATGTATGTATATATATATATATATATATATATATATAGACATGGTGGGATTAATTAGAACTTAAAAGAATATTACAACAGAAATACAAATATAGATTATGGTTTTATGGTCCCAGAATTAGTGTTAAGAGATCATTAGGTCAGCAGTGTTATCTATGTTATAGATGCCTTATACTTCCCATTCACGCATGAATCCTTTTGAAGAATTTAACCCTCCGATGAAAGTCTCAAAAGTTATTATAAATTTGTGAGTTGAAACTTTGTGAAAGTTGAAAATACAGACTTCAGTTGAGTTTGAAATATTTAGCTCTTTAAAGATGGCTGCCACAAGACAGCCACGTGGGTTTATAGAAAACTGTGATCTGATGAGACCAAACATAATACCTTACAACAATTGGAATTTTGTATAGTAAATTAATCTGACTTATAATCAAAGTAGTTCCCATCCAAATTCTCAATACACTTTAAATAGTACTGGTGATCATCTATGAGATTGTACTGGATCTTAGAAGCAGCAATGTTATTCCACAAGATATCGCTTAGGTACATGTCTCTTGTGCCTGTTGAGAAATCCAGCTCTATTTAGCGGCTACTAATCAATGGATCATTTATAATAATAAAACAAAATAAAGGTATTGTTGTTCGGGTACTTTTTTCATTCTTTTATATATGCAATGCATTTGAGCACTTTAAAAATGAAAAACATTAAGTTATATCTCAATAAGTGTTGAGCGAATGGAACTACCAGAACCTTGGTTCGGGTCAATTTGATGAGACCTGTAACCACAGGCAGTTCTTTTTGACTGAACTGGAAGTTCATAAAAAAACTTAATTAGTATAGAATACTGATTAAGAGCCCTGAAACATGATAATAGTGGTGGCTCAGTGGTTAGCACTGTAGCTTTGCATTGCTGGGGTCCTAGGTCCAAATCTGACCAAGGACAACATCTGTGTGGACTTTGAAAAACTATGTGGATGTTGTCCTTGGTCAGATTTGAACCTTGAACTCTAAGGCCTCCTTCCCACGAATGGATTTCCGCCGCGTAATTCGCGGCGAAAATCCGCTGCGTTGCCCGCAGCTATTAGGTTCTATTGAACCTAATAGCACAATGCTCACGATGCGTAATTCCACCGCGGAATTACGCACCGCGATTTCTCCCGTCCTCACCCGCAGCATGCTCTATTTTCTGCGGGTGAGGACGGGCTGTACGCACTGACGGCTTCCATTGCAGTCAATGGAAGCCGTCCATTCACGCTATCTCCCGCTGTAACCAGCGGGAGATAGCGTGAAAAAACGCTTTCCCGCCCACCGCCGAGCGTCATATGACGCCAAATGACGCGGTCCGGCCGCGTCACGTGACACGGCCGGCCGTGCACGTGACACGGCTGGTGACGCGAGGGCGGTGGGCGGTGACGGGCGGTGACGCGCGGCGGTGGGCGGGGAAGCGATTTCACGCTATCTCCCGCAGGTAAGTATAGGGGCTCTGGGGGGCGCCGTGACGGGCTTCACAGCGGAATATTACGCTGCGGAGCCCGTCACGCTCGTGGGAAGGAGGCCTAACACTGCAAGACAGCCGTGCTAATAACTGAGTCACTTCTTCTACCTTCTCAGGAGGAGAAAAAACTCAAACACAGGGAGAAATGTAGCAAGTGCATAAAGCCTGTTATGCGGCAAACAGGGTCCCTGCAGTTCTTTTCTACGGAGTCACATGTACTCCTCATACCTGGATATGGTGCTACGTATGGCACTACATTATTGGGTATTTATTAGAGATGAGCGAGTATACTCGCTAAGGACAATTACTCGATCGAGCATTGTCCTTAGCGAGTATCTCCCCATTCGGCAGAGAAGGTTCGGCTGTCGGCGCGGGTGACAGGTGAGTTGCGGCAGTCAGCAGGGGGGAGCGGGGAGGGGGAGAGAGATCTCCCCTCCGTTCCTCCCCGCTCTTCCCCGCAGCTCCCCGCCGCCGGCAGCCGAATCTTTGCTCCCGAGCGGGCAGGTACTCGCTAAGGGCAATGCTCGCTCGAGCAATTGCCCTTAGCGAGTATACTTGCTCATCTCTAGTATTTATAGCTTCACTAGAAGTAATACTCAGAAGAAATATGCCCTTCTCATTTTTCTATTGAATTCTGTGGGAATTGAACAGAACCTCTGTATACCTCTGAAACCGGAGGCGAGGTACAGCATAGTCCAAAGACTTCTGTGAATGCCAAATAATCTGTAGTACAGTTGTATGTAAGAGGTCTTAGACCACTGCTTTAATGTGTTTCATAAAATATCTTGCCAGTCTCAATTTAGTATTTTCCCATTTGGTCCCTGTGTAGAATGTGAAAAAATATGGAAAGGAATCAAGCATCTTAACTTTAGAATATGGTTACATCTCACTCCTTTATGTACTCCTCTGCTAATCCTGTCCTGGTATTGTTTTAAGTGCAAATTAATCACACCGTGTGTGTGTGTATACTTTATTTTTATATTATACATATGTTAAGCCAGTGTAGGTTCAGAAGCTCAAAATAACCTCATATATTTTTGTTAGCTATTAAAAGGTATCATATCTACAAGATTACTTGGTTTCTCTTACTGAGAACAGTTACATTTCATTCTTTTCTACCTTGACATTTCCAAAATCGCAAGCCACATTAGAAACAGTGTTAAGTTCAATGTAATGGAATGTGCAACACATCTGACACCTTCAATTCTGTATCGTTATTATCTTGTATATTTTAAAACATTTTAATTCTTTAAACTAATGTGTGTTAGTAATAAATACTGCTGTTATTTTACTGACTTTCACTGGAGAGAAGTAATGACTTTATTGGCTAACCCATGTTTATAGATGCAAGCTGTCAGGAACACTTATTTCTACAGATTCGTGAGGAAAAGACCTCTGGGATCCTGAAACCTTCCACCTTCCACCATCTGTTAGTGATTAAACATATTATCTTTATCCAAAACAAGTTGGTTTGCTCTTGACAAGATATATGAAATATCCCTAACTTCTAAGGGGAAAAAAGTGATCAAACACTGCTTGTGTTGAATTAAATATGGTATGTAGAAGAATTCCCAGACCTGCAAATGTACATCTGTGATACTGAAAATAAACTATTAAATATCTATTAATATAAGGATAATCCATGGTACAGTTGGGATCTTATAAAATGGGAAGATTCCCATCAGCTCTACATTTGATGATAGAGTGCAGGTCTGTAGATGACATTCACCTGCGCAGCAGATATTTGGCTAATTCGCCTGTAAATAACAAAAATGAATTATAACCCTGTTAACATTTGGTAAGTTTGGAAATGCTACAAGACATTCACATGGAAATGTAATTCTAATAACTAAATGCTGGTGGGTAGGAAGTCAATCACTGCAGAAGTAATAGGACGTGTTTGACCTATTGTACAGACCATATTTCAGCTGTACTCTAAACAACTGACCCTTTCAGGTTACGTGAAAAGGTTAAAACCAAGGAGACTGTGAGTATTCTAGTCTAATGTAAGACTTAACTGCACAGACAAAAAACGTCTATTACAGTGCTTTCCATAGATATTTTACAGCTGCATTACTCATGTTATGTAATATGTAGATTCAATAATATTAATAATATTTATTATTTTTATGCTACTCTCAAAACACCAGCGTTGTACTTTGTATCAAACCTCTCTGTCTCCAGTTGCATGACTAGATTGACACATTTGTATCGAGTGTTTTGGAAACAGTAAATCCCTGCTTTAGGGCCATTGCAAACAATACTTGACAAAAGGCTTATAGTACTTAAAGGGGTTGTCCCGCACCGAAACGTTTTTTGTTTTTTTTTCAATAGGCCCCCCGTTCGGCGCGAGACAAACCCAATGCATGTGTTAAAAAAAAAAACGTTTAGTACTTACCCGAATCGCCGCGCTGCGGCGACTTCTTCCTTACCTTAGCAAGATGGCCGCCGGGATCTTCACCCACGATGCACCGCGGGTCTTCTCCCATGGTGCACCGTGGGCTCTGTGCGGTCCATTGCTGATTCCAGCCTCCTGATTGGCTGGAATCTGCACACGTGACGGGGCGGAGCTACGAGGACCAGCTCTCCGGCACGAGCGGCCCCATTCACCAGGGAGAAGACCGGACTCCGCAAGCGCGTCTAATCGGGCGATTAGACACTGAAATTAGACGGCACCATGGAGACGAGGACGCTAGCAACGGAACAGGTAAGTGAATAACTTCTGTATGGCTCATAATTAATGCACGATGTACATTACAAAGTGCATTAATATGGCCATACAGAAGTGTATAACCCCACTTGCTTTCGCGGGACAACCCCTTTAATTTAAAGGGGTTCTTTACATTTTCATAAACCAAGCTTGTATAATTGAGCACTTAATATCAAATTAGAAGAAAGTACATGTTAAAATGTAATTTATGTGCATGAGGCTAGGGCTCCGATGCGGGCTATGATTTCCTCTGCTCATAAAAGTCTATATAGGGATCATATGTTCATTGATCTCCTTGCGTGTATCATGTCTACATAGGTTGTTATCTTGATTCCTGTATATACATACAGGCATGATCGGTAACATCCATGCTAACAAACTAAATCTGTTCTATATAAATAATGGTCAATGATTTTACAATATCTAGTGTTTGGCGCTACTATAGCTGCTAGGAAGCATGCCCGCTGTCTTGAGGTCATATGTGACTCTGCTTTTATTCAATCACTTGCTTGCTTGTTTCACTTACACCTCAAAAACATCTTCAGAATCCGCTCTTTTTTTTATTTTAGTAGTTCAAAAACTCTTATTGTTGTCCTGATTCGCTCTTAGCTTTATTACTGCAACTCTCTAATGATCATGCATTCCCTCACTAATCTCTCCCCTCCCCAATCTGTCCTGAATGCAGCAGCCAGGCTGATCTCACTATCCAACCACATGGATTCCCCCACCTTATGCCAATCACCACACTGGTTCTTGTCCATTATAGAATAAAATGTAAACTCTTCAATGGAGAGTGCAGTGTGCAAGGGTACTAGTGTAATATGTCTCCACCAGAATAATGGGTGGAGACGTGGGTTGGCAGTCCTGAGTGTAAGGAAACGTCCCCAGCTGCTGATTGGCTGCTGCAGACGTGGCCTCGTGCGCTTGGGTCTCCTGAGCTCGAGCTCCTGGCAGCTGCTCCAGCATTCCCCTCAACACATAGCGGTGGAAGTGGCTGCAGCACTGCAGCGGCTCCTGCTACTACTCCATGCAGCTCATGGACAGCGAACTACTGAAAGTGGCTCTGGCTGTCCCGTAGTGGCCTCTACTGGTCCTGGTATCCAGCTGATGGCTGGCTTACAAACTGCTCCGGCAGTCCTGTACCAGCTGCTAATGCTCCTGGCCAGCGAGCTCATGGAAGTGGCAATATCACTGCCGCTGCGAGTGCTTCGGATATTGGCAGGGCAGCTCCTCTAAACAGCTCCAGCAGTCCCGCTGTGGCCCTGGCTGGCCAGCTCATGGAAGCTGCTCCGGTAGTGGCGCTGCAGCACGTACTGCTCCTGGAAGCAATTCCAACAGTGGCGCTGCGGCAGGTCCTGCTTCTGGCAGGCCAGCTGCTGCAAGTGGCTCCGGCTGGCCTTCAGGGAGGGGAGGGAGCACTAAGCCAACAGCGGCTACTGGAGGAGCTGCTGTGCACATCTCCTCCAGCTACGGGACCCCCACGGCCACAAACACACACACGCAGGAAAGCTCCAGATCCTCTATGCCCTCACTGCTACCAGACGAGGATAGCAGCCAATCCAGAGCTTTAGGCCATTACCTGTCACTCTGTAGGTCTCCACTCATACTTCTGGTGTCGACATATTACAGTAGTACTGTGTGCAAGTTCAGCTACCTCTCCATTGAAGTGTATACAGACTGTGGCAGCCAAGAATCAGCAAACAGGAATCACTTGACCACCATTCTCATTATATGTCATGGTTTCAGAGGTGGAACTTATATCTTTCAAGCATAGTGCCACCACCTGGATGTTGCTGAGCAGTGCGATGTGGAAGTATGCCAGAGCTCAGAATCTGAGATGTTACCGGCTCCCAGTGCCAAGCGCTGGCTTGGTCATCTGAGAAAAGTGGAGAGCCGGTCCTTATGTGTCAGGACCTTATCGTGGACCACTTAAAATGACATGAAGGGCTGGATTTGGCTGCTGGAGTTGACTTTGGTACGTCTTATATACAGTGTAACTTTGATAAGGGGCAACACATATATGACCAAGTAGTTGGTGCCAGCCAACAAAACTTTATCAAGGGTTGCATACAATAAAGCTGAAGGAAAATCATAGCACTTTTAAAAGATTCTCTCATATGGTGCTGAAATGTTGCATTGAACATGGGCAAAAAAACTACTATTTACTTTTGACTTTTAATGTACTATACTGCATCTATGCACATAAACTTCAGGATGTGTGTGAGATAGTTAACTTTTTATATGTAAACTCAGTTTTATAACTTTGTGGCAATTTCCTTTCTAAACAAGTTGGTGTTGCAGAGGTTTGCTTATATTCAGCCGTTCATACCACTAAATAGACTTGCACTGTGTTCATTAGAATCCCAAACATGTACATGTGCACACTCGTTCATTCCACAAGTTCCTGTTAGCATCAAGGCATTATTCAGCTGCCTAATACCTCAATGAACTGTAGAGAGATACACTGATACAAATCTACAGTGAAAGCAGACTGTGTGTGCCAAGCCAAATCTGCATCAAGGTTTTTATCCATTGCTACTGTTGCATGACCAATCCAGGTATTTGGCTCCGATTTGGAGAGCATGACTGTTTAGTTATTTAACCCATTTGTTCAAAAAGTTTGCAAAGACCCTGTGAATAGTATGGCACGTTTTAGGTTATTGGCACAGCTTGGGTCAATCCACTGCATTTTCCCATCATCGCTATGAATCATCACCTGCACATTTCTACACCACAAATCCAAATGGCTTAATGAAACTTGTCTTCCTGTTTGGATAAAATCCACATAAAGGATGAGAAAAAAGACAAACTTCCAGTGTTTAACATAATCCTCCTATAACCAATCTTATCTGTCATCGTCAACTCTTAACAAATGTGATCAGAGGATCCCGAGTGTTACATCATGAAAAGAATGATGAATATGTGAAAGAGGTATCTTAGAAGAAAGGTTCCTGAATTTACATGACTTATTACATACTAGCAGGTGCATGTTGCTTACTTCAAAAGTGAATGCATAGGAATGAACCTTGTAAATGGCTCTAATTATGCTTTTGAGCTTTAGACAAGACAAGTGTTACTTGGAAGTATCATTTTTTTTCACAAACCAACTATTTACAGACGTAAGGTATGGAGGGGCTCCTTGATAGAGATACTGTTGTTATATACAGTGTATACATAAAAAGGTTTAGAGTTCTGCTGCAATTACGTTCTACTGCTGTGGTAGTTGGATAGTATCCTGTAGACCAGGGGTGCACAACGTTTTCTGCTCTGAGCACCACTTTGTAATATTGAACCACTCTCAAGGGTTGCAATAAAACTTTAAAGGGTATTAACTTCTAAGACATTTATGGCATATCAAAAGTATAGATCATAAATGTCTGAATGTTGTCAACTTCCAGGATTCCCACGTATCAGAAGAATTGGGTTCCCCCTGTCATAGAATGGTAGAGTTGGAAGGGACCTCCATGTCATCTGATCCAACCCCCTACTTAGTGCAGGATTCACTAAATCATCCCAAACAGATATTTGTCCAGCCATTGTTTGAACACTTTCATTGAAGGAGAACTCACCACCTCCCGTGGTAACCTGTTCCACTTATTGATCACCCTCACTGTCAGAAAGTTTTTTCTAATATTTAATTTGTGTCTCCTCCCTTTCAGTTTCATCCCATTACTTCTAGACTTTTTGTAAATGAGAATAGGGCTGATCCCTCTGCACTGTAACAGCCCCTCAGATATTTGTAGACGGCTATTAAGTCTCCTCTCAGCCTTCTTTTTTGCAAGCTAAACATTCCTAGATCCTTTAACTGTTCCTCATAGGACATGATTTGCAGACCGCTCACCATCTTGGTAACTCTTCTCTGAACTTGCTCCAGTTTGTTGGTGTATTTTATTAAATTGGGGTGCCCAGAACTGGACACAGTATTCCAGATGAGGTCTGACTAAGGAAGAGTAGAGGGGGATAATTACCTCCCGTGATCTAGACTCTATGCTTCTCTTAATACATCCCAGAATTATGTTTGCCTTTTTGGCTGCTGCATCACATTGTTGACTCATGTTCAGTTTGTGATCTTTTAGTATGCCAAAGTCTTTTTCACATGTGCTGCTGCTTAGCCCAATTCCTCCCATTCTGTATGTGCTTTTTTCATTTTTCTTGCCCAGATGTAGAAATTTGGATTTATCCTTGTTAAATACCATTCTGCTAGTTGCCGCCCACTGTTTAAGTTTTTCTTGATCTTTTTGAATACTTTCTTTCTTTTCTCTAGTGTTAGCTATCCCTCCTAGCTTTGTGTTGTCAGCAAATTTGATCAGTTTCCCATTAATTCCCTCCTCCAGATCATTTATAAAAATGTTGAACACTGGGCCTAGGACAGAGCCTTGTGGTACCCCACTTGAGACATTCATCCACTTGGATGTACAGCCATTTATGACCATTCTTTGAGTACGATCACTCAGCCAGTTGTGAATGTACCTAAGTTGCCTTGTCAATCCCATATTTGTTTTTTTCAATAAGTATAGTATGAGATACTTTGTCAAATGCTTTACTAAAGTCAAGATATACTATATCTACCACATTTCCCTGATCAACCCAGTTGGTGATTCTATTATAAAAGTTAAATTAGCAGTCTAGGAAGGAAGAGACCATCTATGAATCTGGCTCTTTCAATGGTAATATTCTTTCTCCTTAGGGGGAGCACCTAAAAGTTAAGTGAGGAGACTTATAAAGCCATTCATGTTCCTCCAGGTAATATGCAAATAAGGGAGATGGAACAATACATCTGCAGCACCACCTATTAGAAGGCGCCATTCCTGCAAGTCAATATTAGACTCTTTATACAATCCTTGTAAAAATGACTGGTAATATCCTAGTACAGTGTTTCCCAACTCCAGTCCTCAAAGCACCCCATTGAGTCATGTTTTCAGGATATTCCATAGTAAGAAGACCTGTAGCAATGTCTGAGGCACTGACAATAATTATATCACCTGTGCAGTATAGAGGAAATCGTGAAAACATGACCTATTGGAGGTCGCGAGGACTGGAGTTCGGAAACACTTGGCCTAGCATTTCGCAACTCCTAAGAACTACTGTGCAATAAAGAGGGAGGCGCATGTATACATGGCCACCTCTAATTCATATACTCCTTTCTGGAGTGAAGCGACCCCGTTCTCCTGGTATACAGGGGACCTAGAGATTGCTACATGTACACCACTAGTACTTCTTGTCCTTGCTCCTGGACCATGCGCTCTCCTCTTCTGTGTGACATGGAAACTACATGTGAGCAGCTACACACAGACGAGAATTTGTGTATCCAAATGTTTGGGGGCTGAACACAATGGCATCATGGACCCTGGGCTACAAGTTGTGCGCTGCTGCTGTAGAATATGTGGAAGAGTTCAACTCAGTCTGTCGTGATCAGGAAAGGGGGATATCAAAATTTGTGAGTATGCAGTGATGCAAGAGTATTGTGCACTGCATGTGTCACTGGGGAGTGGATAAATAAATAGAGGGTCCTGTTCTTGCTTTCGGGATAGTTAGGATGTTGGTGGTGACATGCTGCTATGGCTTGCTTTGACTGTCAGAAGATAGGGTAGCACAGTGGAGTGCAGTAGTGCATGGCTGGGTTTATAGTGCTAAATATGAAACAGCAACCTGCACAGAAGTAGTTGTGCAGAATACCCAAGACTTCAAGTGTGCAGAGAGTGAGTAATAGAAGGCCATCATATTACTCCTGACATTGCAATATCAATCAGGGAAGATACCGACCTGCTAGTTCGGTCATACCAGCCTTGTAACTTGTTAAGATTGTGTCTTACAACTGTGGCCAAATGGCCAGTTTCCACACTCGGTAAAGAAAAACAGCTACAAGTTGCCAGGACTTTGTCTTTATTCTTTGACAACTGCACATCAGGCCAAGTCCCCGACATTATCTAGCAAAAAGTCCATGACATAAGTGGTTTCTGCCCTGGATGCAATATTTAGTAGTGGCCACAAATTGGAAACTATCATCTGTTTGGTCTTTAGGCACGAAAATACACGCTTCTCTATTCAACTGTGCAGACCAATATTGACTCTTTTACCGTAATATGGTAATAGCAGTGGTAGCAGACACGATAGAATCTAAGGCTAATTTCACACGGGCGAGTGAGATACCGGGCCATGAATTATACTCGTCAACATGTGATTTTGCTGCAGGATGCAAGGCGTTTTTATAACAAAACAGCCTCGAATTACTTCAAGGAAGTAGGGATCCTCCACCGTGGTTGACAGCAGAGGATCTCCCATTGTTTTGAATAGGGAGACCTCGCATCACATCGTATTTCGGTGCACGCAGGTCTGCCGTGTGTGTGAGCCCTTAGGGTACTTTACACATAGTGAGAAATCTTCCGCCTGAGTGAACAAGCAAACCATGACACAGTTTGCTCATTCACTCAGGCGGTCAGTTTAAACACACAGATAAATTGTTTATTGTTTCAACAGGATCATTCAGTTCTCTGTTCCAGTGAATGAGAAGGACTGAATGAGCGCCGCTTAAACCGGATGATTCGCGAACGAGCCAACGATTATTTTTATGCTGCATTAGGTGTATGCTGAATGATAAGCGAACAAATTGTCGTTCATCGTTCGATCATTAGTCGTGTTTACATTGAATGATTATCTTCAAATTCTAACAATCTAACAATTTTTAGAACGATAATCGTTCCGCGTAAAAGGGTCCTTAGGCCTTAGAAGTAGAAGTAGTAGTAGAAAAATGGTGGAGTGACCCCAGTAATAAAAATGGAAGCAAGGAATGATGCCCTCTTTTTAGAGGGTAGTAGGCTAGAGATTCTTATAGAAGTCAATGGGTACCTATGTGTAGTAGGAGCAACCAACCCCAAGTTCTGTTATACCCAACTGGGTCAACATTTTAACCACATTCTCCATAAAAAAGTAAGGTATATGGCGCAACCTACATGAGTTGGTTATTTGCCAAACTTCTCTGTTTCTTTATTAAACCAGCATGCATACATGTTTCGAGGTTTGTAGACCTCTTCCTCAGTACTTGCTGGGGACACACTTGTTTCCTGACATACTCCACAGCGGAGGCTAACTCCTCCTTTAGATCTACTCGCCTTTTTCCACAAAGGTTTGAGTGGCTTGTTCCATTGAGGCTTCCGGGACGTGAGCCTTTTTAGATCAACCCTTCTTTTTACCCAATGGGCCCTTGTTGCTTGTCTTTACTAGAGCTGTCCCCTGGAGATGATGTAGCACTTAGGGCACTTGAGCCCTTAATGTGACTCATAGATATATTACCGGCCCAAGGCTACAGTTTCTTATCCTCTCAATCTAAATTTGGTGAGACCAGTCCCCCACATTGGACAGCATACGGATGGGGTGTCCATGTCCAAGAATCTTGGGTGCAACTTGCGGTCAGAGTTGGTAGCCCAATCACTTTCCACTGTAAGCAATGGCCCTATCTGAGGAGATCACACCATCTTGCAATATGAAATAATAAGTGTGATATAGGAAATAACTGCTTAGTACATTGCATGCTATCCCCTGTGACTGTAATGTGCTTTACGTCTTTTTCTTACCTACCCGTGTAAGGTTTAAGAATGACTCACTCCTCTACCATATTTCTCAAGTAAAGCTCTATTACAACATGTAACATTGTGACCAATTTAGAATCCTCCAGTGTATCACATAGGGAAGTGGAAATCACAGAATGGAATATTTATGGGAGGAAGTGATAGCAATGGGGGCGCGATGGTCCTGACCCCAATGTGATCACACCCCCTACCTTCAAGTGACTACATGCACCTGTGTAGAAAATGCACATTTCCAAGTAATTATGTCCATATTTAAGATATTTATTGACTTATTTTATGAGTTCCTGGTTTTTTACCTAACTCATAACTGAAATCGTCTGTCTAGTATTAACTTTTAATGCTGTTAACTATTAGTATTTCTCCTAAGTGATTAGTAGTACCTGGAGGATTCCTCCTCCTGAGTATGAGCAGAATGCATTTCAACAAATAGCCGTATTAAGCAGTTTATTCAGGTTGGTTTTGCTGATGTTACTCTTTGACCACAGACTTACTTTAACCCCTTAAGGACACTGCCTATTTTGGACATAAGGACGCAACGATTTTCGGCGAATTTTCATCTCCACTTTTCAAAAGCCATAACTTTTTTCTTTTTCCGTGGACACGGCCGTGTGAAGGCTTGTTTTTTGTGTGGCGAACTGTAGTTTTTATTGGAGCCATTTTTAGGTACATATAAAGTATTGTAAAACTTTTATTGATTGGGTTTTGGAGGGCAAGGAAAGAAAACGGTAATACCGTCATAGTGGTTTTTTTACAGCATTATTCATGCATTATAAGGCCTTAGTCAGACGGGCGATTTTTCGCGCGATTTGCGCATGTGCATGCGGCCGGCGATTTTATAAAACCATTGCTTTGCAATGGTATCGGACACATGAGCGCTTTTTATGCGCTCGTCCGATAAATTATAGAACAAAAAATCGCAGATCGCATCTATCTGCGATCTGCGATTCCTGTTCTCTTCTCTATATGCGCTCAATAGGGCCGGCGGCAGCAGCGCCGACCCCATTGAGAACATATAGAAGACAAATCATTCTTCTCTGCCACAGCTGTAACAGCTGTGACAGAGAAGAACGATGTTTGCCCATTGAATTCAATGGAGCGGCAATACAGCCGCTCCATTGAAAGCAATGGGCTGCCGGCGTGCGCGGGGTGAATTGTCGGGAAGGGGTTAAATATATAAACCCTTCCCTGCAATTCATTCTAAAATGTGTTAAAATAAAAAAAAATTGTATACCCCCCTTTCCGCTACAGCCAGAGTCCAGCCGCGGCCGCTGTCAGTTCTCCTGAACTGCTTCTTGGCACTATTCAGCCGGCGGGGCTTTAAAATCCCCGCCTGCTGAATGATCTGCCTCTGATTGGTCACAGCCCTGACCAATCAGAGGCTGAAAACACTCACACACCCATTCATGAATTCATGAATGGGTGAGTGACTGCTGCCTCTCAGCGCTGAGCCAATCAGGGGCAGGTCTGACTCACATCCATTCATGAATTCATGAATGGGTGTGAGTGAGACATGCCTCTGATTGGCTCAGCACTGAGCCAATCAGGGGGCAGGTCTGACTCACACCCCCTTCACACCCACTGCAGGACGGCCGCGCGGAGCTCCGGCTGCCGGCAGAAGGTGAGTATACAATTTTTTTTTATTTTAACACATTTTAGGATGGATTGCAGGGAAGGGCTTATATATTTAAGCCCTTACCGACAATTCATCCCGGGCTCGCCCGCAGCGCATTGCTTTCAATGGAGACGGCTGTATTGCCGTCTCCATTGAATGCAATGCGCTGGACAGCTCCGGCCCGTTTCTAATGAAACGCGGCTAGGAGCAGATTTTCGGGCGATTTGCGGGCGACTTGCGTGCACCGGTCATGCGATTTGCGGATGCGCATCCGTCATGCGATCCGCAAATCGCGCGAAAAATCGCCCGTCTGACTAAGGCCTAAGGGTGCATTCATACGACCGTATACCAGCCGGGTATTTACGCCGGTCGATATACGGCGTCTCTCTCTGCAGGGGGGGGAGGCTGGAAGAGCCGGGAGCAGTGCTCTGAGCTCCCCCCCCCCTCTGCCTCCTCTTCACCCCCTCTCCGCCCCTCTGCACCATTTGCAATGAGAGGAGGTGGGATGGGGCGGGGCTAAGTTGCGGGAATTAGCCCCACCCCACCTTTCCTCATTGAAAATAGTGCAGGGGGTGGAGAGGAGGCAGAGAGCGGGCGGGAGCTCAGAGCACTGCTCCTGGCTCTTCCAGCCTCCTCCCCCTGCAGAGAGAGACGCCGTATATCGGCCAGCGTGAATACCCGGCCGATATACGGTCGTCTGAATGCACCCTAAGGGCGCCCACCCACTGGCGTTTGCGATTTCCGTGCGTGAAAAACGCAGCGTTTTCGGCGCGTTTTTCGTGGCGTTTTTTGCGGCGTTTTCGCGGCTTTTTCGCGCCATTTCCATTGACATTCATGGGTGCATTACGAGAAAAATAAGGACACATATGCAACTGACAGTTCCTATGTTAAAAAACGCAACGGACCGAGAAAAAAAAACGCCAGTGGACAGGAACACATTCAAAACTAATTGCTCTTGAGAAAAAACGCAAAACGCAAAGGAAAAAAAAACGCCAGTGGGTGGGCGCCCTAAATGACATGATACATTGTACTCTGCAGACTGTACGATTATGTTCATACCAAAATTATTATTATTGTTTTAGGTTTTTCCACTTTTGCACAATAAAACCTTTCTTTTTCATTTCTTTTTTTTTTTTTACATCATTGCATTCAAAGTCCCATAACTTTTTTCATGTTTCCATGGATGGAGCTCTGTAAGGGCCTGTTTTTTGCATGATGAGCTGTAGTTTCTGTTCGTACCATTTGGGGGTAAATGCAGCTTTTTTTTTAATGCCTCAATTTTTTTGTGGTTTTTTTTATGCTTTTTGCCGTGCAGGATAAATAATGTGTTGAACTTTTTGTACTGGTTGCTACGGACATGATGATGCCAAATATGTGAGATTTTTTTTTTTCAATTATCTTTTTTTTTAGATAAATGGGAAAGTTTGTTACTTTTTTTACATATTTGTTTTTTAAATTTTTTATGTCCCTTGCAATAGCACTGCCATGTGCCAATGGGTGACAGAGGGAACCCCACCTCTATCATCTGCTTACATGCTGCAGTTTCTATTGATTGTGGCATGTAAGGGGTTGATTGGCCAGGATCCGAGGTTTCTCCATTCCTGGTGGTTGGAGCAGGAGCCTCGCTGTCAGTAGTCAGTCAAGCCACCGCCTTAAAAAGATGTATGTGTGCAGTGAGGTCAGTAAAAAGGTGTATTGGCTGTCACTAAGGGCTTTTTCATCCGGGTGTGTTTGCGCACACTTAAACTGCATACTTAAAACACAGAATAGAAACCATTGATTTCAATGGGTTCGTACTCAAAAGCGCATTTTGCTCTCATAAAAAATAGGTCCTGTTCTATTTTTCTTCATTTTGCGCATCAAAACTGCCATAGAAGTTTATGGTGGGGCAGAATTACGCAGGAGAGAAGGTGTGCCACTGCGCAAAACACAAGAACGGTAGACAGCTGGACCTCATTAGCCTTTAATAGCCAATCCGTTGCACGGAAAGGGAGTATCATGCATGTGTGAACTGGTTCTGTGCTTGCAAACAGTACAGTAATAAGCGCTGACATGTGCGCAACACCCTGAATACCGCACCACGGACCTTAGATTAGTTTAACCCCTTAAATGCCACAAATAATAGCAACTGCAGCATATAAGTAGATGACAGTGAGAAGGGGGTTCCTTTGGTCACCCATCGGCACCCCACAGTGTGATTGCAAGGTACCATGGGTTCCCATGGCAGCCAGAAGCCTGATAAAAGCCTCCATGTCTGCCATGTAACTCAGCCTATTAGATTCCACCTCCAGTAGCTATCAGAGGCGTAACGTGAAGCTTCTGGGCCCCTGTAACAGGGCCCCCAACTATAATGCTTTATTCATAGTACTGGGCTCCATATATGGAGAAGAGAGACCTTATGGACCACCTAAGACTCCTGGGCCTGGGGGCAACTGCATGCCCTGCATTCCCTATAGTTACGCCCCTGCTATCATAGGGTTAGTATAATGCACTACATACGTAATAATAGCGATCGAACAATTGCATTTTCAAGTCCCCATGAGGGACTAAAAAAATAGTGTCAAAAAAGTTCAATTGAAAGAAAGAAAAAATCCAGTTTAAGAAAAAATATACATTTTCCACACAAAATATTTTTTAAATGCATAAGATAACCAAAAAATGTCAAAAAAACAACCCAAATATGTATTTTCGCATCTGTAATGATCCAGGCAAAGAAATTATATTTTGTTATTTATCGCGCATGATGAACGCCGTAAAAATGACTGAAAAGGTAATTGCTATTTTTCTTGTGTTCGCCTTCCAAAAACTGCTATAAAAAGTAATCCAAAAGTCACATGGACCTCAAAGTGGTACCAATAAAATCTACACCTCTTCCTGCAAAAAACAAGCCTTTTTACATAGCTTGGTTGCCAGAAAAATCAAAAACTTTTATGGGTTTGAGAATGCAGTGATGCAAACTCAATTGCTTTTCTTTAGAAACATGCTTTTATTGTGTAAGAGAGGCAAAAAATAAAATAATCTCTATAAGGCCTTATTTAGACGACCGTATATCGGCTCGGTTTTAACGCCGAGCCGATATACGGTGTTCTTGTCTGCAGGAGGGGGGGATGGAAGAGCCAGGAGCAGGAACTGAGCTCCCGCCCATCGCCACTATTTGCAATGGAAGAAGTGGGACAGGGGTGGAGCTAAGCAGGGAGACTTGGCTCCACCCCCTCCTATTGCAAATAGTGGCAAGGGGCGAAGAGGGGGCGGGAGCTCAGTTCCTGCTCCTGGCTCTTCCATCCTCCCCGCCCCCTGCAGACAAGGACACCATATATCGGCTCGGCGTGAAAACCGAGCCAATATACGGTCGTCTAAATAAGCCCTAAATTTGATATTGTAGTAGTCATGCTGATCAGGTAAGAAGGTTATCATGTTATTTGTACAGAATATAGTGAAAACAAAACACAAATGATGATGGCATTTTTTTCCATCTCCCCACCAAAAAATGTTTTAGCAATAGTTCTACAACACATTATATCTTACCCCTGAGTGCTGTGATTAAATAGTACAACTTGTCCCAAAATAAAAACAAGCCCTCATGCGGCTGGCTATTTCAATGAGTTATGGCTAGAGATGAGCGAGCACCCAAATGCTCAGGTCCTCGTTATTCTAGTCAAGCTTTTCGTAACATTCGAGAACTCTACTCGAGGAACGAACCCCATTGACTACAATGGGAGACTCGAGCATTTTTGTATGTGGACCACGCTGGGTACCGAGCTGTTTTTTTTTTCCATGTGTCGCAGCAGGGAGGGGCCAAAACTGACACGTCACAGCGGGGAAGGGCAAAAAACTGGGGCGGGGTCGAACACGGCGTGATGCTCGCTCGAGTAGCGAGCACCATTGAGTATATTAATACTCGAACGAGCATCAAGCTCGGAAGAGTACATTCGCTCAACTCTAGTTATGGCCCTTGTAATGCAACAATGACAGTTGCTTGGTCCTTAATGCCAAAAAAAGGCTCGTCACTAACACTCCTTATACACGAGACTATTGTCATTTAAACAAGCGCACGAGCGAGGAATGTTACCGCTAGTTGTTCGCGCCCGTGCAGAGTATTTAGACAGGCCGATCACCATTGAGAATGGCTCACTTCTCACTTAATTCTTCACATTCCTATGTGAAACACTGAGCGTTTTTAGGCATAACGAGAAGTTGCACGATAATTTTCATGCTCGCTGAAACTGAACAAAAGGTGCTTTGAGTTTAGATCCAACGATTTTCTTGCACTTTCGTTCATTTGAATGAATTTTGTGCGACAATCGTTACGTGTAAATGGGCCCTAAGGCTTTCAGATGCATTCATTGCATTAGGTGACAAGTGATACATTCTTACATTGTGAAGAACGATGTAAATTCTTTCACTATATGGTAATAGAAGGACAACTCGGAAATATAAACATGTTTTTGCAGGCTAAGTAGAAGCAGATGTGTGCAGACATTCTCATGACATAGCACTACCCCAGCACAGTGCTCCGTGCACACACCTGCTTCTTTTAATATTCCACCACCATCTACAGCTTGTTTATTGCAGAGGTTTCTGTAAAGTAAAGAAATCATTTCAAGCAGTCAATAGGAATGAATGTGTTGGGTCTATTTACCATGTCTGTGAACAGCGAGGAACAAAGAACTCTAAGCCAATGCCCTTCTACAGTGACGTCAGGGGATAAACATGATTCAGGAAGGAATTGCATTGTGAGACATTGTAACCTACAGTATTTACAATTTTTGAATGATACCGTGCTTCCATGAAAATAAGACCTACCCCGACGCCGGCGTCGGAGTCCCTTGCGCTGGTCTCCGGCACTGCAGCAGGCTGCCGTGTCCTCAGCATTGACAGAGCACTCTCTTTCTGGTGATGGGGCTTTGAATACCCTGCCTCCAGCTAGCGAGTGCTGTGATTGGATCACGAGCGCCGTGGCTCAGCCAATCAGAGCCCATGCTCGATCATTCACAGGCATTCAGTGAATGACATTACTGAATGGCTGCGATTGGTTCATCGAGCGCTGTCTCTGATTGGCTGAGCCACAGTGCTCATGACACAATCACAGTACTTGCTTGCTGGAGGCAGGGTATTCAAAGCCCCATCACCAAAAAGAGAGTGCTGTGTCAATGCTGAGGATTACACTGCAAGCTGCCGCAGCGCCAGGGGCCATCGCAAGGGACCCAGATGTCACGGGCCAGATGAGTATAAGACCCCACCACCACCAAGAATAAGGCACTGTGCCTCATTTGGGGCAAATATTTATATAAGACAGTATCTTATTTTCAGGGAAACACTGTGTTTTTTGAATGATGCACATTAGACCAATATTCTCCAACCAGTGACTCGGAGGCCACATGTCACTCAGTTGTCCCCTGCTTGTGGCTAACCTGCTGTTACTAGCTGGAAATACTGTCATTCACCAATGGCGTCATGGATATCACAGTTACCAAACCCTTAGAGGATCTGCCAATTAATACATTTGCCATTGAAACTTGGCTCTTCATTCAGAATTTTATGAAAGGCTCTCTGCAATATTGTCAGCAGTATCAAACTAGACTTTGGACTAGAATACGGTAAGATCACTGCCACAGTCCTCATCACTCCTTTTAGTTTTACTTAGAAATTATTTGTTACATAGTCAATACTTTTAACATGGCTAGGCCAACAAAGTATCACCTATCCAGAATATAGTGGATATCTTCTGATGGGGGTTCAACTGCTGGGAGCATGCATGCTGCAACACCATTCATTTCAATCGGTCTGCTGGAGATAGCACAGCTCTTGTATTTTGACAGCCCCATTGATATGACTTGAGCGGCAATGCGCAATGTGACTCTTTTCTTTATTTTCTTTAATTGCCCACTGTGTTTCAGAGCGAGGTTGTGTATGAAAATGCCACCCATACACAATGTATTGCATATGGACAGCGCTTCATACGCTGGCTATACCAATGTATAGGGCTCACGCTGCGTACTATGCAGAGAAATAGAGCATGCTGCGATCTATTTCTCATGCGTAATGATACGCAGTATCTACACACACATATGCATGGATCAATAAATGTCCATGCACATAGGCGGTGAAAACCAAGTTGTGGACATAAGCCCTTAAGTTGTTAAGTGTGTGTTAGGTTTTCACACACTGCTTCTGCATGTTGGCCTAGTTTAGTTAACTAAATAATGACAGTGTAATTTACTGCATGCCGTTGTTCATCTGAGGTTGTATTTACCTAATTTTAAGACCTTCTAAGGACCAGATGTTTTTTTTTACTATGACCTGATGAGTAAATTCATAGATTTCAAGGACGTTGTACTTAGTTTTTCTCATGACTGTATATAAGTGCGGCAGGGTTTCTTCATGACTAATAGTGTACTGCACATGGAAGGGTGAAGCCTGGTGACAGGTTCCTAGATGCCTACGTTCAGGAAGATTTAAGGATTATTTTATTTTTAGTTACTCTTAAATGTATGGGCAATCAAGGAACATAATTTAGTTAAACTAAACATTTTTTGCACATGTGAACAAGGGGCTTTAAAGACTGGAATTTTTATTCCTCATCAACTTGTCAACAAAATCCCATAAAGACCTCATCTGCTTTTCCTGTGGAAGTACAGGTCAAGTGAATTGTGCTTTACATGTTCATAATGAAACTCAACTGTTAAGTGGAATTTGCTGGAGGATACTGTCTAAAATGCTATTTAATTGTTAGAGGTTCAGAGGGGAAAACTGTTGCTGTAACGTATGCTAATGGTGATAGTCTGACTATGACGAGAATCATATGGTGCTACTGGGATGTCTCTGTGTATGTGCTGGGAAGATACTATCACAGACACTTTTTTCTGGAGCAGATCCAACGAGCTTGTAAAGTTTAAGGAAGACTCAATTTCCCACTGGTGCTGTAGCACTAACCATATTATAGATCCATTAGTCATGCTAGAGGAAAGGTTCAATATACTATCATGTTAAATAGCAAACTGCAAAAAATGCATCGTGACTTTTATAGCATCTAATTGCATTGATTACAGCTTAACTCTTTAGTGTACAGTAAAATTGTGAAAAACATTTTTCAATATCTTTATTTTATCCTGAGATATCATCACTTGATGCTTCATAGAATGGTAGAGTTGGAAGGGACCTCCAGGGTCATCGGGTTCAACCCCTGACTCAATGCAGAATCACTAAACCATCCCAGACAGATGTCTGTCCAGCCTTTATTTGAAAACTTCCATTAAAAGAGAATTCACCACCTCCCGTGGCAACCTGTTTCACTCATTCATCACCTTCCCTATGTAATATTTAATCTGTGTCTCCACCCTTTCAGTTTCATCCCATTGCTACTAATATATAGATGACTGTAGTGATTGCAGGTGCTACTAAATTAATTCAGATTCCCTAGTCCTGACCTAGAACAACTTGTACTTCGAAAAATAAATGTGCCTAAATAGAACTATCAAAGAGACCTTTATCAAACTACTAACGACCACTTGTCAGTGAGTATATATGTGAGTGCTTCTCATGCTCCGCCCCTGGTGACGTCATCGAAGGTCCTACAACATATAAAAAACACAGAGCTTGACCGACAGAAAAACAACACAGTTAGGGCTCTTGAAAAGGGGAGGACAAAAATAACAAAATGAGAATACAACTAAGCCGTTATTATCTCAGACACAACTCAGCAGTCCTGACAGAAGACAACGACCTACCGTTATCTCACAGATCTGGTGAGCTAAAGGACCTGTAGTGATGTCACTGCTGTGGGAGAAGCCATTCTGCTGTTTGATAGAAAGTACCGTATGTGGGTTCTTCTAATGTTCCGCCCCCTGGTGACATCATCGCAGGTTCTACAGGATATATAAAACACTGAGCCTGACTGATAGAGGAGCAACACAGTTTGGGCTCTTGGAAGAGGAGGACAAAAATAACAAAATGAGAATACAACTAAGCCATTATTATCTCAGACACAATCAGCCGTCCTGACAGAAAACACCAACCTACCACCGCCACAGAGATTCGGTGAGCTAAAGGAGCTGCAGTGATGTCCATGTGGGAGGAGCCAAGCTGTGTTTGTCTTGTGTGGGAATCAAGATGGTTGTAGTAGAGCTGTGTGTGGGGATCATAATGAATGTACCATGTACCACAGCTGTGTGGTGCATTGGGCAACCAGAAATACTGGTACTATAATTTCCTAATAATTACTATATGTCTGAAAGCATCTACCTCATACATCTACCTGCTACTAGAAGTGATGGAATTGTAGCTTCACATACCTATTGTTTGAAAGTCACTGATGTAAGATGTTTGAAGCAAAAGTGGAGTTACATTACATGAAGGGGAAGGGGGAGTTTATTTCAGTATATCATGTATAGCACCTGTTGCAGTTAAGGAACATTAGCCTCAAGCAATCATATGAGTTACGGAGGTGGTATACATTATTTACATTGCCATATATATATGACCTATAGTTTTGATAGCTCTTTGCATTTGTCAAAAATAAATAATGTACGTGTATGTTTGACTTACTATGACCTCACTAAGACCCTTCCTGAATCTAGCTCTTGTACTGCCTATCCCAATTATTCATATGTCCGAAGGCTCTTATTCAGGGGAGGACTCATTTCTCCTTAACGTCACAGTGAAACATTGGTAAATTATAATCTAAAACCATTAACTATTCCGTTTAAAGTTCCAGCAAGATGTAACTCCATTTCCTATTTTGAAATGTATGCTGTAAGGTGTTTGTGATCTACTCATCCAGAGTTTCAGCTTAATGAATGTGTGATCCCATTCATATCTGGGTTCCTCTACATCAGAGGTGCACAACATGCAGCCTGGGGACCACATGCCGCCTGCAATGCCATTCTATGCAGCCCTCAATATCTGGACACAGAAATATCAATGCATAGCTGCTCACATGTAGTTTCCATGTTTGGGTGAAGAGGATTGATACATACCAGGGAAACAAAATATATTAGGACAAGTACTAAGGGTGCACTGTGTAGCCATGTCTGGGTCTCCTATATATTAGGACAAGTACTAAGGCTGCACTGTGTAGCCATGTCTGGGTCCCCTATATATTAGGACATGTACTTAGGGTGCACTGGGTAGCCATGTCTGGGTCTCCTATATATTAGGATAAGTACTAAGGGTGAGCTGTGTAGCCATGTCTGGGTCCGCTATATATTAGGACATATACTAAGGGTGCACTGTGTAACCACGTCCGGGCCACTATGTATTAGACGAGTACTAAGGGGGCTCTGAGTAGTCATGTCTGGGTCCACTTTATATTAGGACAAGTACTAAGGGTGCACTGTGTAGCCATGTCTGGGCCACTATGTATTAGACAAGTACTAAGGGTGCTCTGTGTAGTCATGTTTGGGTCCCCTATATATTAGGACAAGGACTAAGGGTGCACTGTGTAGCCATGTCTGGGTCCTGTATACATTAGGACAAGTACTAAGGGTGCACTCTGTAGCCATATCTGGGTCCCCTATATATTAGGACAAGTACTAAGGGTGCACTCTGTAGCCATGTCTGGTCCCCTATACATTAGGACAAGTACTAAGGGTGCACTGTGTAGCCATGTCCGGGTCCTGTATACATTAGGACAAGTACTAAGGGTGCACTGTGTAGCCATGTCTGGGTCCCCTATATATTAGGACAAGTACTAAGGGTGCCCTGTGTAGCCATGTCTGGGTCCCCTATATATTAGGACAAGTACTAAGGGTGCCCTGTGTAGCCATGTCTGGGTCCCCTATATATTAGGACAAGTACTAAGGGTGCACTGTGTAGCCATGTCTGGGTCCCCTATATATTAGGACAAGCACTAAGGGTGCACTGTGTAGCCATGTCTGGGTCCCCTATATATTAGGACAAGTACTAAGGGTGCACTGTGTAGTCATGTCTGGGTCCCCTATATATTAGGACAAGTACTAAGGGTGCACTGTGTAGCCATTTCTGGGTCCACTATATGTTAGGAGAATAAAGCCACTTGACCCTGTTTGGCATTTCGGAAATGAGTCTATAAATTAGACATTAATATGCATGCAGTTGCCTCCATCGTAGTTCACAGGACTTATGGAATGCCAGGACTTCACCTCGACATCCATCATCCAAATGGAGAGAGCCAAATGTATTGTCTCCTCATCTCTAAGGTGCAAATTGAAAGGGGGGGGGGGAATTAGCCCCATTCTCCCAATAAGTGGGAGTCTTGGAGGTGGAACGTCATAATTTATTATGAGATGTGATTGTTCCCAGCAAGAGAAACCAAGTAATCTTGTAGATATGATACCTTTTAATGGATAACAAAAATACATGATGCTAGTGCGCGCTTTTGAACCTACTCGGGGTTCTTCCTCAGGCATAATCAAATAAATCCGAAGAGACATGAATATATATATATACACATACATACGACAAGGCACAGACATGGATATGATTAATTTGCACTTAAAAGAATACCACAACAGGATGAGTAGAGAAATAATTATTTATTTCTCTAGTCATCCTGTTGTGGTATTCTTTTAAGTGCAAATTAATCACATCATGTATGTGCCTTGTCATAAGTATGTGTATATATGTATATATATATATTCACACACACAGAGATGCCTCTTCGGATTTGTTTCATTATGCCTGAGGAAGGACCCTGAGAGGTTCGAAAGCTTGCTGTAATATCATGTATTTTTGTTAGCCATTAAAAGGTATCATATCTACAAGATTACTTGGTTTCTCTTAGTGGGAACAATCTCATTTTGCTCTACTTACTAACACGATACCAAACCCTTTTGATTTATTATGACATACACTTAGGATATACCATAAATGTCTCAGATTTGAATACTCTTGCGGCCCTTGGAAGTGGAAGTGGTTCAGTATGGCAACGTGGCCCTCAAACCAGAAAAAGTTGTGCACCCCTGATCTACAAGGTCTATAAATATTATGGGTCTGTTTTCAGTTTACGAGGTAATTGTGATGATGGTCTTCCATTTGAACATGATCTATTAGGTAAGGTGGTCTCAGAGCAGTACTGGTGATCATGGAAAGGTCACCCTAAGCTAGACAGATGCCGTCACTCCATGTGTGTGATTTTATATGTCCTTTCTTTCTTATAATTTGCTCCCTTTCTGTTTTTATCGTCTTGTCACTTTAAATTAGTTTCAAATAGCATGGGCAGCCCTGACCCAGATATTAATTACATTGAGCACTGACCTACAGATGCTGTGTGGTATTTCACAGAAATGCATTGTTCCCATGAGGGAATCTGGAGAAATGTCTTGGGGGCATTGCATAAATCTGATATTGCAGGGGGTATTCAATAACTGTTAGGACGTCACAAAGGGGATTTCTTATATCCTAATTAAAGTATTGCTGTGCTGACATGTCCATAAAAAGTAGAATATTTCTTTTACAAAGAAGGATAGATCCTCCCAGCCAAACTGTGGTAAACTTGGGAAAGGTCACAAGTCTAAGTGTAGATGGGTTAAAGAAAAAAATAATCGTCCAAAAGGGAGACAGGCAGGAGGTACATACAGGACATGTCTATTTGTAATCAGGATATTTACTAATGTATATCAAGGCATATAGAACAAAAGGTAAAATGTACTCTTGTTACAGGGCCCCTCACCCCTTACCGTTTATCATGTATAACACTGGTGGCTTATGTAATAGTGGGATCATTGGACACCACTATGGACCAGGGTTCGGGTGCAACTGCTACCTCTACATCAGAGAATATGAGCACTGTTTAGACACATTTATTATTTCTACTCAACACCTTTAACTTAGCAAAACATAAAGGGGTTATCCAGGCAGCACCCGCCGGGATACAACGGGGTCGGAGCGGAAGTGGTGCTCTGATCCCTGTGTAGTGGCCGGCACTCATAATTGCAGGGGCAGCTATCATTTAAATGAGATTCTTAGGTCCAATGTCCATAGGCGGATTTGATTTGCAGAACATGGGACACCCGCAAATCAAGCCGACCATAGGGATGCATGGGTGTCCACAAATCAATTTAAGCATGCAGATTTGTTTTGCGGACCTTTTGGTCTGGAAAACAAATCACAGCATGCTCCATTTGTCTGTGGATCCTGCAGCGACGGCTTCTATTGAAGTCAATGGAAGCCGTCCGATCCGCGGCACACCCGCAGCTGACACTACAGAAGTGCAATGGATCCCGGGGGGAAGAAGTAGAAGAATTGAGAACAAAAACAAACTGTACTGCGCATGTCTGATGGTGCGCCGTGAGGACTATGAACAGTACAGCGAACCCGGACGTGGAGGGAACCGCGTGGATGTTGGGGATCCCGCTGCTGCGAAAATACAGGTAAATAGTGCTCACTGGCTGCGGGCAGGGCTGGATTCCATGCAGGGAATCCGACCCGCCTGTAGACATGAGTCCTTAGTGTGCAAGTTATGGCTTTCTCCAAGTAGAATTTTTGTTACATTTTTCAGCTTTCGTCACCTCACAACCTTAACCCTTTCCAATCCAATTTCTATTCTGGTTTTCCTAAGGGGCTTACTCTTTTTCTGTCATTATACAATGGTGCTATCTGCTGGCTAAAGCCAGTACTGCATGAGGTGACACGTTGGATAGGCTCAGACAGCAGAGAGGCTGGCAATATACAGTAAGAGAACCCGGACGGATGTCTTCCAACATCGGAGCTGTACAGCCCTAAATCATAATATCTTCAGAGGTGAGACAGTGGCCTGGAAAGGGTTAACATCACACTTCTGGAAAATTTTGAAAATCCAGAAATTGCTGAAAGTGAGGTGCCCATTCTTCCCCTAAATTCTAACCTAATTGGCCTCTACCTCCAACTGGTGCATACATAGGTGTCTTGTGACAGACCACTTCTTAAGCCTGCTTACGTATACAGTTCTCAAGAGTAATCATGACCTGCTTAGGAACTTATATTTCAAGAATAACTCAGGGCATGCATAGCAATAATAGTCATTTCGTAGTCAGGTTCCTGGGCAGGTCATAACAACTGCTGTCCAAGACCTGGGTATTGAGGCTGGCTTCATAGGGAACCTGTGGATCCCCTGACAGGGAAGACCACGAAGGTAAAAGTTTGGAGGTGGTTGTTTCCAATCCAAGCAAAAGGAGAAATTTCAACCTTGATACATAATCATTGTCATAAGTTCTATATATACACAAGTATTACAGATTTACAGCAAGGGATACATTTTGTTTTATGCATGTTTCATTGTGTGTTACATTTTGTATCATGCAGCTTTTAAAGGACTATTTCTGTAAAAGGAACTTGACTAGGAAATACCAAAATGTAGCGCACAGGTCTTTAAAACATGTTGTAATATTGTAAATTGGATAAATGAAATATGAAATATCTTATTACAATACTTGTTTTATTATATCTATAAAACATAGCACATTAATGTTTAAGTCTCCCAAATGAAGTAACATTGTATCATTCACTTGAGGAAGAACAATTAAAGTGACCTAAAAAAAACCTAATAGGATTCCATGTTTGCAGCTATACTGTTACACTCACTATAAAAGTAGGAGATTCACTACTCCTTAGTGAACGATTAGCAGGAATTTGGCCGAGTGCCTACCAGTGTCGGCAACCATCCCAATGTATGCCTTCCTGATTATATTAAACATTTATTTGCTTTCCAAAGCTGCAAATCATCACATTACTTGTTTTATAGAATTACGAGGATAGGTAGATTAGAACTGCTTGGAGTTTTTTCTTGCATCATTTGGCTTCAATGTTCTTCTGTTCAAATATTTTATTACAAAGCTAACACAAGTTTCAACATATATGCAGTAAGTGATTTGGTTTTATCAAGACCCGAGTTAAGTCTAGAAAGCAGTGGATTAATGAATCCTTAAAGCAACTGTCCAATCCTCTGGGCAATCCTTCTGGGATGTGATGACTACCGATCCTGTTAAAAAAGGAATACTTACCTTGTCTTCATTCCCATATGGCTTCTGTTCCAGCCAGCTATATCCGAATGAAGTGAATGGGCTGGGGCTGTACCCACATGGGCTATTCACTTACACAGGACTGCTCAGGATTTGCACAGGGCTTGCGCATTCTGGCTGCTCAGACTCATTGAATAGTTTCATAAAATATAGAACTTTGCTGCTAGGTTACAGATGCTCTTTAAAGGGTTTGTCCGGTTACTGGGCGACATCCCTTTAAGTGGGGCTGCCTGTAGTAAAATACCAAAGTGATCAGTACTTACCCCTCCATCGCTAACCGCATTCAGCGCTGTGGTCCTGGTGTTTGTTGTGACAGCTGACGTCACCGAAAATCAGGTGACCGCTATTTGGGAACTTCTGGTGGCGTAGGGGTAAGCAATTTCTTTCTACGGGCAGCCCTATTGAAGGGATGTTCTCAGGTAACCGGACAACCCCTTTAAGGTGAGCTTAAACTTGCATGGTAAAGGGAAAGTCATGACTGACTCTTAAGGTGATGTCACATCGTAACGTTTTCTTGGCAGACTGTCTTTGCGGGGTGGTTTATCATTGACTTCCCCAGTCATCTTTTACCCCCCCCCCCCCCAGCAAGGATGGAAGGCTGAGTCAACCTTGAGCCGGCTACCTGAACCAAGCTGGGATTGAACCTGCAACCTTCAGGTTGTGAGCGAGAGCTTGTACACAAAGTTAGCAGTAACTCCGTTTTACACAATATGTGATTTTAATCTATTGCACATATGTTATTTTGTAAAGTCCTATATAGTTGTGATATTTGTGTGGGTGAATTTGTACTGCATGGCTAAATTGCCTGCGATGACATAACTAGAGCTGTATATTTGCACGGCATTGATAATTATGGAGATATTGCTTAAACCAAGTTCTAAATGCTTGTAATATTTAGCAGAGAGATTTTTTTTTACAAATCTCCGTGGTTGATGAAAAACATTTGTCCAGAAAACCACAATAATGTCAAATATTCTAATTGCTTTCTAGTACTTTAAATCTATATTACTAAAGAAGAACACCGATCTGAGCCGGGCCTGCTCCCCGCAGGATAAGACTTACATGCTTTCCATTAAGAATAAATCTCATTTAATTAAAACCTTATCACAATCCCATTTGTGTTTAATTCTGTGACAAAGACCATTTCCTTCTTCATTATTATTATTTAGGAGTGAACAGTTTTATTTAATTAGTATACTTGATATTAATCTACATCTATTTTGTCCGTTTAGTCGGGATAGATTTTCGGACAGTTTATGGGTCAGCCCTCTACATGCGGTTCTGTTTTGTGCTGCTTCTTTCTAGTATAGCGGTTCTGGGATTGCTTCCTTTCCAGATAGTCTGGTGCAGGTCTTCTGTGTGTTTCTCCATCTCCTGGTTCTTGTGGGAGTGGTATTAGCCTCACCTGTGGGTAATTTGTCAGGACTATTTAGCCTGGCCTGGGGCTTGGCTTGGGTTTGGTTTATTTTCAGTCTTTCGCTGGCTGTGGAGGAAGCCAAAGCTTAGAGCAGGTTCCCCTGTTTACCTGCGCCTACGCAAAGCTAAGTACATCGGTTATTATCTTCTACATCTTGTTCACTGTGGTATTCTCCTGTCCCCACGTAGGGCTAGCTAGTGGCCTAGGTATGTGGTCAGGTTCGTCCTTCTCAGGGCGGCTTACCTGATTATAGGCAGGTCTCTTCCCTGGGTAGGTTGTTTAGGGACAGCATTTTCCCTGTAATGGTTGTCTTTATTGTTTACCACTGTTGGGTGTGCATTTGTGGTAGTATTTTAGTTTACGGATCCAACACGTCCTGTTTTGACTCGACACTTTCAGTTCGATCATTTGCATGTTGGTGTCGGCTTTGATACTATCAATCCAGCGCTTTTTTTGGTGGCCAGATCTTCTTTTGCCACTGACCACTCTAAACATAATCAATGTTTCTAAATCTTTACCCCTTAAGGACCGGGGTGTTTCGGTCCAAAAAGACCATTTAAAGATTTTACCCATGTGGTGGTTTTACTGCCCATTTTTTTTCTTCAGCTACCAAGCTACTAAAATAATTTTTGCTGCGCTTTTTTTTGTGCAATTTTTTTATATCTTTTTTTGCAGAATTTTTTCCCATTTTAAGGCAAAGTTAGACGAGCGTCTTTTTGCGCATGGCTATGTGAGCAAAAGAAAGCACGTCTGATAGAACCATTGGTTCCCTATGATGTGTTTACATGTCCGTCTTTTACAGGCGCAAAAGATAGAACATGCGTGCAGCAGCAAGGTCTGTGCTGCACTTAAAGATTCCCCCCATGGAGTCCCCTCATAACTGAACACTGTGACAGTGACAAGGGGACTCTCCGTGGGGATGAAAGAATGCCCTGTCACAGCTGTGGCAGAGGATCGCGATGTTCTCCCATTGGTTTCAATGGGGCCGGCACTGCAGCTTGAAATATAAGCCCTTCCCTGAAAATCATCTCTATCTTGTGTAAAAAGTTAAAAAATATATACTCACCTCTCCGTCGCTGTCAGGGCTCCAGCGTGTCTTGTCGCTTGGCTCCCAGTCACTGCTCTAAAGTTCTTTAACAGAAAGGGCTGCGTTTGATTGGCTGAGCGCTTAGCCAATCATAGGCAGCGCTCAGCCATTCATTGAATGACAGCTGAGTGCTGCCTGTGATTGGTCACAGCACTCAGCCAATCAGACATTGAATTTAATGAATGGCTGAACGCTGCCTCTGATTGGCTGAGCACTGTAACATTGAATTCAAAGAATGGCTGAGCACTGCCTCTGATTGGCTGAGCGCTGTGACCAAGCACAGGCAGCTCTCAGCTGTCATTTAATGAATTGCTGAGCGCTTTCTGTGATTGACGGAGCACTCAGCCAGTCAGACACAGCCCTTTCAGGAGGCAGGGATTTTTAAATATTTAAATTTTAGTTTTTGCTATGGATTAAAGACCAGGATCAAGCATAAATTTACGGTGCTTGGTCCTTAAGGGGTTAGAGGTGATGACAAATGCACAAGATTCCTTCCAAGGCACCTGGGATGGAGAACGAGGTTAAAAAAAATGTCATGGAGAGAAACTGTAGACATTGCGACAGAAAAAAGGCATATTATATATATTCCTACTGAGCCAAACAAACACCTAGAAGACATAAGCATTGAAAGGAGAGCTGCATGAGTCATAGGATGTAAAGCCCACAGTATATAACAACATATCACAATGTGGTATGATATTACATTTTCAGCACATGAGAGGAGAACAACCACACAGCCACATAGAACAAAAACAGCCCCTTTTGGATCCTGGATGAATTGCTTCAAATGTCTCATAAATCATAATTAGGAAAATTTCAAGCGACCACTGGTTCGAAGGAGATTACAATGGTGCTGCAGCTATTTAAATTATTCACTTTTCAACTATACTTAATGGGCAAATCTCAGGTTACAAACTGGAGGTGGTGCCCATAAAAGACTCCTTTTTCCATGTGGTGTGATTGATGAAGACTAAACTCCATAGTACAGAAGATCCTATGCGTAATATGGGTTCATGAGGCTGCAATATTTACAGAACTAGATTTGGGAAGTCAAGAGATACACCAAAAAAGACAGAAATTGGTTGAGACATGAAGGTTAGAACACATTACACAAGAGCTGGAGGAAATGTTTAATCGGGAATGTATTTTAGTGAGACAGTAAAGGTGGTTTCACATCTGTGTTGGAACCTCTGGTCACAGACCTGGCTCAAAGTACTGGGAGAAAAAGCGTTTTTTCTTCTATCTAAGACCTGGTCAGTTGAGTGGAAACCGAATAGACACCATTATAGTCAATAGGGTCTATTTGGCACTGTTGGTTTCTTTCCTGAGATGGAGCAGTTCGGCCAGGGATTCCCCTTTCCTGCTCCCCTAATGAAGCAGGAAAGCAGAACCCCAAGCAGAGGTGTGAAACCACCCTAATTCAGCCACCCACTTTTGCCTGTAATATACATGAGTTTTCTATTGAGTGTCCAAATTGTAAACATTATTGTGAACTAGTAAAGGAGAAATGGTTGTCAAAGTCTAGAGATTAGAGATGAGCGAGTATACTCGCTAAGGCACATTACTCGAGCGAGTAGTGCCTTAGCCGAGTATCTCCCCGCTCGTCTCAAAAGATTCGGGGGCCGACGGGGGGCAGGGAGCGGCAGGGGAGAGCGGGGAGGAACGGAGGGGAGATCTCTCTCTCCCTCTCTTCCCCCCGCTCCTCCCTGCAACTCACCTGTCACCCGCGCCGGCCCCCGAATCTTTAAAGACGAGCGGGGAGACACTCAGCTAAGGCACTACTCGCTCGAGTAATGTGCCTTAGCGAGTATACTCGCTCATCTCTACTAGAGATGTACTGTTAAACGCACACTAATGAATATCTCTATAAGGCCTCTATAAGGCTACACGGTGGCTTTGGCTGTGACGGGGGTCAGTAGCACTGCGACACTGCATTGCCAGTGAGCTCAATGGAATAACGTTCCGAGTCGCAGTTTGCTACAACTGTGACATCGCAATTGCAAGCAATTCAACCAGACAGTACTTTTGCAACAATGATGCTTTGGTTGTGGCAACCTGTAGCAGCCCATTACTCCCAGTGCAACTCTATTACATTCAATGGCAGTGCAATGCCCCAATGCTACACAGCAATCTTTGGTCATGTGACCCCTGTTGGAGTCAAACTCATCATTTAGCCCTAGCTGTCATGTTGCCATAATGGTCGGAAAATGCATAACATCTCCTTTTATTCTAAATGGATTGCTTGCAGTAACTTGCCGTGAATAGCTGGTAGCTCAGTGAATCAGGTCTCAGAATTTACTATTGTCTTGGGGACTTATAAAATCTTGATCCTGTTCCTGTCAAAAGAAAAAAAAATGAAAAGGCTAAAAAAGTCACAGCTTGAAATGTTCATATGAAATATATAAGGTGTCAAGCTTTGAAACGTTCTGGACCTGAACAAATCTTTTGTGATAGAACAGCTTTTCTGAACTTTAAAGCCGGCGGTGTTGTAGCGTTGTTTTTATTACTTTTATATACAAAATGACTTGTTGTTACTTAACTGAATGACAAAAGATGATGTGTTTGCTTTCTGTTCTCTAAAGACTTATTAAATGCTTTTTCTATTACTGAATTCCACTTTTCCAGACACCCAATTTGCTACCTGCCCTATGGGTGCAGGCACACGTGGCAGGTGTTGGCGCGGGTCATCACCAAAATCCACAAAGCATTTTCTGCTGCAGATTTTAATGCGGATCCCCAACAGACTTTACCTTTTCAGGGCTTATTCAGACAGACGCATTTGCACACATGCAAAATCTGCTTACGCAAAACACAGAGAATAAGAACCATTTGATTTCAATGGGTTCGCTCTCATAAGCGCGCTAAGATTTTGCAGGCGCAAGAATTTAGGACCTGCTCTATTTTTCTGCATGTTGCGCATTGAAACTGCCATAGAAGTCTACAGCAAGGGCAAAATTACGCAAGAGGAAGGGTGCGCCACAGCGCAAATCGCATTAGGATTTATGATTTAATTACCAATCAATTCCACAGAAAGGGAGTGTCACGTGTGCGTGTGAACTGTCTCTGTGCAAAAAGTACAGTAATAAGTGGTGACACGTGCAAGACCCTGATTATCTGGCTTTTCAAATATTGTTCATGCGGCGATCATATTGGCGCTAACACTCGTCTGAAGCCGGCCTGAAAGGAAGATGTGAAATCTGTAAATTTTGGTGTAGATTCTCTGCTGTGGAAAATACACACCAAATCCACACCCTTAGGGCTCTTTGACACGGGCGTCAGCGTTTTTACGTTTGCCCGCCGGTGCGCTGTAAAAACGTGGGAACTGGCTCACAAAGCTGACATTTGTGCACCCTTTCAAATGGCCCAGGCCTGGCGCATATACAGTGAGCCCACAATGCCATTGGGCTAAGCTGTCTCCCCCTTCTCTTGCAATGGGAGGAGGCAGGATGGGGCATGAGCTAGTGTGCTAAGCTCCTGCCCCTTGTCTGCAGCCAGCCTTGGGCGGAGAGGAGGAGGGCAAGGGGTGGCAGTGTAGCAGTCACACTGCTAAACTCCCTCCCCACTTCCCTTCTCCGGCCACGGTCATTGGCTACCATAGGGGTCTATACAGCCGCCGACGCATTCTGGCCAATATAGCGCCGCGGCAATATGTCGATATGATCTGATGCATTGGAATCCAATGCATCAGATGGTAGTGTATATATCAGACGGCCGTGAAGATATACGCTCGTGTGAATAAGCCATAGGCGTACCATGAGGGGGAGCAGGGGGAGCTGTTGTGACCCGGTCCTTGCTCTGTGGGGGCCCAGAAGCCCCGCCATATTCAAAATGCACACTTGTGCATTCTGTAGAAGGCGGAGCAGGGAGACCGACATTACACTAGCAGCCGCGTGATTGGTGCGGCCGGGGTGTGTGGCTGCTGGAGAGGAGGGGAGGCTGACATACCCATGCAGCTGTGGCTCCTCTCGGGTAACTTCTCAGTGTCGGCAGCCAACAGGTTCTCTCTGGTTCCATAAACATTCTTTGCAGTAAAGTCCTGATTGGCTCCTCCCACAGGCTGGTCACATGACTGGCCACATGAGTGTGACATCATCAGAGGTCCTTGACAGACAGCACCTACCTGCACCTGCCTCAGGTAGTTAACCATGTGCTGAGGAGGACCCCTCCGTCTGCTGGGAGTCCCACAAACTAGTGGAGTTAGAGAGGTAAGGAGATTTACATGGAGTTCATGCAACAACCCTCCATCTATAACCTCACTGACCAGCAGTCAATGCCTGCCGTTAACCCCTTCATGACCAGCCTGGTTTAGGAACTAATGGGCAACCAAAGTCTTTATTTTTGTGCATTCCTGGGGTCAGAACTTTTTTTTTTTCTTTCTTGTTGACATGTTTGTTTTGAGGACTTGTTTTTGCCTGACAAGTTATTTATTTAACCCCTTCCCTCGCCATGGTACTACCCGCAAAATGACGTACCCTTACGTCATAGGGATAGCACGAGATCATGGCAGATCTTACACTATCCCGCAGCAGGAGTCGGCTGTCACTAATAGCCGGCCTACCACTGCGACAGGGGGGTTGCATCGGAGATGCGCCCGCCTGCACGCTGTTAACCCCTTCTTTGTCGCAATCTAAGTAGATCGCGGTAGGGAAAGGGTTCACTGAGGGAGCGCCCTCCCTCTGTGACTTCAGACGGCTCTCGCCGTCTATGTCTAGTCTATGTATCCAAAAATTGCACTGTTACAAACTACAGTTTGCTATGCAAAAAACAAGCCCTTTATATGGCCACTGCACGAAAAAATAAAGTTATAGATTTTGAAAAAAATGCAGATGAAAATCCCCCAAAAATCGTTCGCCAAAAGGATTATGCCCAAAATAGGCCATGTCCTTAAGGGGTTAAGTTTTTATACAATATTTCTTTTTTTTTTTAATGTCTTCACTTTTTTTAATACACTCAACACCCATTATTTTTTTATTTTATTTTTTTATAGATTTGCTTTTCAGTCGCTGCATTCCAGGAGATATTGTTTATTATTGTTTTGTTTTTTTCACGGGATGAACTGTAAGACCCTGTTGTACCGCCTCTAGCTTGGATACAAGATGTGATACAGGTGGGCATGGAGGCTCTAGTACCCTGTTGTACTGCCTCTAGCTTGGATACAGGTGGGCATGGAGGCTCTGGTACCCTGTTGTACTGCCTCTAGCTTGGATACAAGATGTGATACGGGTGGGCAGGGAGGCTCTAGTACCATGTTGTACTGCCTCTAGCTTGGATACAAGATGTGATACGGGTGGGCAGGGAGGCTCTAGTACCATGTTGTACTGCCTCTAGCTTGGATACAAGATGTGATACGGGTGGGCATAGAGGCTCTAGTACCCTAATGTACTGCCTCTAGCTTGGATACAAGATGTACTACGTGTGGGCATGGAGGCTCTAGTACCCTGTTGTACTGCCTCTAGCTTGGATACAAGATGTGCTACGGCCGAGCATGGAGGCTCTAGTACCCTGTTGTACCTCCCCTAGCTTGTATACAAGATGCGATACGGTCAGGCATGGAGGCTCTAGTAACCTATTGTACCACCTCTAGCTTAGATACAAGATGTGATACAGGTGGGCATAGAGGCTCTAGTACCCTGTTGTACCACCTCTAGCTTGGATACAAGATGTGATACAGGCAGACATGGAGGCTCTAGTACCCTGTTGTACCACCTCTAGCTTGGATACAAGATGCGATGCGGTCAGGCATGGAGGCTCTAGTACCCTGTTGTACCACCTCTAGCTTGGATACAAGATGTCTTACGGGTTGGCATGGAGGCTCTAGTACACTACTGTACCGCCTCTAGCTTAGATACAAGATGTGATACGGGTGGGCATGGAGGCTCTAGTACCCTGTTGTACCGCCTCCAGCTTCGATACAAGATGTGATACAGTGGGCATGGAGTATCTCATACACTGCTGTCTGCCTCCAACTTGGATACAAGATATAATATGGATGGGCAGGGAGGCTCTAGTATCCTGTTGTACCACCTCTAGCTGGGATACAGGATGTGATGCAGGCGGGCATGGAGGCTCTAATACCCTGTTGTACCACCTCTAGCTGGGATACAGAATGTGATACAGTGGGCATGAAGGCTCTAGTATCCTGTTGTACCGCCTCTAGCTTGTATACAAGATGTGATATGGGTGGGCAATAGAGGCATGCAGGTTCTATATGGTATTATGTGTCCACATTTGCTGTAACTGAGCCTCTAGATCATGCAAACTCGTAGGCTGTAGGAGCTGGCATCCCAAATGGTCATAAATGTTCTATTGGTGATGAATCTGCTGACCGGGCAGCCATGGAAGTGTGACAATGTTTTGGAAGCATTCCTGTGAAACCCTTGTGTGTGCGGCCAACACAGGCGTACCATGATTCAAAAGTACAAAAAAAAACGTGAACATACCCTAAGGCCACTCTAAGACGTGCGTTCAGAAAACACGCTGAATGCTCTCAGCTCTTCCAGCCTCCTCCCCCTGCAGAGAGGGACGCCATATATCGGCTGGGGGTGAAAACCCAGCTGATATACGGTCATCTGAATGCGTCCTAAAATCGTGGCTCTTGAAAATCACCGCTTCTGAGCTCACATCTGAGTAAGCGCATTCAAATCAATGTGAGCAGTGTACCGCGATAAAAAGCGGTGTGTGTGAGAGTGGCCTAAGGGGCTACAAACAAATGTTCATGTAGTGCAGGAAATGCATTAATGGGGCTAATTCATGTATGGAAATTTGTTTTGCAGCTGTATGCAGCACGATTTAGGTATGGGTATGCGGTGAGAAAGGGAAGGGGGGTAGGAGGGGGCCTGAGCTGAACTTTTGCACCCAGGCCCCTGAGCCTCTAGGTACGCCGGTAGAATAAGCCCTTAGGGCTACTTCAGAGGGGCATATTTCAAAATATGCTTGCTCCTGTACAACCTTTTTGCACAAAGAAAGAGTGTATTTTGCACATGGCTGTATTTAAATCAAGTGGAAATCCCCCCGCCCTGACTTATACGCCTACTTAGGCAAACAAAGTACCGATGCACGTGGGTATGCACAGCGTTTTGCAGAAACCGGAGTATGGTGTGTGTGTGTGTGTGTGTGTGTGTGTGTGTGTGTGTGTGTGTGTATATGTGTGTATGTGTGTGTATATATATATATATATATATATATATATATATATATTACTCACAATATATGTGCATGTTTGCGGACCTTCCATACACCTTTTTGGTGCACAAATCAGAGCAAGTGCTTTTTTTTTTTTTTTTGCGACTGTGAGAACCATGTGCACAAAACAAAGAAATGAAAATGAACCCATTAAAATCAATGGATTCTTTTCTCCACGTTTGGCGCACTGGACTTTCCCGCACTCAAAAACGTGCCCTTAGGCTTCCTTCACAGGAGTGTATGAATATATGCGCAGGTATGAGCGGAGCATTTTTGTAGGATGAACAATGCTTTTTTATGCCCGCAAGGCATGTTCATTTGTGTGCAGCAAACAAAGATGCCCTGATTGAAATGGCTAATTAGTCTAATGAGTGCATATGATGCATTTTCCTTGCTTATTGTGCACGCATTTGAACACCCCTGTTGACTTCTATGGGGTCTTTTGGTGTGCAAATGTGCAGGAAAACAGATCATAAAATGACAGCTGAGTGCTGCCTCTGATTGACCACAGCGCTCAGCCAATCAGAGGCAGCACTTTCTGGAGGTGTGGATTATTCAATCCCCGGCCTCCAGAACAGAGAAGACGACTACTGGGGCCAGAGAAAAGAGTAGGTGAGTTAATCTTTTTTTTTTTTTTTTTGCTTTCTTTTAAAGCTACCCATGATTTTCAGGGAAGGCCTTATATTTTAAGCCCTTCCCCGAAAATCATCCCTGCAAACCCATTGCTTTGAATGGAGTTGCAGCAGTGCTGGCTTCATTGAAAGAAATGGGATAGCATCACGGACTTCTGCCACAGCTGTGGCAGAGGATTCATTCATCCCCGTGGTCCCCATGGGGATGAAGGAATCCCTTGCCATAGCTGTCACAACTGTGTCAGGGGAACGCCAGCCCCATTGAAAGCAATGAGCAATATCACAGATTCTTCTTTGCGATGCGAGGTTACAGTGAAAATATCGCAAATGAGAATGAAACTATTGAAAATCATTGGTTTCATTATCGTGCGTTTTCACTCACTCTTGCATCATGAGGATGATGGATCGCCAGTGGGTGTTCACCCTTGGGGCCCTTTCACACAAGTGGAATATTTCCGTCGGGACATTGTTTAATTTGGTGCTGTCTAATTCTCCGCCAAAATCCGTAGGGCTAACTGGTGAGGAATTGCAGTCTAATTTATGCCATTTTCATTCTGCATCAAAATCCATACGGAGCCGTGGGAATTTTGGTGCAGAATTTACCGCGTTTTTTTGTGCGGATTGCACGCTAATTCTTCCCATCTGAAAGCACCCTTACGGAACTCCTCTCCGCCAAAGAACAGTCCGAAGACTCTCACACTCATATTCAAGATTCTATCTAGAGTAGAACTTGCGAACTCTCAAAAGGGCACCAAATATGCTTAATATCATATATGGCACTATGGAGTGCAGCCATCTAATAGCAGTTTTGGCCAGGCAGTGACTATCCATGCATTGGAGTATACATAATTTACACTAAAGCAATGCTTCTTAATCCAGTGCACTTCAGCACTTGGCAATAATCTAACAGCATTCTCTACTGCATATCATAACACTTCTTCATATGCAGGTAATCAACTAAGGCAGTTACGCAGATGGGACATTGGCTTCAATGTTAGGGAGTGCAGCCATGATGTTATTTGTTATTTGATGTGACATTTGGGTACTGAAGCACCTAGCTGGGGTCTCTGGGTGTGCCTACTCTTCCTCTAATCTCTTGTGATCTCTGATCAGTCCTGGCAGAGAAGAGATTGGGCAAGCTTTAGAGAGCAGGAAGGAGACAGCTAGGAGACTGCATAGGGACTGTGTTTTAAACAAAGAAAAGCAACTGCAAAAGACAAGAGGCAGCTGGTGAACTGTGTTGGTTAAAGGTGTTGTCTCGCGATAGCAAATGGGGTTACATCGTGCATTAAATATGAGCCATACATAAGTTATTCACTTACCTGCTCCGTTGCTGGCGTCCCCGTCTCCATGGCTCCGTCTAATTTCGGGGTCTTCTTGCTTTTTTAGACCCTTGCGCAGAAGGGTCTTCTCCCTTCTGGTCGGCCCGGGTACGAGCGGCGTTCTGGCTCCGCCCCCTTCTACGCGTCGTCACGTAGCTCCGCCCCGTCAAGTGTGCCGATTCCAGCCAATCAGGAGGCTGGAATCGGCAATGGACCGCACAGAGCCCACGGTGCACCATGGGAGAAGACCCGCGGTGCATCGTGGGTGAAGATCCCGGCGGCCATCTTGGAGAAGGAAGAAGTCGCAGAGTGGGGATTCGGGTAAGTAATATATATTTTTTTAATTTTAACACATCTCTTGGGTTTGTCCTGCGCCGAACGGGGGGCCTATGCAAAAAAAAAACACACTGCACAACACTGCACAGCACACTGCAAAACAACAGAGGTTACAGCCAGAGAGACCCCCACTGAAGCCGCTACAGTGAGAGGTTACCATTAAGAGTACTCCAAGAGGTCGTAAGTGAGGTTCGGCCTCAGTAAAGGCTGAGTGTGCACATTTGCATAAGGACTATTGAGAGTAAAGCAGGCCTGCTAAACACATTATATCACTCAGCATATACTTAGGGAAAGAGAGTAAAGCTTCTCTGTTGATTTTTCAAAGACATTTCTTTGAAAGTCTTTAGCAACTTCATGCTCTTTGCTTCTTTTCCAGAAAACTTACATTTTAATATGGACTGTGTGCAGCAAGCCACTGTAGTTGGGTTAACACTGGAGATGAGCAAGCACACTCGGTTAAGGCAGATAGTAATTAGCTAATTACAGCTGTTAACATTGTCTCAGCTGTCAGCCCTGCAGAACAAGGGAATGTAATCAGGGAACAGCGGGTGGTCTGTTCTCTGAATACAGCTCCCAGCCGCTCACACACTGCTACTTAGTACTAATAAGCATATGTACCAAGTAGTAGTTTATCCAAAATGATCGCTCAAAAGCCATCTTTTGAGTGATCATTTTTGCAGTGTAAATGCATCTTCAGGCCCAATGCACACAGGCGGACTTGCATTGCGAAATCTGGAAGCGGCATCCGCCTCTGGATTCCGCAGCAAATACTGCCTATAGACATGCTAGGCAAAATCGCTTTTCCATGTCCGTGAGCGGAAACCCGTTGCGATTTTCCGCTCACAGAGGGAAAATTGCAGCATGTTCTTTTATCGTGATTTCCGCGCGGTCGGTTTCTATTGACTCCAAGGGAAGCTGTCTGATTTGCGGTCCATCACAATTGAATTCGTGGAATCCACGTCATCGTCTAGCGACAGCGCAGTGTCACCTGTACTGCACAAGTGCCGGCCAGCGCTTCCGCAGTACAGATGAAGAAGACTATGGACAGGTACACAGGGGGTCAGCAGGAGTCACTAGCCGGACATCAGGTCGGATTCCGCTGCGGCATCCTGCATGCGAACTCTGACCCAGCCGTGTCCATTCAGCCTAAGGTTTGAAGAGGAAAAGAAACTTTTAATGACTACCAACAGGGCAAGCAAGCCTTCTGCAAAGCTGGTAAACAGTCTGGGACAATCAGTGACCCCTCCACCAAACTAAACAACTTCTGGAGAAAAGAAGTGAGGTTGTGAACAGCTGCTTTTTGGTTAATAGGGAAACGGTTCATGTTGGACACTCTTGCATTGTCTATATGGACACTCTGGTGTTGTTAATTTTGGCACTCTAGCACTGTAAATGAGATTATTCCCACACCGTTAATGGAGGTATTTCAATGCACTTGGACCTCTCCCCAATTACTCCCCTGCTTCTTCTCTCTGCCAATGCCTTCATGGCTGCCGTTTGCTGTGAGAATCCAGTTCAAGTTATTATCATTGACATATAATGCTTTCAACAACCTGTCCCCTCCATACATCTCTGACCCATTATCCTAATTCATCCCCACACATAACCTCTGGTCCTCACAAGACCTCCTCCTCTACTCTCCCCTAGTGTGCTCCTCACATAATCGTCTCCAAGATTTTGTTCCTATACTTTGGAACTCGTTACTTCAACGCATCAGACTCTACCACCAGCAAAAACTTCAAAAGTAACCTCAAAACCCACCTCTACAGAAAAGCCTACAAACTTTAATATAATATAAACCATATTGCCACCACACCTACTATCTCTTTCCCCTTCCCCTATACTGTATGCCCTTACGGCTAAGGTCCTCTCTCCCGATGTATCAATTTGTTAGACTGTGTCTGTAACAAGGGGGCATCTAGAGGAAATAAGGTTTCTGCACCAACACAGAAGGGGTTCTTTACAGTTAGAGCAGTGAGACTAAGGAACTCTCTGAGGATGTGGTGATGGTGAAACTTGGAAACTAATTAGAATTCTTTCCTATTGTACACCTATGGCCCAAATCGTTCACATGTTATTTTCGAGTGACATTTTTATCACCTGCGGTTGGCTGTCTGAATTGCATTCACAAGGACAAATCTAACAATCATGCATTTGATACTATTTTCAAATCCATAGATAGTTTATAATTTTGCTGTTTTTTAGAAGTTGTACTTCCTGGAATGACATAAACTAAATGGATGTCTATCATGTGATTCCTACAAAAAGAGAAGAAGAGCACAACGTTTATGTGGTGTTACAACTCGTACACAAATCATCAGTGTTACATTATGGTTTTATTTCCAGAATTACAATATTTCACTAAGGAAGCTGTTTTTACAAGGCATCTGCCAGTGTTTGTCTAGAGCATATAAGAAGCTTCAGGTCGATGCTATTGGTCTGCAGCATATGGCCACTGTGCCGCCTGTAAAAATAAAGCCTTGATTTAAGGGTTGATGAAGTCATTCTCATGGGAGATGACATTGGAGTGACACAAAGAATGCATGTGTCTAATTTCAATCTACTTAAACGATTAAAGCCCATTTAACATATGTGTTCCTGTGCTTTTAACATTCTGGCAAAAGCTTTAAATATATTGCTTTACCTTTTCTTGGATACACTGGAAATTGTGTATATTGTAGACAGACAGATAATATAAAAATATCCCTATTTTTTGTTCAATGGTTGATTATCATATGGGTAATTTAGACAGCCATCTGGGGCCCAAGGCTTCTGGGACCCATGGTCATCCACCCAAAGTGCCCATATAATAATCGGCTCCTGGTATAGGCTGCAATGGTCTCACACTGGTCCAATACATATTTACAGTAAGGCAGTAAAGGAACAACCCATGTCAAAAGGGCACCTTCCTCCCTGCTGGAAAGAACAGGGGACAAAGGAGTAAGATGCTGGTAATAGGACAGCATGACCTATCAGGAGAAATAGGGGACTGAGAAAAGGAGGGGGGAGAAGAAGAGAGAGAATCCCAGGAGCAAGGAGAAGACAAGAGAAAGAGAGAGTAGACGTACAAGAGGAGATGATGGGTTGAGGATTGGGCAAATGAATCTGGGAACCAATAATAGGGCCTTCACTCAGGGAACAGGAGCAGGGGAGCACGGTGCTGTGCAGTTGTGTTCTGGCCTTCTCTCCGCCCTGGGCAATGAACAGCCCACAGTGGGGTATTCTTTTACTACTTGACCCCATTCACAGATTCAGGCTTTTACTCAGATAGAAACCTGTATGAAAAATCAATTAAAAATCTGCATTCCATGCATATGAATGATGTTCCCACAACCCTGCCAAAACACATATGAGAGAAAACCTCTGTGCAGACTCTTGTCCACGCCGCAGGAGGAAACGATCTGGGAGAATAAGGAGCATGCTACCCTACTTACTGCCATGCATGTCAGGTGTCAGTGTTGAATTCCTGCCACATTTGCGTTTGTAAACAAGAGCTGAATTTGCTTATTATTATTATTAGCTTATTTATTGTTATTATATTACTTTTGCATACATTTTGAGAAGATACATTAAATTCACAAAATAGCAGACAGAAGTGTGAATTTGGCACAGGTGCAACATAATGAAGTATACTATCTGAAAATGGAAAACGTTACACAAATGTATCAAAATAAGCTAATTTTACATCTGTGACATTCTAAACTTTCTACAAAACTTTCGGTCTGGCTGAAGGAGCGAGGTTACACTTGTTTTCTGATGTAAATGAAGTCATATCCTCAAACGGATGACTGTAAGGATAACATGCTGCCTAGTACTATGTAGACCTGTCATAAATGCATGTGCAATTCTTTACTAGATTAGCAGTTTTGTTTTAGTACATAGTTGCTTCCCAACAATGCATGCAGGCTTGAAGGTAACAGTATTGAAAATTAACTCTTGCTGAAATGCAGAATTGATGCTGGTAATTAGAGATGAGCGAGTATACTCGTTTCGAGTAATTACTCGATCGAGCACCGCGATTTTCGAGTACTTCCATGCTCGGTTAAAAAGATTCGGAGGGCGCCGGGGGCGGGGGGAGGCGTGGCAGAGCGGGGGGTAGCAGCGGGGAACAGGGGGGAGCCCTCTCTCTCTCCCGCTCCCCCCCCCCCACTCCCTGCTGCAACCCCCCACTCACCCACGGCGCCCCCCGAATCTTTTCGCCCGAGTACGGAAGTACTCGAAAATCGCAGTGCTCGGACGAAAAAGGGGCGTGGCCGAGCAGGCTTGCTCATCTCTACTGGTAATGCATATTCACATACTGCCGGGCAGAGGAAGTCGGATGTTGGGAAGTACTTCTGAGCTATAGACTCATAGGTGAATTTTTTTTTTTTAACTTTGGTTAAGGAAAGCCCAAGAAAGGAAGGGCTGAGCCACATTTTACCTTCCTCGCAGAGGTTTTCCTTAATGTTGTGGGACGTTTTTGAGGACATTATTCCGTAGACTATAGATGTATTGAATATTTGATTACTGCATCACATGTATGTATATATTAAACTCCAGAGATTTGATTCATTAGTCGCTCAGTTCCTTTGAGGCTGCCTTTATGACTAATTTATGAGGTGACAGCTGAGCTAATCTATGTAGCATCCAACAAGAAGGGACAATGAGGGGTTATACAGAAGGCTGGTCAGCCCTGACACAGCTCATATGGCCTAACCGAACTTCTTTGGAGAAGTTTTTTTTTTTAGTTAATCAAATGATTCCCTCAAAATATGTATCTGACTTATTTTTGCCATGACCTTATTAAGTGGATTGGTGCTCTTTGAAGAAGTTGTATTAAGTGCTCCTTGCAAACAAAATGCTAACTGTAACCAGGAGAATTTACTAGGTTTGTCATTTATTCACTCTTTCAGCTGGGGAATTGACCTTTTCATTTCAGCGGGTGACTGGGGATGCAGGTTTTTAAAAGGGTACCAGTCCAAGAGAGCCGAATTGCTCTGATAGTTTTTCACAAGAAATTGGAAAATATTGAATTCTACAAGATTTGCAGCATCCAATCAACATTATCAATTAAGTGACATCTAATTTTTTTGTTTTGGGCTTTAATTGACTTTTGCATACTGGCGTAACTATAAGGGATGCAGAGGAGGCGGTTGCACCCGGGCCCAGGAGCCTTTGGGGGCCATAAGGCCTCACTTTTCCATATAGGGAGCCCAGTACTATGAATAAAGCATTATAGTTGGGGGCCCTGTTACAGGTTTTGCACTGGGGCGCAGGAACTTCAAGTTACGCCTCTGCGTTAAAGGATTAAGAGAAGTTGCCGGCCCCAAGATAAACTTTTGCACCCAGGCCCATGAGCCTTTACTTACACCCCTGCTTTTGCATATACAGTCAGCAATTGGCCTTTGTGCATATAGTACAGCTTTATTTGCCATTATTGATACCATAAATAGATTTTTCACCAGTTATGTTGTAGAATGCAAGGGGAAAAAAATTTTGAACATTGTATTTTGCTAATTCGCAAATGAATAAAAACTATATTATTTTCAATACTAGATTACATATCTGGGCCCTCTAGGCACAATGGCCTATTGTTTAAGTATTCTTAATATATTGATCTATATTGTCATGTTGCTGTTAAGTAAGGAATCACCTGTCCACAATCAGGCTTGGTGCAAGCCACTCTGGCTAACAACACCCAGGGGCCACAGGTTTTGACTATTTATCCCCTCTTTTACGGATGTAACCTTTGCTGTTATGAATCTCTAGAGGGCATCACCAGAATAGCCACTGATTGGTGGAGCAAACAGATGTCAAACAAGCCAGGGGTCAGTACCTGGTGTATCCCGAAAGGAGCTGCCTGGATAACCAATTTAAGTTTGTGGCATACATTGCATGTATATATGCATCAGTGCCAAGGGGACTGCAAGGAACAAGTCAAAAATCAAACAAGTAGTGAGTAGAGATGAGCGATCGTGCTCGTTTAGGACAATTACTCGATCGAGCATCGCTTTTTTTCGAGTAACTGCCTACTTGGACGAAAAGATTCAGGGGGCGCCGGGGGTCGGTAGGGTGGAGCGGGGGGAACAGGGGGGAGCTCTCTTTCTCTTTCCCCCCCGCACTCCCCTTCGCAACCCCCTGCTCACCCCCGGCGCCCCCTGAATCTTTTTGCCCGATTGGGCAGTTACTCGAAAAAAGCGTTGCTCGATCGAGTAATTGCTCTAAACAAGCACGTTCGCTCATCTCTAGTAGTGAGGCAAATCCAAAGTCAGAATCCAGGTATCAGCACCAGTGAGTAATGCAAAAAGTAGTCAATATAGTTGGGTGAGTCAGACAATATCACACACAGGCAAGGAACTACAACTGTTAGAAACAGCTATTAACTGGCAAGATTTCTGGGAGAGCTGGGTGATACAAGTGGGCTTGCTTATCTAATTAGCAGCTAATGGGTTCAAAACCAGAATGAAGAATGAACCCCTGTTATACCGAAACTACTCGGTGGTGTTACAAAGCCAAGTCAGGATTACAGAGGAACAGTAAATTAAAGGGGTTATTCCTGCAGCGCTTGCCAGGATTCACCGGGGTCAAAGCGGAATCAACAGGAACTGCGTTTGTAATTGCAGCTGCGGCTCCCATTGATTTCAATGAGAGCTGTGCCTGCAATTACGAGCTGCGGCCAATACACAAGCAGTGCTTCATCTCTGACCCTGGTGTATCCCGGAGGGCGCTGCCTGGATAACCCCTTCAAGTTTGTGACATACATTGCATGCATATATGATTTGAATGGATATTGCAGGGCCAATTCCTGGTACATGAACTATAAGACCAGGCGTCCTTTCCTGCAAGACTTCCTATAGACACAGACCTCTTGTACCCAATGTAAAATATGTCCCTGATTGATATACTTTCTAATAACAAGTAATTAAAATTAAGCACAAAATGTCCTTTCTCTTTTATTGACTGGTTGCTGTTTTCTTCTTATAAGGAGATCCCACCGTTGGGTAAAAGCAGTAGATAGAAAATAAATAGAAATGCATAAATTATTAAAGAGAAACAAATCATCCCTTTATCTGAGTATTGTGCGTTACCTTGGGACCTGATGTGGGACACGTGTGAACGCACAGATGAGCAATGTCTTTAACTGCTCACTAAAACGTGTATATCAGCAATATGGCTCTTAGCAACTTGTGGTGCATCTGCATTCCACTCCTCTCTTTGGCATATCTTATAGGAATTGTCTAATTTGGTTACCGCTAACTTCTATCAGACTCAAATGTCTTCCAGGAACCCACTTTAATTAAATTTTCCAGGGCGTTTCACTGGTGACCTAAAGGCTCAGTGGGACTTATGTTCAGGAATACATCTGGCGCTTGGCCAAAATGGGAATGGGAGTTTATTGCTTCTTGCAGAAAAATTAGTCTCTGCTCAGTTTAGAAAGAAATGTACATGAAGTGGTTTGATCACATCCAAAAACCGTAGCCACAAAAACATTTACATTACAGGCACCAGATTGGATAGTAAGCGAAATTATCTCTAGTTCTAAGCTGTACAATACTGGCCTTTAACTCGTTGGTCTTCATATGTTGTGAAACGGCAACTCTCAGCATAACGTGGAACCCCACAACTGCCAACGCATGCTGGGAGTTGTAGTTTCACCCTAGCTGGAGGTCCACAGTAGAAGAAATGTCAATTATTTTAATTGTAATATCCCAGTTTCTGATGGAAAATTTCACACCTGATCAGCCTAGAGCCTACTGTGTGGGGTATAAAAAGAGGTGGTTGTTGTCAGCTTTTTATGCTTCTGGTGGATTGACTGTATACAATTCCCAATTAGAAATGGTCAGCAAAGTCATTTTGTAAAGGAGTCTTTCTGTCATCAGAAAAGAGTGACAGCTGGCAGGAAGAAAAGGTGGAGATCATTGAAGAAATCATCTTCCCTCCGTGGCCTACTTATGTCAGTGTATTATGCATCACAGAGCATGTAGGAAAAGTACTGGATGTCTATATCATAAAAGTGATAGGGCTTCTGCAAGGTATCAGGTGCAGCTCTACCCTGTATCTTAATGCTATGTCCAAGGCAGAATGGCTCGTTGGTACCTTCCTGGCACTGAGTCCCAAAGGCACATGCTGCATTATCACCACATAGCTGTATATAGGATGCAGAAGATGGGCTTACTTTCTGCTCAGTATACATTTTTATAGGTTTTAACCCTTTCCAATCCACTGTCTGACGTCTTCCTACATTCTGATTGAAGCTTGTACAGCTCCAATGTCAGAAAACGTCCAACAGGGTATTCTTACCGTCTATTGCCAGCCACTTCGCTGTCGGAGCCTCTCTGGCGCACACACACTGGCTTTAGCCAGCAGATGGCACCGTTGTATAACTGCAAAAAGAGAAAGCCTTTCAGAAAACCCTGAATCCAAAATTGGATTGGAAAGGGTTAAAGGGACTCTGCAGCAGCTTTGCCCATGCAAAACTGCTGACAGATCAGCAACCGATCTTTTTTTAAAGATGTCAGCAAGGCTTTTAACCGTTGGAGCACCCATTGCAACTGCTTTGAAGGCGAGACTTTCTCCAGTTCACGTCCTCTCTGTCCAGTAAGATGCTCTACAGCAATGATTGACAACTGTAGTGTCCAATCAGGAGACCCCTACAGTTGTCAATCGTGATTGGACAGAGAGGGAGTGCATCTGAGGAAGAAGTCCTGCCCACAGAGCACTTGCGGTAGGTGCATAGATGATTAAACATTGAATTTCCTACTGATGATGCTACAGACATCTTTAATAAAAGTATGATGCTTTGCTACTACCTAGCCCCTAGATCTGTCAGCAAGTTGCATGGGCAAAGTTGCGGACAGAATCCATTTAAAATATTTGCTTCCTGGACATCCTGCACAGCAGCACATATAAATAAAAAAATAAATATTGTTATTTGTATAGCGCCAACTTATTCCGCAGTGCTTTCAGGTAATTTATTTATTACCCCCCACCAAGCTGGGTATTCATTCTACCGACCTCGGAAGGATGGAAGGCTGAGTTAACCTTGAGCTGGCTACCTGAACCATGCAGGGATTAAACTTGCAACCCTCAGGTCATGAGCGAGAGCTTAGGACTGCATACTGCTGCCTTAACACTCTATGCCACACGAGGCTATGAGGGTTTGTCTAAGATCGGAACGCAAATCTGTCCTCATATGTATACTTTCTGTCGTTTGGACTGCAAGAAAGAATAACAGCCTAATAAATTCACAGTTTTTTTTATGTCTGCAACTTCAAATTAATTGTTTTCCATATAATTTGTCTAATGAAAGCCATTCTGTAAACACATTTATATTTTGCTTAACCCATTAAATCTGGAACAATGTCCACCACAAGCATCACATGTTATTATTATGTATCCAGATAGGATCCTCTTGCATATGTGGAATAACAATATGTAATAACCAGATATTTGCCTAAGTAATGAAAAAGACTTTGACTTCTACAAATCCTCGTTTCCTGTGTAATCCTATTTTTGTCTCACATTGCAGATATGGAAATATTCACTGCTCATGACTACACATATTAGAGCTTCATCGTTAGCCAACTGCATAATCGCATTGTCATTTTTATGTACTATATACTGAAGTCAGCTTGCCCTTCAGATAACTAAAAAGGACTTAATAATGTAATGTGATGAGTGGGATGGAGAATAGCCGGCAAATGGAACACTTCTATTCCAGAAAATCACAAGGCTTGTAAAAATGTATTCCTCATGACCTAACCGGAAGGTTGTCATACTGGCGTGTCTCTAAACTTTTAAACCCAATCCTAACCTTTGAGAAGGGGTCCCTCGAAATATCTGTGGGGGAGCAGTGCTACAGATACAAGGTTCGAGATTCATAGTTAATCAAGTTGATTCACATCCCGAAGAATCAGCAGAGAAGAACATTTATAAAATATACTCATCCATTTAAAAGATTACAGGCCACTTCTGTGATTTTTGTTTTCCCATTCATGATGTAGCTATCCCCCAGTATATAGAAAGGGTTACCTTGGTTAGTTATTGTTTTCTATCTGAAACTCCAGGCCTCTTTTTCTCCTCAGATGGTCATGTGATCTGAGCAGCTCAGATCTACTTGGGGTTATATGCTCAGTTTTTAGTCACTTTCTCAGTCTGTGTGATGCTGTTACATAGCTCCTACCACAGAAACTACTTAGAGGGGGATGCAAACACTCCAGTCACAGTTAATGATGATGATCGCACACTCCCATCACACATTGGTATGTAGGCATACAGGTTTTGTATGGTATCCTGCGGCTTCTCTTTCATTTCTGTAATCGAGACTCTAGATCGTGCAAACCCATAGACTGGTGTCCCAGACATGTTCTATTGGTGATAAATCTAGTGCCCTGGCAGGCCACGGAAGTGTGGCAATGTTTTGGTGGCATTCCTGTGTCACTCTTGCTATGTGTGACCAAGCATTATCCTGCTGGAAAATGCCTCTTGGAAGCCGCCATGAAAGGAACCCATGTGGCTGCAGGATGTCCTGAACATATCGCTGAGCTGTCATTGTCCCTCATACCACTACTAGGGGTGACTGACTGTCATATGTGATGGCCCCCAGACCATCACCCCAGTAGTGGGGGCAGTGTGCCGCTCCATAGCATAGGCAGGATGGAGGCGCTCACCCCAAGGTCTCCAGACACAAACACGGTCGTCGTCAGTGACCAAACTAAACCTAGATTCATCACTGAAGACAACCCGGTTCCACTCCGTAGCAGTCCAGTTTTGTTGTTCAAGACCTCGCTGCAAACAGAGGCAATGGTGGGTCACAAAGGCAGTACACATCATGGCCGCCGGGGGCCTGCAACGATGGTGCCACCTGTCTCTGGATGGCAGACAGCAAAACAGTTGGTGCCGCTCGTGCTTGTTAATCAACTAATCCTCACTCCTGGTGTTCTGTCAAGGACGTCCTGAACCCGGTCACCTTGTGTGCCCCACCCATCCACTGGCCCCAACACCTCCTAACAGTCTGGTCAGAACGGCCGGTGAGGGACAATTCATCATTACGACCATCCAGCTTCTCACACCCCAATAATGCGCCCCTCTCAGACTCTGGTAACGGGGTGACATCTCTTCTCTGCGGCGTAGAGGCGTCTAGTGGCCAACAAGCTCTACACAAGCAGAAGAAGAGGTCACTGCACACAAGGAGCCTCCGAGAGCCTTTTATAGGCCGAGGGGGGAACCACTTTTAGGGCCTTAGGTGACATGACCGTTCATCTAATCATACCACAACGATATTCATTTACATATTTGGCTGAGATGGAACTGCATGCCGAGTTTTACAAAAAAATAACAACTTCTTTTAGGGGAAGGATATTTTTTTGACAAAGAGTGTATTTTCACACTGTGAAGACTCCATTCATACAAAACTGGAATACCCCTCTATAAGGGCTTCTATTAACAAATATGTTAGCTTTTTATAGTGTATTTAAAAGCATTTAAAATGATGGAAACTGCATTAATAGACAGGTGGTATTCAGTTTCAGCGTTACAAAGCATACAGTAAATCATCAGGAATGTGTCTCCTAAATTCCCTTCTGCAATTTCCTGTGTGATTTTTGGGCATAGGCATGTCACCATATAAACAACTCCTAGGATCTTACTATTCATAAAATCGCATATCTTGAATTCCTTCGGTGTTATAACTATTTCTAAAAATACTTTTTCAGTCTCATACAAGACAAAAATCTTAAATGTAATTCCTTAAATCTGGAAAATCTAATACAAGTAATAAGTAACTATTAGGGCTTTGATCACATAGTGTCATTTTGCTACTGATTTGGGTGTAAACTCTGTGCTCAAATCCACTGGGTAGCCAGACTGCTTAAAGGCCCATTTACGCGGAGCAGTGATCACATTTAAAGATCGCTCAAACGACAGTTTGAGTGACAGCTTTGAGCGATCATTTTGCATAAACTATTAAGTAGCCACTCAGCTACTTAATAGCTATTTAGTGTGCAAATGAAGCCTTAGCTGAAAGCAGTTAGTAGTCGGAGAGCTCTTATCTGCTTTCAGTTCCCTTGTTCTCCGACGATCAGCACTACCTGTGGAGAACTGCTGATAAGGCTGAACGACGATTTTTAGGTTGGACTGAATTTAACGATCAGCTAGCAGTGCACAAAAAGTGCACAATGGGCACATTTAGACGATCGCTTTTTACTGATTTTTGAGCGATCATCGCTCCGTGTAAATGGGCCTTTAGACATAAGACCGATTGCCTAGAATTTTATCAACAATGGTTAAATAACTAATTGATTATCTACCCCCAAAACAATGATATTTTTAGCACTCACCAGTTGAATACAACTCTTTAATTATTATTCCTTTAAAAACGTATCATGGGGCATCATATGAAGACTGCACTTGGCTTTTTTGTATTCACTTATGTTTCATTCTGGCCTCTTCATCTAGCATTTACCTAGCGCTGTTACTAAGCCCCACCTAACAAGGGATAGATGGAATGTCTTACACAAGTTTAAAGACGTTGTCCAGGATAGATTAGAAAAACATGACTGCTTTCTTAGTAAAATAGTGCAACATCTGTCCATGGGTTGTGTGTGGTATTGTAAATGAGCCCCAATAACTTCAATAGAGTCGAGCTGCAATGCTGCACATAACCAATGAACACATATGGGGCTGTTCCTAGAAGAAAACAGCCATGCCTCTTCGAAAGCTGTTCTAATCCAGTGTTTTGTGTAATCTTTAAAGCAGGTCGGTACTTAACAGGCGGATAGTGGTCTGAATGCAGACCGTGGCCACTAGGTGTCTGGACCCCCACTGTCTGGACCAGGTGCCGATCAATAGTAATTTTGCAGCATTGGGGCACAGGGCCAAATGGTCCCATCCCACCGCGGACTCCTTGGGACCTGCTTCTCAACAAGCTGGGCAAAAACATTTCAACAGTCACACAACTTCCAGCCTGCTGAATGCTGATCTGCAGCAATGCTGGGCCTATTATGACTCTTCCCCATCTTGTCATCTATCATAGAGTATGTTCAGCAGATGTGTGGCGGCTGTATTTTGTGTAGTGACATTGAGTGATTGACCATGCCCAACAAAATGGTACTGCTAGGCCAGACGTGCGGAGAGAGGGGAGACTATTGCTAAAGGTTAATGTCACTAAATGCAGTCACATAGAGGTTACTGTTACTGAATAAGGCTACAAAGAGGTTAATATCACTAAATAGCCCTCAGAGGGGTTAATGGTACTGAATAGGGCTACAGAGGGGTCAATGTTACAAAATTGGGCCACAAGGTAGGTCATATTACTAATTGGGGGTACTAAATGGAGCCATAGGGGCATATTTTTACTAAATTAGACCGCAGAGGGGACACTGCTACTAATTGAGGTCACATGGGAAGTACTAATTATTGGGGCCACAGAGAGGACACTATCACTATGGGGGAATACTGAGAGCAGGAGCACTGGGGTGCAGAGATAGGTCATGGCTGTAAAAAGTTTTCATGCACATTTGGGCCCAGATAGATCAGGAAAACAAAAAAGATGAAGTCAGGAGAGACGTAACCTGTGATCATCGAAGGTAATTGCTCTGTAATCACTATCCCTGTGTAGAAGTGGTATGCTGGCTCATAAGTGTTCAAAAATCTGTGTGTACCCCAAAATAGTATAAATTAAAGCATCAACTCATTCTGCAAAAAACAAGCACCCATATTGATCTGTTGATGGGAAAATAAAAAAAAGTTATGGCTCTCAGGTTATGGGGAGTCAAGCATTCTATGGTGCAAAATAGGAAGATGAAAAACCTTTATATATTTGCTGCCTAGCAAAGTTTGTTTGGGAGTCAGAAGGACCTCTGATGGTAGCCTGCCAAGAAATGGTCTGGTACTTCTAAGAATAGTTAAATAAATCGGTGCAAGGCCAAGGATGTCTATTCTTCCAAACAATAAGACACACAGATACAGTATATGGTGTTATGTCACAGTCGTTGTTTAGTAAATGTAACACACAATACATTCCACTGCCTGTTGTAGGGCACCCTAGTATGACTTGGTCAAGATGGCTGCTAATGCCAAGTGGGAATTCGGCACACTCCTCATTTGTATTGCCGTATGATTACCTAAGCGTAAATGGCCATTTAAAGCTAAACATTCTCAAACATACATCTGATATCATGGACCCTGATGTCAACAAATTGTTGTTTTTGAGAATAGTCTGGTGAGTCTAGTTTGTATTTCTGGCTTTAAGATTATTTTTTAAAGCCAACTTGTATATTTAGGTGATTTTTTTTTCAGTTTGGAGGGTGTAACATGTCTTCGGCTCCAAATTTATGATTTGTGTTGTTAGCATTACTTGCAAGGTCTTTGATTTTCTACCAATATGATATCACTGTTGGATACTTGAAACAAGCTCTGTGAGTTGAACTTCTACACTGATTATTTAACCTTTGTAAAATTATAGGTTATGTCTTCTTAGATTGCGAAAGGTTTTGTAGCAAAACATATTATATATGTATATTACAGGGGGAGGACAAAAATATGGAAACACCATAAGAAATGCATGCCCTAAATTACATGGAATTATAAAATCATATTTCACAAAGCGGCAAGTAAATTTCAACTATATCAGAAGAGCCACTCAGTGCTAATGATTAAAATCCCATGCGGATCCCTCCTAATGGTCCGCGATCCATACATGTGTACTACAGCTAATATGTGGTGATGCAATGATCTGTATAACAGCGCTTACACATGGTAAGCGTGATTTGTCTGCGAGACAGCGTTCTGCGAGGTTGTGAGGGATTTTTGACAGAGCTGATGGAATTCCAACACAGTCCAATTGTTGGGGCCCGTATGGTGGGCGCCTCTGTAGCATAGGTAGCGGACTTTTTTGCTGTATCATGGGGCACAGTATGCAAGATTATGACCGCATACAGTAAGACTGGAAAAACTGCATCGGACAAACACCATTGAGGATGGAAATGTGTGTTGAGTAACAGAGACAGACGATGATTTCGGTGTTTCCATATTTTTGTCCACCCGCTGTTTATATAGTTTACCAAACAGGGGTGTACCTTTTATGGCTTGACCATCTATCTGCTTACATTGAGTTGTATACTTTCATAGTAGCTCTTTGTAATGCTATGGAAATGGGTTATTTCATTGAGTGCACTAATTAATTAGATGAGTTTCTAGTACTTGCCATTTTTGTGCACATCTGAATCATTAAAGGGGTTGTCCCGCGGCAGCAAGTGGGTCTATACACTTCTGTATGGCCATATTAATGCACTTTGTAATGTACATTGTGCATTAATTATGAGCCATACAGAAGTTATAAAAAGTTTTTTACTTACCTGCTCCGTTGCTAGCGTCCTCGTTCCCATGGAGCCGACTAATTTTCGCCCTCCGATGGCCAAATTAGCCGCGCTTGCGCAGTCCGGGTCTTCTGCTCTCTTCAATGGAGCCGCTCGTGCAGAATGCCGGCTCCGTGTAGCTCCGCCCCGTCACATGCCGATTCCAGCCAATCAGGAGGCTGGAATCGGCAATGGACCGCACAGAAGAGCTGCGGTCCACGGAGGGAGCGGACCCCGGCGGCCATCTTCAGCAGGTAAGTATGAAGACGCCGGACCGCCGGGATTCAGGTAAGCGCTGAGCGGTTTGTTTTTTTTAACCCCTGTATCGGGGTTGTCTCGCGCCGAACGGGGGGGGGGTTAAAAAAAAAAAAAACCCGTTTCGGCGCGGGACAACCCCTTTAAGGTATCACAAGCATAAAAATCACAAAAATTAAAAAATGTTAACAATTTGAATTGCACGATGTGATTAGCCACAGTCACACCCACTCATGCTGAACAGCAGTGATGATATGCCGGCAGGTCGGGGTATATGTTTGTTCATGCTATGTATTACACATGTCAAATAAGTGCATTGTTTTACTTCCACTTTGCTGACTTGATGCTCTGGTCGTATGACAGCGGTCCGTATAGTCTGTTTGCCTTCTAATGAATGGTCACGTAGATCATCTGGGACTGAGTGTATTATAAGGTCCGTCCACGTTTAAGGATGGGGAATTTGTCAGGCATTCCTTTCACTGAATAGCATCAAATGTATTTTCTTTCACTGGCAGGAAAGAAAAATGAACAAAAGCCAAGTTGAACTCTTGTCGGATGACTCATGTAAGACGTGATGCTAGATGTTTATTCTAAAGCACAGAGAAGTGCTGCATTTTGGGGATCTGCAGAATTCTGCAACTCCAACCCATTCAGATGTTATTTCTAAGTTACTAAGAAGGTCTTCTCCCAGATAAGGCACACGGCTGACACAATGGATTCTGTTACTATTACATTTGTTTTCCCTTGGTCATTTATTATTACGGATTACAGAGGTGTTGAGGCCCTTTTACATGGAACGATTATCATTCAAAGAATTATTCAAATGAGCGAAAATGAACATTCAGTGCAAATTCAGCCAATGATCGAATGACGAACGGTCAATCATTCACTTTTCGTTCATAATTCATTTTATGCAGGCATAAAGATAATGATTGGCCTGTTCAATGATCGTTTAAATCCCATTCATTCTCATTCACTAATACACTGAGCCAACAATGTATCTGCCTGTATAAACAGGTTGCACGAGAGCGAATGAGCGAACTCTGACGTCATTCACTCATTCAAATGAGGTCTAAACGGACCCTTACATTATATAATGACAAGCCCCACTGACAAAGGGACTGGTAATACCTTAATCTTAACCCTTTCCAGTCCACTGTCTGACGTCTTCCTACATTCTGATTGAAGCTTGTACAGCTCTAATGTCAGAAGACGTCCGACAGGGTATTCTTACCGTCTATTGCCAGCCACTCTGCTGTCGGAGGCTTTCTGATGCACACACACTGGTTTTAGCAAGCAGATGGCACTATTGTATAACAACAAAAAGAGAAAGCTTTTTAGGAAACCCTGAATCCAAAATTGGATTGGAAAGGGTTAAAGGGAGTTTTCAGACAATTTCTATTGATGACCTATCCTTGGCATAAGTCCTCAATAGTTGACCAGCTCGGGTCCAACACTCAAGATCCCGGACGACCAACTTTTTCAGGCGCCCTGCTATCAGCGCCACAACATAGTGGAAGCAGATTGCTTTGACCCCTGTGTAGTGGTCGGTGCTGGTAATTGCAGGCGCAAATCAATGAGAGCTGTGCCTGCAATTACCAGCACAGCACAGATAGGTCATCCTCAGAAATTGCCAAAAAACCCTTTTTAATTTGTTCCAACTTTTCCAGGAGGAATAACTGAGGAATGGTACCATGCAGAGTTCTAAGAACGGATGCTCAAACATTGCTATTTTATGGGATGGAGAATACATGTATTTAGTGAAGCAGTCAGGGGATCTGACAGGTCCTCTTTAAAGAGACCTCTAAGGAACCGTGGGCCCTCAGAAATTGCCCTAATGCCAGAGTGGTCAGTCCCACCATACTGAGAAGTTGCTCTACACTGAGCTGGTTGCAGCACCCATCCGGAAGCAGCTATGCGAAAGCCACAACTATGTAGGTGAGGTATGAGTAATGACGTTCTTCATTCAGCATTCTGCTTCTACAAAAATGAGCTTTCTAATAATCTGCAAACTGGATGATTCACTTATTTCTCTTCTAAATGTGAAATCTATAAATTCCAAAAGCCATCTTTCTAAAGTGTGCCCTTCATGGATGGCGCAGTCTGCTCGCTTTTAACCTGCAACTTGAGAAACTTTCCAGCCAGGCAAACTTTGCCAAAATTAACTTCTGAATGACTTCTGCTTCCAGTATTATTATCTGACTCTGGGGATTGAAAAGCACAGTTTTGATGGAAATACATGGAGTATGCCAGACTTAGGTTCTTCTGAGGCCAGTAGACAAGCAGACGGCTCTCTACCAGTAGTATGCTGAAGCCGACTTAATTCAGTGTTACAACTGTAGGAAAAAAAAAAAAAAGAACTCAGCCCTTAACCTTTGAAGATATATTTAGTTTATATAACCCTAATATATATATTTATATAGTTCGCATTAAAGCTGTATACATTCCGGGCCAATAGATATTTCTTTAATGAAACGGGACAACCGAAAACTTATTTACGTTCTACATTAGCGGAAAATAGCCCAAAATCTAAACGTGTCGATCTCAATGAGTAATAAAGCTCACTGCTTTGCCATTAGAAGGAAAGGTGTTAAGCTTGAATTGTTTGGCGCCAGTGTGTTTAAAGTAGTCTTCCCAATGATTTGTAAGATTTTAGCACCAGTGAAATGAAAAGAGTGCAAAATACGGTTCCAGAGGAAGAAACGGGAAAAGTGCCATTTAGAATATTATTTCAGCTTGTTCATATTCGCCGTGCACTGGTAGACTGTACATTGGAAACACATGGAGGAAAGCCAGCTACATAGGCTCTGTCTCTTAGATAGAGTACAAGTAAAGTAAAGGTCACCTATAAGTAGGATAATGTTATCAGTGATATTAATTGCTACTCAATGAGCATTTCCTCTCACTCCGCATGCATATAAGCCCTGGCCATGATAGGACAAGCATTTTAGAAATACCAGCTTAAGTGCAAGTACATGACATGTCAACTCTGTAGAGCTGTAATATATGATAAACCCAGAAAGGTAATGGCGTATATTAGTCTGGATCCTTGTTCAACTTCTGAGATCTTAGTAAGAATAGAGGAGAGTTGTAGAATCTATAAACGAATGTGTTAATATTATTTATTTAGCCATTATCTATCGTTGATTTCTATAGGCTTATCAAAGTTAAGGGCATTTTAAAACAGGACATGACAAGTGATATAAAGAAAAACACACATTAAATGTAACTATAGGTGCGGTTGCACCTGGGCCCAGGAGTCCTAGGGGGCCCATAAGCCTTCTCTTCTCCATATAGGGAGCCCAGTACTATGAATAAAGCATTATAGTTGGGGCTCTGTTACAGGTTTTGCATTGGGGCCCAGAAGCTTCAAGTTACGGCTCTGCGTTAAGGGGTTAAGAGAAGTTGGGGCCCCATGATAAACTTTTGCACCCGGGCCCATGAGCCTTTAGCTGCGCCCCTGATCACAAGACTAGTGTCAGCACCAATGGTAATCTAGGAAAATATACTTTGCACCTGTACAACCAAGGATGGGGTACATAAGAGGTCCACTGTAAATCTCCTTTTGATAATAAGTGCTCCTGATCATCAGAATGTTAACTACCCTTTGACAGATAAGACAAAAATATAGGGCCATGAGTGGACCGTTCTGGTGGTGTGTTTAGAGTCTACGAATATTATAGAGCAGGTTGTCCCACCATAACATCTTATCACCTATGCACAGGATAGCAGAAAAGGGTTTGATCGCTGCTAGTCCCACCTGTGAGACCCACCCCCCCCCCCTTTAGTTATGAGGACAGGGGTCCCAAGTCTGCCCGTGTGAGTTGAGAGGCAGTCATATGTTCACACCACCACTCCACTTATCTCTATTGGACTCTCAGAGATAGCAACCCTTGTACTCATATCTCACACAGTCCCATAGAGATAGATGGAGCAGTGGTGCGCATGTGTGACTGCCCAAACATTCATATGGGGGGATGATAGATATCCCTGAGATCAGACCCTAGTTGATCAGACACTTATAATGGGACAACCTGTTTAATGATTACCTTTATCGTCTTATAACTCGTTCTGTAGTTGCTCCAAAATCATCTTCACGGGCAGGAATCCCAAGGAGAAGCAAATGTCAACATCACAATGAGAAGGTTTCCTCTGGTTTACGAACATTATTTAATTAGGATATCAGCCTGCCTATAAGTGTTAGGGCTCCAACACACTTGCGTTTTTTTAACAAGTCCCATTGACAATCGCCTTAAAAAAACGCAGCGATATCGCAGCGTTTAAAGGAACGCAAGTGGGTAAGAGCCCTTATACAGAGGAGCAAGGCCAGGAAAGTCCAACCATGGAGTCCACATTTCCGTGTTCTTCTTGGCGGTGCCTCTTGTCTTAAGAACATATACGAGGGGGTAAGAAATAGGAATCTTCTTTTGGCGGGTAGGGCATTACTAGTACAGGTGAATGTCTGTGGAACCCTTCTGAGGCTTTAGGTCAGTCGACGTTGTTGGGGAAGGCTGTGTTCGGCTCCAGGGATTATTTTTTCAACAAGTTGTTTAGCTTTTCATTATTTTGTGATGGCCGATTCATACCAACAACATGCAGCTGTTAAGGTGAAGAACTGAACAACTTATTGAAAAAAAATCACTAGAGCCGAACGCAACCCTTCCCAACAACGTCAGTTGACATACCATCTCAGAAGGGTTCCACAGACATTCATATAGCAACAGAAGCCTGTAGTAGTAACACCACACTCGTCAGAAGATTCCTGCTTTTTTTGGTACCCCCCCCCCCCCATACTTCCAGTTAGATGAGTGTTTTACCCTAGCTACAAAATTCTACCAGAGATGTCAAGTTGGGGTCTTTCCAAATCAAATGGAGCCAATTCATTTCCGAGTGTTGTAGAGAAGTCAGGCCGTACCCACTCCATGACTCTCCAACGCTGCAATTCCTAAAACATTTCCCAGTGCGCAAACTACAGGATTGAAGTCAAGAGATTTACCATATACTCCATAAATAAGACCCAGGACCTCACATAGTGCCTCAACCATAGACAGTGTCACATTATGTGTAAAAGTCCTGCACTATTAACTCTACAGGGACAACGTATTACCTATCAGCCCCGTTTTATAGGGCTCAGTAAACACTACGTAACATATAGAAATGGAACTGCGGAAAATGAAAAGTAACCATGAATATTGCTTGTAGAGCCTGTGACCTTGTCTGTGTTTATTTCATAGGCACAAACAGGCAGCATATCCGCTGTCAACCACTAAGTATTGGGTTCGCTTGATTTTTGGGGGTTATTATCTGCAAACATTGTGCGCTGCCACTCTTCCTTCCTCATACTTTCTGCATATTTTCATGATCTTAAGGTATAATTATAGACATTCTGTGGCTGACTTTACAACAGCAAATGGAAAAATCCCCAAGTCAGAGGCTTTCTTTAGGAGTGGTTGAATACTTTAGCTAACATAACATTAGGCGTATACGATCACCAATATGTTGTCATTTAATACTTAGATTTACACAAGTTTGCCATTTTTGCCATATTTACTTACTTTTTTACTTTCAAAGAGAGAAGTCTGGTCATACCCAGCCCAAACCTAATGACTGGAAAGCTTATTTATCAATAATGCATGTATGAAGGGGCTTTGGTTGTACAGACTTGTTCCAGTATTGCTCTCCGTAAACTGAGCCCTTAGGCTCCATCATAAGAAAGACTCATTCAAGTTGTAAAGTACTGAAAGGACCGCCCACTGGACTCCCAAGCCAAAACTGAGCAGAGTTTTAGATCAATAAATAACAAATTACAGTGAAACTTTCTCCCCAAAACTATATATCAATCTGTTCAACTCCTCCTCTCTTATAACTTGTTGCCCACATATAGAACTGAATGTCTGGTTTTCATTAACTACTGTATTTCCCTGAAAATAAGACCCTGTCTTATATAACTTTTTGCCCCAAAAGAGGCAGCAGGTCTTATTTTCAGGAAAGGTCTTAAAACAGTGTCAGAGCGCCGCAATTTTACTTTTGCTTTCGGAGGCAGCATTCTTGCTTCCAGCAGTGGCTTTAGCACACACTATCATTGATAAGGTGCGTTAAACGCAAAAAACAGAACAGAGAGTACTTGAAAATTGTGTTTTGAGTGCAAGTCTGTGAGGCTCCCATTCAATGGGAGCGTTATACCACGATTACCACGTTACTTACCTTACCTAGTGCTACTTGCACGGTCCGGGGCCCTCTTGCTGGTTTGGGGAGATCTGGCAGCTTGCTTGAAGTTGCCAACAGAAGATCGCTTTCTGGTAACAGAGTTCGTAAACCCCGCCTCCAGAAAGTGATGGCTATAATTGGTTCTCGAGTGCTGTGGCTGAGTCAATCAATGCATTACTCAATGAACCAATCACAGCCATTGTATTGAATGGCTGTAATTGGTTTATTGAGCACTGCATTGATTAGCTCAGTTGCAGCACTTGAGAACCAATCAGAGCCAACGCTTCCTGGAGGCGGGGTTTACGAACTCTGTTGGCAGGAAGCAGTGTTCTGTCAGCTGTTGAGGACTATAAGCAAGCTGCCGGAACTCATGAGGGACCTGGGCAGTGCCTGCTAGGTAAGTATTGTTTTTTTAATGTACTGTAGCTAGGGCTTATTTTCAAGTAGAGTTTATATTTCAAGTCCCTTCCACCCCGATAATCAGGGTAGGGCTCCTTTTCAGGGTAGGGCTTATTTTCAGGGAAACACAGTATATGTTGGCTATAATTCCAACAGAAAGATACAGATTTTTTTATGTGTATTTAAAACTATTTGCAACATTATGTGATCTCTATTAAAAATTATTATTGTTATACTAAGGCTTCCAACACACTAACGTTTTTTTTTAATCTATGTGTCAGATGCAAAAAAAAAAAATGGAAGACACATGGACAACATAGAGACCCATAATATTCAATGAGGCAGCACGAAATACCACATTTTTTCACGCAGACACAGACTACGTGAAAAAGCTCATCGCATGTCCTATTCTTGTCTATATCATGGACGAGAATTAGAACATGCAAATGTATATCAATGTGTAACTAGTCCAAGTTTCAGAAGCTCCCATTTGCTTCCCGCTTCTATAAAGCTATTTACCCCCGGCCAGGGCAAACCATTTATTGGCTGTGATAATACAATATTGCGCACAGATTATTAAGGACACCCTATTTGTAGGGTAAGGACTAAGTTATAGCGTTAATCAAATGTTAGTAAACTATTTGACTTGTACATTGTACATAAGGGCTTCTTCAGATGGGCGTGATTTAGTCCGTCATGTGTCCGTGATAATAATGGCCGTATACCGGTACGAAACAAAACCATTGATTTCAGTGGTTTCATTTCCATTAGTGGTATTCTCACCCGTTAATAGTACAGGTGAGAAAAGATAGGACTGCCCAATCATTCTTGCACGTAGCTAATATTATGGTGCGGAGTTTGAATGTCCGCTACACAGCGGATCCGGAGGTAAGCGTGGGGTCTTTGAGGAGGGTGCCGTGACGGACTCCGTTGCGGTATTCCACTTGCGGAGACCGTCACGGCCGTGGGCATGAGCCCTAATACTGTTGCATGTTATTGCCATATTATTCTTTATCGGACATTTAGCAAAGCATTGTTTGTTCACCTGAACCTCTCCATGACCGGCCTCCTATTCCGCACCTGCAACCCATTTCACTTACATTGGTAAGAATGCCTGAAACATGCCCAAACACCCCGCATGAACCTTTCCTATAAATGATAAACTTCATAATAAATATAAATCTATCATTTTGAAGTAGTTCTGCGGAGAGCTTGTACGCCTATTGTGCAGGTTACTCATGACTGGAGACTCTATTCCCACATCAAGCAAAGACTGCAGCGGAGGAAAGGTTTTGACCACAATTACACAACAGGATCCAAAAGTACATGTGTAGACAGAATTATAATCCTCTTCCTCAATCCAATAAAACATGTTAAAAGTCCTACCTTCCAGGACGAGCATTCTATCAAAGCGAGTGAAAGGAGTCAATTTTATTGTGCAGCAGTATTGACTTTAATAATAGGACCTGCGTGCTTAATGCACCATGAGGAGAGGCGAGCATGTCGTTCCTGTCCGAGTGTTGCCTAACAAGATCCAGATTCAGAATACACTTGGGTTCTCGATTGCAGAGATAGTCAGACTGATGCAGCACTACACATGGAAAGTCAATGGCCGGATCACTAACATCTGTCTTGGGTTTTTTTTTGGTAACCGTTTCAAAATGCGGATTGACATTAACTAGGACAATCATACTGACAACAATGTTGCTAAAGTGATCTTTACAACCACGTAAAATGTATTCCATCGACTCTAATAAACTGGCTGCTTGCTGCAAGTGGTTTTAAGGGGGTATTCCAAGTTTTACTATTGATGACTTCTACTCAATAGTTGATCAACGGGGGTCCTGAGCTCAGGGACTCCACTGATCAGCTGATCCCGCGGGTCTCTGTCAGTGAAGCGAGGCTAGACATGCCCCACCAGCTTTGAATGTATGCCTTTAGGGGAAAAACACATGGGCAGTTGCATGCTTGCCGCTACAGAGCGTATTAGCACAAGAACCGGGAGTTTTTTCAGACTATTCAAACTCCGCACTAGTGTGCAAGAGTTTGAAAAAAAACAGCCGCAAAATAGGTCCTGCACTATCTTTCTCATGAGTAGTATTAATCACATACCAGAAAGATGGGGCAAGTCCTAGCTTTACTCGTGCGTAATATTAACTCATGGGAATCCCGATAGAGGAAACGAAATAATTGGAATCAATGGTTTTGTTTCGTCCTGTTATGCGGCCGTGATTTTCACGGTTGTATAACGGGGCTGGAATATGCCCATCTGTTTAAGCCCTCGGGTATATTTAACTCTGTGCCTCTACAGTCAAATACATCTGCTGTTGACTCCCATGGAAAAAGAAATCTATATAGCACATTGTATACGTTTTTTGCAATGTTCCCCATGTCTTGAAGAATGTAGTCTATACAATACAGTAAGGCTGGGTTCACACGGGGTGGATTTACCGCGGAAATTCCGTCCGGAATTTCGCCGCAGCATATCCGCCTGCGGCCGCTAATCCCAGGATTAGCCAGCCATGTGGACGAGATTTCTCAGAAATCTCGTCCACACGGGACGGCAAATCTGCCACGGCATAGCTGGCAGAAGCCAGCACTGCGGCGCGCATTAGCCAGCCGCAGCATGCTCATTCTTTTTCTTCCTCCGCTGTGGCCACACTCTCCTCTATGGGAGCGCCGGCCGCAGCGGAAGAGCGAGCGGTCAGGCCGCTTCAAAACCTGTGGCTAAGTGCCGCGGGTTTTGAAGCAGCGCTTCTCTCGGCGGCCAAACAGCGAGATTTCTGCCGGGATTCCGCTGTGTGGGAACCCAGGCTAAAAATAAGAGGTACATTGCCAACTTCTGAAGAGACATATGCCAACAGGCCACTCTTAGTATAGGAATTGGTAATGCAAGGTATGGGCATGGCGGCGTATAAGTCTAAGAAGCACTCTTGAGATATATATATATATATATATATATATATATATATATATATATATATATATCACATTTCTCTTCTTCACCACATAGATGACATACTGTAGACGTACGCCAGTGACCATGTACAAACAAAATGGTACACGTCTTCATAAATTTGGCGCTCTACAGTTCTTCTTCGGCCACTCTTCTTGACAATAATACATTTGGCATTCCATATTTGTGCTTCTGTGAGATATTTCAGGTGCCCTTTGCTTAGTAAATCTCCCAAAGATGTTTTAAGCGGAAAACACTATATGGAAAGTCCTTAGTAGCAGTACTTTGAGATGATTTATTAGGACAAAATTGCCATTTAAGGGCAAACTGTCATCATGTCTAGCAGTCTCCTGCGACCAGTAGAGCGCTCTGCCATTAGCCGATCAGTAATTAAACTCAGCAGTCGGCCCTTGCAGCGCAGCGGCTGCTTACTTTCCAGCTGATTTGATTCATAGGTGTAAATCCCGCAATGCATCTGGGAGCGAAGTCTTAAACCATGTTGGCTACGGCTGTCCCCGCTGACCCAGGGCCATCTGCTAACCCTTCTAATTTATAAACCGTCCTCCGGCCCGCTCTGCAGAGAGCTATTTGCAGCACACCAAGAATGTACGAGATATTTATTTTCTCTCTGCTGGTAATTTCCCCATTGGGACGTGTGTGTACAGTACCGGGGCAAACATTGGCGCTTCACACAGTCGGACATTAACAAAGGTAGACCGCTTACACGGCTCGAGTTAAGCATTTGGCGAATTATAACTTTAGGCACGCAGAGTCAATGTAAATTAGAACATTTTGGGCATTAAACTAGAGGAAGGCAGGGCGCCCATCAACGCTGATTTTGTATTGAATTTTTAGAATAATTTTTGGAATTCCACATTTTCACTCCAGTAAAATAATTTGTAGAAACAAACCGTAGTCAGATATCACACGGGCGTATTTGCGCGTGCAAAATTTACGTGCCTAATAAGCAGAGAACAGAACCCATTGATGGGTTTGTTCACATACACATATTTCCTGCGCATTTCAGTTGTGCAAAAATAAATGCAGCATGCTTCATTTTCCTGCACATTTGCGCACCAAAGGTCCCAATAGAAGTCAATGAGTGGCGCAATATGCTAGAAGATGTGTGATATTATGCGCAATTCCCCCAGGAAAAGAATATATTTGGAACTCATTAAACTAATTAGCCATTTAAAGTACACTCCTGGTACACTGAGGATATGCAGAGATATAAGTGAATAAAACACAAGTTATACTGCATCTTCCCCCATAAAGCTATATATCAGTCCGCTCAGCTCCTCCTGCTCTATAACATCATGCCTGCAGTTTGGACAGTATGTTCCAGCTGACAGGCTCCCATTAAGGCACAGCTATGCCTGCAGCTTAGCTCCTTGATAGTCTAACCTGCAAAAGAAGTCTGAAGTAATCTGAAATACTTCCTCTGTCTCATCAGTTGCTTAAAGGGGTTCTGTCACTAAAAAAGAAAAATGCTATACTTTTATCTATTCCTCCCCCATCAGTCTACTTACCAGATCTTCACCTCCCCTATCTTCTCCTGTCTCCTGCAGTCCAGGGTGTCACTTCACCTCCAGCTGCCTGATACTGCTCCTTCCTGTGAGGTTACATACATTAAAGGGGTTGTCCCGCGCCGAAACGGGTTTTTTTTTTTTCAACCCCCCCCCCCCCCCGTTCGGCGCGAGACAACCCCGATGCAGGGGTTAAAAAAGATCACCGGACAGCGCTTACCTGAATCCCCGCGCTCCGGTGACTTCTTACTTACCCGGTGAAGATGGCCGCCGGCATCTTCTCCCTCCGTGGACCGCAGGGCTTCTGTGCGGTCCATTGCCGATTCCAGCCTCCTGATTGGCTGGAATCGGCACGTGACGGGGCGGAGCTACACAGAGCTACACGGAGCCCCATTGAGAAGATAAGAAGACCCGGACTGCGCAAGCGCGTCTAATTTGGCCATTAGACGGCGAAAATTAGACGGCAACCATGGAGACGAGGACGCCAGCAACGGAGCAGGTAAGTGAAAAACTTTTTATAACTTCTGTATGGCTCATAATTAATGCACAATGTACATTACAAAGTGCATTAATATGGCCATACAGAAGTGTATAGACCCACTTGCTGCCGCGGGACAACCCCTTTAAGTTGGCAGTCTTCCAATGTATATTGTGTCACAGCTCACAGGCCAGCAGGGGGACTGCCTATCTTCTTCAGAGATTGCTCATGCAAGCTGTCTCTGAAATAGACTACAATTCCTTCCTAGGCAGTGAAGCTACAGCTCAGGGATGTGACCTTCACTGACCCAGCCGGAAGGTATTTGTGATAAGCAGCCCTCATAACAAGCTGGGCCCAGCCTGCAGTGAGCTGACCAGGGGCACTGGAGAAGCTCAATCAGGAGAAGATGTGATAAGGAGACAGACAGGGAAGGAATAGGTACGTTTAGATAATATATTTTTTTTTTTAAATGACAAAACCCCTTTAAGCGTATGCTCTACCACCCCCATGCTTTACACTGCAACTCTGTATGGTCTGATTAGACAAGCCTTACTAAAAGCTCATCAGGTATTGATGCGTGATGACATTATTTCACTTTCAGCAAGGATAAAATAATTATAAACTATAAGCAATTAAACTGCCCATTAGAACATAAAGACGGATCACCACGAATAAGCCTCAGTAAGAGGGAAGTTTGGAGATTTTTTCAAGTGGTATAAGTGCCAAAAATCCAAGTCACTGGCATAATGAGCTATAGTTCTATGTGAATATTGTTCCGAGCCCATAAAATATTGCAAAACTTTTCATGATTTTTTACATATTCTTTGATCCAGTACAAAAATAAATCCTGTTTACTGAATTATCTAAGCGCATATGGCAAATATCAAATTTATGTCTTTAACCTAATAAAAATATGGAAAATATGTACATTTGTTTTCTCCACGACCATCTGGCTCTATTTACTTACAGATGGACCCATCCTTCTAACACTTATCCCGAGCTTTTCAACTATTAAAGTTTATGCGATGGGAATGATATAGGAGTTGTTTTTAAATGATCAGTAGATTGAATTCAAACAGCAGTTCTATCCGAGACTTCCTCATGATGTCATAGCCTGAAATGTACAGTATGCATGCGTAGAACACAGTCAATGTATCCATGAAGACTGATCTGGAGAAGATCTCTCACACATGGGAGCAAATTCATTTAATAATGAAACAGTAATCACATGACTCATGAATTTCCTTCCAAATCATCGATACTGGCCAAGATAAGAAAAAACAACTCTGCAGACCTATATGCAAAGTCCCTTCTGCAGCTGCCAGTCTTTAGCCTTACTGTACTGTATGTGGTTGTTAAGCAGCCTAGTAGAATTAAAGGGGTTATCTAGGCAATGCCTGCAAGAATACACTCCGGTCTAGTGTTGGGCACGTGTAATTGCAAGTGCAGCTCTCATTGAAATCAATGGGAGCTGCACTTGTAATTGCAGGCTGGGGTTCCTATACTAATAACAAGATTTAGTTTTTATTTACTTATTGTGCATGGTGGTGTTTGACCAAGAGAGACCATTTCATGAAGCTCCTGATGTACAATGTTGCTGCTGATGTCACTTTTAGAAGTACTTTGGAACTCTGTAGTGAGTGATACAAAAGAGGATAGGTAATTCTTACAGGCCATATAATTCAGCCCCTGGTGCCACTCAGATTTCATGGCGGTTGGCCTGTTGATAGTCCTAGACACTTCTACTGCACAGCTATAAGCACTTACAGTGGACCAGTGTAAATATAGCCAATGAGAAATTTCACAGACTGATTTGTGGTAAAGGTGGCATCCTAGGGCATGTTTAAATTCACTCAGGTCCTCAGTACAACCCATATATAGCATTGTTTGTCTACAGAGATCACATAGCTGTGTGCTAGATTGTATGCAGTTTTCTAAATGTATGTGGCTGAAACACCTGAACTCAATAACTAGGAGGGCCAATCACATGCTTTTGGCCACATAATCTATCAATACTGTTCGTCCCATTTAGATGTGCTTCACTGTATTTTCCAGTCCTTGTATGAACTGAGATTTTAAAAAAACAACATAATGGCAACATAATACTTTTCCTAGAATGGTAGAGTTGAAAGGGACCTCCACGGTCATCGGGTCCAACCCCCTGCTCAGTGCAGATTACTAAATCATCCCAGACAGATGTATGTCCAGCCTCTGTTTAAACACTTCCATTAAAGGAGAACTCACCACCTCCCGTGGTAACCTGTTCCACTCATTGATCCCCCTCACTGTCTAATATCTAATTGTGTCTCCTCCCTTTCAGTTTCATCCCATTGCTTCTAGTCTTTCCTTGTGCAAATGAGAATAGGGCTGATCCCTCTGCACTGTGACAGCCCTTCAGATATTTGTAGATGGCTATTAAGTCTCCTCTCAGCCTTCTTTTTTGCAAGCTAAACATTCCCAGATCCTTTAACTGTTCCTCACAGGACGTGATTTGCAGACCGCTCACCATCCTGGTAACTCTTCTCTAAACAGCATATGGACTTCTTGCAGCTCTTACACTCTGTGTGCCACAGTATGGTGATTCCATGTGGCAATGTATTGTGGACATATGTATTCTCTCTTGACAGTGCAATCAGTAGTCTTCTGTATGAAATTGGCAGCATATAGAGGTACAGTAAGGTCTTCGATGGTTGCCACAGTACATCTTACTCAAACTCGTAATTGTATGGGGCTATGATATATACAGTGTGCTTGAGGCATTAAAATGTATTTTACTTTTAAGCACAATCACATTTATACTTTTGCTTAACATTTATCTAGTTTTGTATAAACCATTTATTCTTTGGAAAACATAAAAAAATCTATTGAGGAAAACAAAAACTATGGCCAACATTTTATATTAAAATCATGCATTGCTGAGGTATATATAATAGGGAGGTTGTGTCTAAAGTCTATAAAGAATGGAATTTTGGTTACATAGAACCTTACATTTTGCAGATCCCCAAAGCATAAGATACAACAGTATGTAATATACCAGTTGTAACATATTCAGGAAATAGGAGGTCATACATGATCAAGAGACAAGGAAATCTAACCAGGCAAAACATTGGATAACATCATGAAACAAGAACAGAGACAAATGATTAGCTAAATTAACCCTGACAGGCGCATCCATTATCACCGGACGATGAAATTGTACTTCCATAAGTGTTAAAAAAGGTCAAGAGTTTATATTCACATAAGTACATCCATCATGCATGGCACTACTAGTAGAATTGTCTGTCATCCAATGGGATATGGGCATGGATCTAGTATGGCTTCTTTAGAAAAAACCCATATAGCCTCCATATACTGCCATACAGGCTCCTACGGACTTTCTGTATGAAGAAATTCTTCCTTAGGAGCAATGCTTCTAGTGGAGAATACCTCCATACATATGACCATTCCACTACAGAAAAGGCCTCTGTATGAAATCAGATGCAGGCAGTATCTGAGTGGAACAGGTTGCCACAGGAGGTGGTGAGTTCTCCTTCAATGGAAGTGTTCAAACAGAGGTTGGACAGACATCTGTCTGGGATGACTTAGTGACTCTGCACTGAGCTGGGGGTTGAACCCGATGACCCTGGAGGTCCCTTCCAACTCTACCAGTCTGAGTCTAGATGTATTCAGTAGAGAGCTCATGCACTTCTATCCGTATTACGGCACAATAGTACAGTAGTAAGCCTAAACTTCAATTCTGTAGCTGAAATTGTCACAATTTCTCCCAACCGACAGAAACTGCTGCTTGATTTAACCTACAGATGACCCTCTGCTGTTATAAAACTATGCTTAAGTTTTAGTATGGGTTTGAAGAACTCGTCTGGAAATCACCATTTGTTTTTCCATCTCCTTAATTTTATTTTATACAGAAATTAAAGAGAAGCATATCTTAGACTAAACTAAAGTACCATTTGGCAGACGCATTTCCTCCTTCGTTGTATGAGACATAGCATGCTTCACTAATGGTGCTTCATTCCTAAATCCGTCTCTAGCAGTGCTTGGATGGTGCTGTAGTGTGAAGAACACTTTTACAGAGCCTTTAAAAACTAATTAAACAATGCCTTTAATGGAAAATGAAACCGAAGGGACACAGATTGAAGCAGACGTAAGAAATCACAGTCTATTAGGTTCATTTCCACATAACATTCCTCAGACATCAAACCGGATAGCAAAGTATCTATAGTATGCGGCATATCTACAATTCCAGGGGGCTATCCCAGAGCATCAGATTATAAACTGATAGCAGGTAGGGGGGTTTCACACCTGCAGTGGAACCTCCGGTAGATCCGGAAATGCTTTTACTTCCGGCTAAAAGCTGGGCAAGTAATCGGAAAGTGAACGGGCCTCATTATAGTCCTTGAACGGAGCAGGAAACCCGGAACCCCCGACAAAGATGTGCAACCACCCTTACTGCTACATGGGAGAGAGCACTGGTGGAACTATAGGGGATGCAGTTGCACCCAGGCCCAGGAGCCTTAGGGGGCTCATAAAGCCTCTCTTCTCCATATAGGGAGCCCAGTGCTATGAATAAAGCATTATAGTTGGGGGCCCTGTTACACGTTTTGCATTGGGGCCCAGGAGCTTCAAGTTTCACCTCTGCGTTAAGGGGTTAAGAGAAGTTGGGGGCCCCAAGATAAATTTTTGCACCCGGGCCCAGAAGCCTTTAGCTACACCCCTGGGAGGGAGCCAGTGAAATCCAACTCATGCATTCCATCGTGGCAGACCGATTCTTAGTAGACATGTTGACACATGTTCACCATACCGCAAACATTGCAATGCGTGTAAACGTTCCTCTAAACATATTATGCAAATGAGAAATTTGATATAGATCTACAACAGACTCACATTCATGGAGTCAAATAGCCATATCCATACTTTAGTAGTTTATTGTGCTGTCTTAAAGAAATTCCTAATTCAACGCATGAGATTGTAGAAATCAACATTAAATAAACAAGATGGGGAAAGTGCGTTTAATTGGGTATGGCTGTCATGCGTTATTGAACTTCGTCATAATATTACTATGTGAGAACCTGTGTGGCTGAAATTCTTCTAAAAGAGACATTTTAATTGGAAAGTGATGAAAGTACAGTTAAAAGACAGGTATTAGTTTGTGGACCCATATGTAGTAACCATATCTACAGGCCATACTAATTTACTGTAACGCCATCACTTCTAGGAGTATAATGTAGTCTGCAATCCACTTATTATATGATGACAGGCTCAGGATTTACACTGCAGTTCTAGCTGTAATCAACCACCTAAATCAGGGATGCACAATGTTTTCTGGTTCGGGGACCACAATGTCAAATTTAACCAATTTCAAGGACCCCCACTAAAATGTAAAGAGTTGTGGCCATCTGAGATATTTATGGCATATCAAAAGTATATCCTATAGATGTCTAATAAGTACAAGTATGCAGCTTATGGGAGTTGTTAAAATAAACGAACGTTTTACTATTCCCATAAACGACAATGAAAAATAGTACTGTGCAAAAGTTTTAGGCAGGTGTGGTAAAAATGCTGCTAAGTAAGGCCCAATGCAGACGGGCGTATTTGCACAGCGGGATCCGAAGCTCTGGATCCTGCAGCAAATACAGTCCATAGGACATACATTGAAAAATGCATTTCCATGCCCATGAGCGGAAATCAACAGCGATATTCCGCTCGCAGGGTGGAAATCACAGCATGTCCTATTTAACCCTTTCCAATCCACTGTCTGACGTCTTAAGACATTATGATTTAAGGCTGTATAGCTCCGATGTTGGAAGACATCCGTCGGGGTTCTCTTACTGTATATTGCCAGCCTCTCTGCTGTCGGAGCCTATCCAACGTGCCACCTCATACAGTACTGGCTTTAGCCAGCAGATAGCGCCGTTGTATAATGGCAGAAAAAGAGTAAGCCCCCCTAGGAAAATCAGGATACAAATTGGATTGCAAAGAGTTAAGTGCCATCCTTGCAGAGGCTCGCACTATCCACGTCATCGCTGGCTCGACGGCTCTGCTTGTGTGGCTTTGTGCATCCTGATCTACATCAATTTGCGTTAATAAGTATACTGTTTGGCTCTAGAACACATCTTTTTGGTTCCTTACATCATGTATGACTCCAAATTACGACTAGCCCTAGTTTAGTTGTGCAATACCTTTCATTAATCCGCTTGACCTCATAGTGCCCAAGTAATACACTCCGAGAGTGTCCAAATTGCTTTGATTGCTTTGGCTCCTAAATAACATTGCCAGACAGTTGCCTAAATAACGCCGTCCATTCAATAAACTAGGGAATGTGACTGCATTTTGTGCAACTTTCTTTCCATTGCTTCAGGCATAAAGCGTGGAATCAGGGGTGCAAGCTATTTCAGTAGTGACATACTACATGGTGATGTGTGCGACGGGTCGCCACCACTAAGGACCAATACTGCTCCAAATTAGGAATTAATGATTTGATTGGACCTTTAAACTCAGATACTTTGTAATTTACAAACTATTCTAATCTATTCGAGTGCCTGAGAGGAGATGTATCCTTCACATAATGAACCATAAGAGCCCCTATATAAGACTATATAAGGGGATAAGACTATATAGAATTGGGCAGAGTTGAAGGCGTTACTACGGATGATATCAGAAACTGTTATTTATGATTTTGCAGGAGCAAACCTAAAGTTGAGTGAAAAGTAAAGGAAGTTCTCAAAAACTCAAGTCTGCTATAAATGTGCAGAATAGAGTGTATAGGGTAATGTGTGACTATAGTCAATGTAGGACTTTATGGAAAGGGAATGCGAGTATAATGTAAATACAAAGAGACAGACTTCTCCTTCCTTCTCTGAAATCCGAACTGTTATATTTTGAACTTGACGGCTCGGCAGCATTTAGTGCCAGCAACAAGTTAGCGTCTGTTCATCAAATAGAACCAGATCTCCCGATTTCAAGGCAAGTGATTACCGTGGGTTAAATAATGGCTCAATCAAGGTAATACAGTGAAGCACTCGGAGCAGTAATAAAGCTAATGACATAGTCTCAGGTTGTTCGAAGCGGCCAAGCACACTGCTTTACTGTCATAGCAACTTAATGAGTCACACAGTAAAATCAATGATGACTATCACAGATGCGGATGTCAATGTGTGGACACAGCCAAGAGGTCTCAGTGGTATAAAAAAAAGGTGACAAAACACCTCCGTACCACAATCTGCTGCTATTACAGCAATTTGTTAACTTTTTGCAGGAGTCCCATTCCCCCTGAATCTATTGTGCATGTGAATGCCAAATCGAGGCCTTCACTCCACACATGGTCCCAATTTGCAATTTTAATTGTACTACCCATTTACCATAAGGATGAATGAGGCGTTGACCTCTGTAGGGTCAAAGAGAATCAATCATCACTTTAATATACAGTAAGATCTCATTAGGACCGTGCCCCGTACATGATAAGCCATTCGGAATCCCCAGTTAAATATCACCAAAATCACAAAACGGCAGAATGTTTATTTATTCAAGATCCCATTCATAATACCAGAAAAGTGTCCTTCAAAATAAGGGATTTCAATGTAATAAGCCAAAAAAAATCACTGAAATGAGTCTTCATGGCGGCTATCATGAAATGTTGGCCATGATGTTACGCGTATATGCTTCCTCTCCAAATCTTGAGCTCAACCATTCTGCACATACTTCTTCCCTCGCTCTCCCATAGGGGTTGCATATGTGATGTGGGCTATCATTTGTTAGTTCCTTGCCGGACAGTACTGGGAGTGCACTGGGGAAGGCTCTTTCAACTATTTCATATTTATGATACATACTGAAAATACTGGCCCAGATGTTACCTCCATCCAGACTCCCAGAGTGTCTATCTGCTATATCTTTCCTCTTCTCTCTTCGCTTTCTAAAACTCAACATGAAGAAAATTGAACTCATTATCTTTCCCCCATCTCACTCGATATCAATCACTTTCTCTAATCCCACAAGTCCACTGTCTCGGTTAACATTTGATTCTACCTTGTAGTTCAAACAGTAGATACAAGCCCTAGGCGCCTCCTGTCGCCTTCTAACCAAGACATTTGTCGGATATGATCTTTCCTCAACCCCGAGTCAGAAAAAATACTATAGTGCATGCCCTCATCATTTCCCACTTGGATTACTGCAACATCCTTCTTTGTGGCATCTCATTCAACACTCTTGCACTCCTCCAGTCTATTCTCAAGTCTGTTGCCTGACTGATCCATCTTTCCTTACACTAATCCATTGCCTCATCTCTCTGCTAATCCCTTCATGGGCTACCCCCTTTCCCAGACATTCCAGTTCTAAATATTCTTACTGACATACAATGCTGTCTACAACCTGTTCTCTGTATACATGTCTAAGCTGATATCCCAATACCTCCAAACAAGTAACACCTGATCCTCAGCAGACCTCCTCCTCCGAAACCTGCTACCCCAACACAACAGACTCTTCACCACTTTGGAAAGCTTCATGAGCATCAACACATTGAAAGAGCCATAAGATTTGTATTTTTTTATCGACAAGGCCATAAAAAGGCTTGTTTATTTTTTTGTGAGACAAGCTGTTTTTTTAATGCTACCATTTTGGAGTACATATAATGTGCTTTTTTTGGGGGGGCAGGAAAAAAACATGAATTCCACCAATTTTTTTCTGGGGGGGGGGTGTGTGGTTGTTTTGATGATGTTATTATCCGGATCGGCATGATTTCCATGACACTAAGGCCTCTCACATGGGCATCTTTGATCACACTTAACGCAGCGTTTTGAATGCCGCGTTAATCGCGATATAACGCTCCCATTGAAATCAATGGGGCCTCACAGACATGCGCTTGATCATGGTGCTGGACAGCACTTTCCAGCGCTGTGATTTTCGAGCGGAGTTTGTTCTATATTTGTCCGATGGGGTAAAAGATGCTGTTGGGCGCAGCTCCCTGCAGCTGAAAGCAAAAGTAACATTTATAGCTTTAAGGCTGCCTGTCCATGGGCAAGATGTCATAGCGAGATGTGCAACCATAAATCGCCCGCAGAGCTCACATGACACGCTTTCCATAGGATAACCTTGAAAAGCGCAGCCCGATGTCCACGAGCAGAGAATCACAGCAATTCTCCGCTTGCATGATTAAAATCATGGCATGCCGCGATTTACCAAAATTCTCCACGGGGAGCCTATCAAGTTGATAGGCTCATCGTGGAGACCTTACAGTGCTCCCCTCTCAGTCCCCATGACAGAATATCGCTAGCGATATTCCCTCACGGCTGTGGACAGTCAGCCTTACACATTAAAAAGTTTCAAATATATCCCCCATTTCCCTACTTTCCTCCAAGCTATACAAATTAAGTTCTTTAAGCTTTCCCTGATAAGGTTTGTTCTTTAGACCTTCCATCATTTTTGTAGTCCATCTTTGGACTCATTCTAGTTTATCAATGTCTTTCGGTTGATTGGGTCTCCAGAAAAGAACACAATATTCCAAATGTGGTCTCACCAGAGCTCTATACTCCAGGATCACAATCTTGCTCTTTCCACTGGTACTACCTCTTGCTATGCAGCTGAGCATTCTACTTGCTTTCTTTGCTGGCTGACCACACTATGTACTTATTTTGAGGCTGTTAGAAATCAAAATCCCTAAATCCCTCTCTTCTGAAGTCCTGGATAACACAGAACAGCCAATATGATACTCAGTGTGAGGATTTCTTCTCCCCAAGTGCCTTATTTTACATTTGGAATCTTGGTAGTATTGTACTGCAGTAATAAGCTGATTATAGGTGACCCCAGGCAATCACTTGTAATATGTAGAATCTGGCACCAAGTGCTTAAATTCCCTGAAGTACCCCAAGGGCAAAATGAAGCATTACATTGTACCCACTAAAATCATTAGGTGGTCAATGTAATATATGGGTATGTTGGGTCCTCCAAAGTAGGTGAGATTCCTTGTAGGCACTCTCTGCTCATAGATGAGGTTCCCGAAGTGGGCACCCCCTATATTAATATAGAAGTTTGTGTATTTTTTTTCACCAGAGAACCCCAACTCTAGTAAATTATGACTAACACTATTCTGAATGTCTTGTGAAGAACAGCCCTAATATCTGCTTTTGAAAGGTCACTTGATGGCATTCTTGTTTTTGATGGTGAAACTGCGGACATGCTGGATACCTTGAAGTAACGCTCCTCGACCGCATGACGCATGAGGGAAAGTTAAACGGACATTTACTGCATAACTCCTGATTTCTGGGTAACATATGCACTTATATTAACCGACATTTAGATATCATTTTAAGGACGTCTTTGATGCTGGACTAGTGCAAACCCAGGTGATCCTCAGAGCATTTCAGGTGGGTATGTGGTGCCAAACATGGAAAAAGAATTATTATAATGTGTCCGTGTTTCCATTGAGTAAATCAAACCTATGGCAAGTTAGGATAATGCATTAGAACTAGATGCCATGTCTAGTGGAAGAAATGTGGCACTACTTAGCTGCACGTGAACAGCTGGATCAGCCTTGTATCAGGAAACCTCGCACCGGTTCGTTAATAGTTCTGTATTAGATATGAATAAACCATTCTGCGTTTCATCACTTCAAGCATCACGGAGTTCACACATCATCCAGAGCTTCCATGGCGCATGTCCGTTACCCCTTATCATTTGTTACTTTTAAGAACCCTTCATATGATGTAAAAGGGAAGGGAAACCAAAAAAATACTGTAATGTCATTAAGCGACAGCAACCCTTCACACAGGCGTATGTGCATTTGTGCACACCTCAGTGCTGCGTGTTAGTGGAACAAACAATGCTTTTTTGCATGCGTTTCGTGTATTTTACTGTACATTGTCACCTGCGGAGCATGTTCATTCGCGCAGGCAAACAAAGACGCTCCGCTTCAAATGGCTAATTTGTCTAATGCGTTCCAGACGTGTTCTTTGGCCAGTGGAACTACACAGAGTATTACGTATCTCCTTGCATATTGCACATGCATTTGCGTACTCCCCATTGACTTCCATGGGTCCTTTGGTGCATAAATGTGTAGAAAAGTAGCGCATATAGCATTTTTTTGCACGACTGAAATGTGCGGGTAAAACAGAAATGTGAACGAACCCATTGAAATCAATGGGTTCTATTCTCTGCGCATTGCATGCACAAATACACATTTGTAAAAAAAAGCGGAAGGCCACTTTCACAAAGCAGTATTCTGCATTAACCCTTTCCAATCCACTGTCTGACGTCTGAAGACATTATGATTTAAGGCTGTGCAGCTCCGATGTTGGAAGACGTCCGTCGGGGTTCTCTTACTGTATATTGCCAGCATCTCTGCTGTCGGAGCCTATCCACTGTGTCACCTCATGCAGTACTGGCTTTAGCCAGCAGATAGTGCTGTTGTATAACGGCAGAAAAAGAGTAAGCCCCCTAGGAAAACAAAAATACAAATTGGATTGGAAAGGGTTAATATTTTTAAATCAAAACCAGAAGTGGAACATACATAGAGAACAAGTACAATGGAAGTATTTGACACTCTTTTTGACCCAATATTGGTGTAAAATACTGATCAGAATACGGCCGAGTGACAGTGGTTTTAGGCCGATTTCCCATTTCCCATCTCCGTCCGGAGGCTTCGTCACAGATCTGGCTGCAAACACTAAAAGATAAAGCGTTGCATGCAGCATTTTTCTTCCACCCAAAAGCAAGGCAGCTGGGAGGAAAGCGGGCGGACCCCATTATGTTCAATGAGGTACCCAGCGCTCTGCGGATCCGTCCAAAGAAAGAACCATTGGGCCGCGAAGATTCCCCTTGACTGCATCCCGAACGGAGCTGAAAAGCGAAATCCCTATGGCAGGTGTGAAGGTACCCTCAGCAATTCGGAAATGCTTAGAACCGTCATGTTTGTAGCACCTAGATCTTACAAGACCTCCATCTTTATTTACGTTGTCCATTTCTTAAATAATGTCCAAAGGAATGACTACACCCACAACTATAGTAATATGAAGACGAATACTGTTGGCTGGCTGAACTACACATGCATAGAACAATAACCTAACAAACAATCTATTGTTCCTACTAGTTTAAGTGTCGATTTCATAAATTAGACACATAAAATACCATATCCTGTCTTATACAAAAAAAAAAATCACATGGAAACCATATGCCACAAAAAGTCTCTTAGGGGTCACATACTTTCAAAATGCTGAACTTATAACAATAATAAGCTGAATCTAAATTAAAAATTGCAATATTGAGACATTTCAGTGTACTTTGGGGAGATGGTGTCATGTAGATATTATCACAGATCTCTAATAGTGAGAGGAACCAAGTGCAATTCCTCTAGGATCATGTGATTATTTGGCATGACATCACGGTTCCATAAAAGTTATTTACAATGAACTCGAAAAGAATCTACTGCTGGACAGATAGGGATGCAATCAATACCCCGGTTCTTGTCTGGTCCCCAGCTGTGTCCTCAATTTTTTTTTTTTTCATTTTTTTAGATGGGAAAGCAAATTTTAGAATTTCAGCTGACCATGGTTCATGTTAAACTGTAAGCGACAGCAGAACCTGGCGCTTGTAGCTGGAAGACAAAGGTTACAACATTACTTGGGACTTTAATGTTTGTCTGGCAAGAAATGAAAGTTGTAATTACTTTTATCAGACTATGCGCAGTCTACAAATTTGCATGAGGATTTTCTCCTGGGAAATTCTGCAGTTCCTCATTTTCTATATGCGCTAATGGATCTTCAGAGCTTATCAGTGAGCTCATTTATCTCCATGGACAATGAACTTTCTGTGAACATTACTGCACTAGCTGCACCTAAATGTTTAATACACGGTATAATACACTGGTTTATAACAAATGCCATTAAAATCACAGGGAAAATGGCAAAAATCATAATAATTTTGTTAATTTTTTTGACCTTCTATGTCTACAATTGCATGTACATGGAGGAAAACAGACATAAAGGCTCAGGCTGTTTTAGGCGCATGGCTACATCGCGGGTATACTGCTAAGGATCGCGTGAACGGGTAAATTCCAGCTATTTGATTTAGCCCGTTCACACTATCCGAGGTGCGTGTTTTCCAGCTCCCGTAGAAGTCTATGGAAAGCACGCACCAAAGATAGGTCAGGTTCTAAAATTCTTTCATGTAAACACTTCTATAGGAAACCATTGGTTTCTATAGAAGTGCTTTCTGTCCGCTCCTTTAATGAGCGCTATAAGCGCTCTTGTAAACAAGTCCTCAAAATGAGCAGCCCTACTGCAGTCAGTATGGCTCTGTGAGCTGCTCCTCCACCATACACCCCCATGTGCCACAGTATTCGTGAATATTGTCCAGGATACTGCATGTGTTAGAGTATGCCACATTACTGAATCCATATGAAGACCAAAAACACAAAGTTCCTTTAATATTGTAAAAAGTTTGATACTCACTAGGAAAGAGCTTGTTTTTCTTTTTCTTCTTCTCCCTACCTCCTCCTCTTCCGGCTTGTTTATTTTTTCCTCCTCTTCCTTGTTCTTTCTGCTGTACTATTTTCAAACTTTATTCATCTAAATAAATGTATGTAAAGTTAGTGAATCCCATAGAGTTGGAGTCATCAGCTGGCAGGTTGCAGATGTTGGCTGTCTGGAGCAGGAGCGGAGCAGGGCCGCGCAACTTACCCAACACCCAACTTGCCCTCATCCTGACACCAAGAGTTGGAGACATTAAGAAGGCAGTGTAAAATCATAGTTTTAACCTGGCCAATCACCGTCACTTTCATTGAAATGAATGGAGCTGCAGTGCACCTACATGACCTCCACTCCATTTTCTTGAAGACCAACTGGATCCCCATTCTTGGGATGAGTGGATGTCCCAGCAGTCGGAGCTCCACCTTTCTATCAGTTTTCACCCATCCAATGAAAGAGTGAAAATTTGAAAACACAATCATTCTCCCGAATATCTCATTAACTGAGAGCTTCAGAAACAAAGAAAGTTAGTCTGCTGTAGTGATCCATAGTCAAACATCTGACATTTAAATAACCCTGATAATACTATGTCCAGTTCCACAAAGTGCAAGAAACCCAGTGGCACCAAGGTGATGGGCTCAAAATATCATAGCAAATATGCTGCAAACTGCAAAATATGACCTTGTACTATTAGTCTAGGCAAATTTAAGCAAGCAGTGCCTATGTTAATTGTATTGTTAGTTTAGTTAATTAGTTATCTCGCTTGGATGACGAGGGTCCATAGAGCCGATGTAGAATGACCACGACCGAGAGCATTGTTCCATTCTGCGTAGATGTTGGAGGAGGCACCGTTGCCTATCTGTTGCACCCACGAGCACCGCGGACAACTAGGAGGCCTACGCCATCCGTCAGGGGGTCGTCTCTCGATTTTCCTAGCAATTACTGAGGTTAGAGCACCACTGTCTGGGACAGCTTCTGACAAGCGTGCAAAATTACCAAAGAGTGCGAGTCACCTCCTTATTATTGTTTCTGTGATTGACTCAAGCCCCTGCAAGCCTAATTGTATTGGGTGCTATAAAATATGCAATTTAAAAAAAAGACTACAAGAAAGCAAACAAATTCTTGACATACCCAAGTACACATACTTAATTATGTAAATTCTAACACAGTGACATGCCTACATTATATTACGTTGACTTGTGCATACACTGCAGAAATTCTATACAATGCAGAAAACATAATTCACATTAATATTATGTTGTAGAGGTCAGACCGGTTATAAGATGAAAACTCCGTGATGGATTGCGGAAACTGATACAACCTCTACTCCCTTGTCCACGGAAGAAAAGACACAAAGGGAGGTTATGGACAAACCTGTGGAAAGCCTCTACTTGGTAATGCTACTTCTATAAGACCACAACTTGCTCCTCATACGTACTCCATTATTGGTTAGATTACCGGTGGTTTCACATTTGCATTGGTGGTTCCCTTTTCTTTCTTTGTTTAGGCAGCAAGAAATGGGTAACCCCTGGCCGAATGGCTCTGTCTTAAGACGGAATCAAACAACGCGAATGGACTATAATGGGGTCCGATCACTTTCCGCTCAGCTGCTCGGCTTCTTGCTGGAAGAAAAAGTGCTGCATGCACACATTTTCTTCTGGTGTTTCGTGCCAGATCTGTGACGGAACCTCCAAGGTCCCAATGCAGATATAAAAACCCCCTAAGTTCTAGTTGTAGCCATCAGCTGTTTGGTGGACATGTTTTGTGCCCACAATATATATTCACCATCATGTGAAAGTTAGACGGCAGTAGTTCAAGTGACAGGTGAACATTCAAGTTCTAGCCGGAATATCATTGGCCTGTTGAAAACACAGCAGCTACCCCCACCGCCAGGGCACGGGCCACGCCAGACCCCCTCCCTCAGCTGCTTCCTTATTAGATTTTCTACTATCCAACAGACTCATTTCTTGTTCGCCTATCTCCTCCAAGCAAGTAAAGCTTGTGACTCTTCCACCAGGACTGAGGCAGTTAATTCCCAGACATCTGCGCTGTCAAAGCAAGCCTAATTTTAATATGTTCAACTGAATTCTTTTCCCTCGGTCATTTTATTGTACATGGGAAGATAATATTCACGTGGTTCATTTTATTTTTAAGGAAACTGAAAATCTCGAAACCTTCCGAGGACGGTAAAAACCATTTATAGCCTGATACATTCCTAATGCAGAACTGCAGTCAAAAATGTAAGAAATGTACTTTCACATTGTGGTTATGTGTTTCCTACCCGCATATTGTAGAAGCTTTCTGCTCCCTGCCTTCCCTGTTGCACTATGGATTATACATTGTAGCAACTAGTGGTTCCTAATACTGTGGCATCTCTTTTCCCAGGCTAGTTAGCAGGTGCACATGGACTTGTGTCCCCGGGGTAGAAAGGACCAGTATTGTCACACAGGAGGAGCAGCAGAAAGTTGAAACAGTTGCATAAACAGATTTAAAAAAATGTTGAGTAAAACGGTCCACATCTGTTGCAGTCTTGTTGCCACATTTGTGTCCTGGGCTGGAATATGAGCATACGGTAGTAATTTGTATGTTCCCCCCATGTTTATGTGGGTTTCCTCCAAGTACTGCAGCTTCCTCTAACAACCCTATGGCTCCTGAACCTCCAAATATGGATGCTCTTTCCAAGTCTCAAATCCCCTTCCTTGTGGAACACAGATGAAACCTTATCTGCAATAAATCAGGACCGGCTATACACTGGAAAGGCCCTTATCACCCAAAAAATTGTTTAAACAAGCGAAAATAAATCATTTAATGTAAACGCAGCCAAGGACCAAACGAGGAACGATAAATGGCTCGCTTTTCTTCATTTTATGTAGCCATAAAATTCCTTGTTGGCTCATTCACTAAGCTTTTGGTTTAAATACCGATCGTTCAGTCGTCCTCAACTGAACGATTCTTGTTTGAACGAGCCAACGATGTATCTGCCTGTATAAACAGAGCTTCACAAGCAAACTACATTTGACCTGTCTGAGGCTAGAGGCTGAGCAAAAATCTTCGGGGTTAAGGTATTACTGTATATGCTTATGGATATTTGCTTGGTCATGAGATTAATGAATTCATACACCATATCCTTTAAGATGATTCGCTGACAAAAATGTTATACATGTTGTCAATCAGCGGTAGGATAGTTATCGGGTGTTGTCAGACACTGATTGGTTATTGTTTTACCTCGTTTACCTTTAAAACTAAGAAAGGGAAGTTGTAGTTCAGAAGAGCTCGGAGCCACAACTTCCTGCTCTGGTGTTGTGTTCAAGTTCTTCTCCAGTGCACCGTACAGAAAATTAGACATACCTGATCGATAAGGCTATGATACCCTTTGAGTATTATCCAAATTGAACTAATGCTCTTACACCATCTTTGCACAATAGTAGAACAGAGTGATGGGAACAACCAACGTCCTGGATGTACTACTGTGGTGCTAGAAGGAATTAGGAGCTCATGCACACAATCGTATTATAGTTCTGTGTTGTATCAATAATGTCACATACATAGAAATCTGTGGGCCCATAGTATACTTGCATATTATTTCTGATTCATCTATCTATCTATCTATCTATCTATCTATCTATCTATCTATCTATCTATCTATCTATCTATCTATCTATCTATCTCATATCTATCTCCATCATATCTATCTTTCTCATATCTATCTATCTCATATCTATCTATCTATCTATCTATCTATCTATCTATCTATCTATCTATCTATCTATCTATCTATCTATCTCCTATCTCCTATCTATCTATCTCCTTCATATCTATCTTTCTCATATCTATCTATCTATCTATCTCATATCTATCTATCTCATATCTATCTATCTCATATCTATCTATCTCATATCTATCTATCTCATATCTATCTATTGAGGTTGGACAAAGAAATGGAAACACTGTACAAAATGCATGGGATTTTAACCATTAGCACTATATTGCCCTTTTGATCCATGCATGGCTGAGAGCTTTCCTGCCAAATTTGTGTTTACTTCACCTCTTGCCCTGCTCTGGTAACAGCATCTGAGTGGCTCAAACCCCTGACCAATGAAACCTTGCTGATTGGGCAGATGTTCACATCTCCCCGGCAGCATCTGTGTCATATTACCTCCACTTAAGTTACATGGGATTATAAATCATATTTCAAGAAAACATGTAGAAAATGATTTTAAGGCATGCACTTCGTATTGTTTTCCCATATATTTGTCCACTACCTGTATCTATCTGTCCATGTATCGTGGAACTCTACTATAGGGTTTTAATTTCATTACATGTGGACTGAGTATTTATATCTTCAAGTAACAAACGTGTTGCAGAAAAGAGCAACTAAACAAACCCTCATCATATGAAGCTGCAAATATGTTTCCAAATCTGATCGAAATCTAGCAATGACTTTGATATTCGGTCTTGCCCGTGTTTAGTTTAAAGACTGGAAACAGGAAATGGTTTCTTAACTGTTTCTTTGCCACTGTGTCATTACAAAACCAATGCATTCCTTATGGACCTGGGGATTGATAGAAAGAAAAACAGACACTGGACTGTATTATAATGGTGATGCATTGGGGACCCAGAGATTAGGCTTTAATGCACTGGGAGTAAGTTGGGGAGTTGCAGTTTCCTGTTGAAACCTAAATGTGCAGGTTTTCAGGTAGGTCTTTGTCAGCTGGTGAACCTGTTAAAGTTTTCTAATGTTTGTAAGACTTACTCTTGGATTTTTCTTTCCCCTTGCTAACCCTCAGCAAAAGTACAGGAGGCTTTACAGCTGAACTGGACTTTTTGTTTAACGAGTAGTATCAAGATGTATATCCCAGACTTGTGCTATAGACCTCCACTACTATAAATAGATATGGGGACAGGGTTAGTTAAGGCTGGAGGAAGTATTCTGCGATGACAGGAGATGGAGAAAGTCAGAAATAGACAAATGATTTGCATTTAACCTACAGTACCGGGTTTATGTACAAAAAGTGAATTTGGTGGGAAATGACATAATTCAGTCTTTCCAAATGATACATCTACTTGTGGCATGTCCATAAAGCAAGTTACAATACTTTATAGTAAATCATCTACTCTAGACTGAACCGTTCGAAATTCATACTCAGTTCATTCTATCATATTTTAAAAAAAAACATAATTTAAAGAAAATCATAAAATACAGTTAAAACAACTATAATTTTTCTGCAATCCTGTGTTCAGACAGCGCCAGTTCTTATCCCCACAAACAGTCATATGATGGGTCCGTAGATTCCCAGCAGTGACAGGACTTTGAGAAGCTGGAGTGTGGGAAATGCCAATGCTCAGTGCAGGAGCAGGTCAGGTCCTCAGCTATTAGTCACAACCGAGTACCCGGAGGAGAAGGGAGAAGTAGTGTTTAATTGCTCTTGCATTCTTCTTTCCAGGCTACATAGCATTGAATGAGCATTATGTCCCCTGGTACAGCAGAGCTGCAGGGTCATGGCAGACCCAGATCAGCTCTGCCAGTGACTACTGTCCCTACAGGGGGATGTAACTATAACTGGGGTTCCTATGGATGCCCCAGCTACAGTGAAAAGTATGAAATAAAAAAAAGAAATATAATGTGAATGCAGGTCTTATATGACATCATGGGGGTCATAGATTACAACAAAAAAGGCAAACACAAATTACAGAATAAAATAAAAATATATACATAAAAAAAAGAAAATGACCCAAAGCTGACACCAACCTAAACTGTCACCGTATACGCTCTGTAATCCAAAACGATACAAATTATATATCAGAACGTCCGAAACAAAATGAGGAACCCGTTCCTGTACTTTATTTTAGCGTTATTACATTAATCTTAAAAATAAACTATAAATTTAAAAAAAACTTTTTTTAAGCTGTTTACCCCTCCAAAAAAACAGTTAGTGTAAGGGGTCCTACCCACTTGCGTTTTTTTTTAAACGCTGCGATATCGCAGCATTTTTTTTAAACGCAAATGTCAATGGGACTTTCTAATGTTAAAAACGCATCGCACAAAAACCGCAAAGCACAAACTTGCAATGCGCTTTTAACATTAGAAAGTCCCATTGACATTCGCTTTACAAAAACGCAGCGATATCGCAGTGTTAAAACAACGCAAGTGGGTAGGAGCCCTAAAAAAATAGCCCTATATGTCACGGATAAAAAAACAATATCTGAAGATAAAAAAAAGGGCAGTAAAACCGCCATAAGGGTAAAATCCCTAAAACCGTGTGGTCCTTTAGGATCAAAACACCCTGGTCCTTAAGGGGTTAACGCTCAAACTTGGTGATCTTTAAGAGCGACGAAGTGCCGCCGTCTTGAAGGGGTGGTAAGTGGCGTCCGGCATATGAACTCCAAGAAAGATTGGCTGATTTTTCCAATGATGGCTATTACTCCAGAAGGGACTTCCTGTGAATGAAGGATCTCCATATGTGTGCAAACCTGTTGTCTGATTGTCTTATAAGAACGTGGAGACACTTTATAAAGAATAGCGGTTCCAGTATATTGTTACCAAAACTATAGTTTATTATATTAAATGTGTTTCCGCAAGGGTTTCGGAGTTTATCAAATTATAAGTGTTTTAATGGTATTTTATGATTTGTCATTAACCCTTTGCAATCCAATTTTGGATTCAGGGTTTCCTAGGGGGCCTTCTCTTTCCGCCATTATACAATGGCGCCATCAGCTGGTTAGAACCAGTAATGCGGTATGGGACATGCTGGAGAGGCCCCTGACAACAAAGCAGCCAGTAACATACAGTAAGAATACCCTGCTGGACATCTTCCAACATCAGAGCTGTACAGCCTTCAATCACAATGTCTTCAGACGACAGACAGTGGATTGGAAAGGGTTCAATTGTGGTTTGTATCTAAATATAATAGAATGAACTGAGTATGAAGTTCGAACGGTGCCGACGAGAGTAGATTGACTATTGAGATTTAAACTATGTGAAGGTGCCTCACAATTATACTCCACTTTCCATTGTCCAGGTGTAATTTGGTTTAATTTATAATACTTTGTATCGTCTTCTGACACATCCACAAAAACTGTTAAAAAGTTGCTTTTTCTTGTGCAAAGTATACATAAAGCATTTTACAATGTTGTCAGGGAAATGACTGCTGAAAAAATTGTATAGCGGAACATAAGTCTGTTGACAGCTCAGAGGAGGCTTGCCTTGAGGAATTTGATCATTCCTGCACTACCCGAGTACTTGCATGACTCTGGCTTGTAAAGGAGCTATTTGAGTCATGGATACCTTAATAATTGGGTACACATTGCGTTAGGCCACAATGCTCGCACTTGATCAGTAATTTTTTATAAAGTATTAGTTGCATACAATTTGCATGCAGAAGTGTGCTGTAAACGGTGATTCATGGTCTTTGGTTTGAGAGTTGCCGACCACTGCCCTGCCCCTACTTCCAGACCATGCTCCTAGTCGCTGCCTGTTGTCCCTGACTGAAATCATCTTTATTATATTATTAAAACTATTATCTACCACTGGACCCAGAGAAGGAGAGTAAGGGGGCAGTAGGGGTTGTTGTAGTCTCTTAGGGCCCAACTGATGCCACCCGTTATCCTGAATATACTACCAGAGAGTGAGGCTGTAGAACAAAGACTGATGTCTACAACCATTCTTATTTGTTATCTTAGAGAGCCATCCCCCACAGTAAGGTGCATTTAGACACAAAGATGATCGCTCAAAAGATGGCTTTTGAGTGATCATTTTGCATAATCTACTCATTGGTACTAATTAGAGATGAACGAGCATACTCGCTAAGGCCAGTTACTCGAGGGAGCCTCGCTCATCTCGAGTAACTGCCTTCTCCTTTGAGCGTGCTCGGGTGGGCAGCGGGGGTACGAGGGGTGGCGGGGGAGAGCGGAGGGGAGTGGGAGGGGAGAGTGAGAGAGAGATCTCTCTCTCTATCCCCCCGCCGCCCACCTCTCACCCCCGCCCCCCCCCCCCCCCCGAGCAAGCTTGGAGGAGAAGGCAGTTACTTGAGATGAGCGAGGCTCGCTCAAGTAACTGACATTACCGAGTATGCTCGCTCATCTCTACTACTAATGCCTATTAGTACCAATTGGTAGCATGTGAGCTGCCGGGAGCTGAATTTATTCAGAAGACCACCTACTGTTTTCTGAATAAATTCTCTTTGTTCTGCTGGCTGGGCTGACAGCTGAGAACAGCTGAGGCAATGTAATCAGCTGTTATCAGCAGTCCCCGGGCAGAACACAGCGTGCGGTCCGTCTTATCAGCTCTTCTGCTGAATGACGGACTTCAAGCCGAACTGAGATCCATCGTTCGGCAGAAAACTGAAGGATAGGCACATTTCCATGCAATAATTATCGCTCAAAAGGTGGCTTTTGAGCACATTTTGAGAGATGATCATCATGTCTAAATGGGCCTTTAAAAAAACCTTAAGAGAGAGTTGGTTACAGTGGGAGCTGTTGTAGTCTATCAACCACTTTTTAATTCCTGTAAATGATCAAAAAGTTGTCACAGTACCATCCCATCCATGTCAACTTGCTCACCAATAGTTTCCGCCACTGTTCTGCCCACAGGGTTCTACTTATCTATTGTCATTTCGACAACTTGCCACAAAGGGACTACAATGATTTCCTAGAGTTTAAAGAACAGCATTTCTAGCAATGTTTAATTGGGAATAAGTTTAGGAATGTTAAATACTTGTCTAAAAACAAGGCTCATATTCTCTCTGGAATCCTGCTTTACATTCATTATGAATGGCAGTTGTTCAAACAAATGCTTAATGAAGATAAATGTCCACTTCTCCTGCGGCCTAAATATCAAGAATGCTTACAATTTGCTTGTGTTGAACGTAGATTATATTTTCACATTTGAAACTTCCATTGTGGTAACATTGTGGGCACTGAAATCTATCCTACATTCCTGAGAACCTTACATCTAACCAGAAGCAAGACAGCATATAGTGTACAACCAGCAGATAGCCTGTTCTAGCATGGTGACTGTAATAGAAAATGCATCCACTCAAGGGTAGAATTCTTGTCCCAGGACAGCGAGTACAATCTATGTATATAAAAATCCGTGCTCACGAAATTTACTTAGTGGAATTAGGAATAATAGTTGTAATGCAAAGGCATCAGCTATCTCGAATACACAGAATACCCTGGACAAACTAATGCGGAGGTCACTGAGCCTGAGCCCAGTCATCTTGTCCTCTGTGAGCCTGAGCCCGGTCATCTTGTCCTCTGTGAGCCTGAGCCCGGTCATCTTGTCCTCTGTGAGCCTGAGCCCGGTCATCTTGTCCTCTGTGAGCCTGAGCCCGGTCATCTTGTCCTCTGTGAGCCTGAGCCCGGTCATCTTGTCCTCTGTGAGCCTGAGCCCGGTCATCTTGTCCTCTGTGAGCCTGAGCCCGGTCATCTTGTCCTCTGTCAGCCTGAGCCCGGTCATCTTGTCCCTCCAAATATATATTGGCTCTTATACAATTAAGGACTTCTCTGTTTGTTACTCTTGCTGTCCATGGTATTGTTAGCACATGTAATTAAATATTTCCCGATTAACCAACATTCCGAATAAATATTTTGTCACTAATTTTCACTAATCTTCCCTGCAAAGGGGGATCCAAAACTTAAAATTTCACATCTGCTCTTCTCCCTACTCTTGAGAAGGCAACATACAATTGTCCGTGGCCAAAAACTGGCCCCAGCAAATAAATTCCAAAATAATAGAGTGTTTGACCTTGCAATTTGTTAATGTCGACGCTTTAGGCGGAACGGCAAGCCAGTTTCAGATGGCCATAAATCAATACATGGAATGAACACCACATCGCCTTGAACAGATCCTGTCACTACATCTTCTTGAATTACATTTGGCAGTAATACCTTAACGATCAAGCAGGTTCCATTGCAAAGGCCACGTTTGGTATTTAAATTTCGTAACCGCATTATTATGCTACCAACCTTAAGCCTAAGCCCATAGCTGGGCATGCCAGAGGGGGAAACACTGTTCAAAAACTCTACAGGAAAATTGTCCCTTTCTCCATCATTCTGGGCGTCAACAGAACCTTGACACAAATAGGGCTCAATGTCAATGGACGGATCTGATTTACGGAATTCGTGCAGGTCATCTACACAGACGATCCGTAAATAAAGCCGCCCATAGGGAAGCATGGGCATCCGCTCATGAATTAAAGCATGTGGATTTGTTTTGCAGACCTTCGGGTCTGGAAAACGAATCGCAGCATGCTCCATTTCAATGTGGTTCCCGCACGGACGGCTTCCATTGAAGTCAATGGAAGCTGTTGAATCTGTGGCCGTCCACAATTCAGTTGTGGGCGGACCATGGATTCCATGGGAAAGCAGGAGTTTAAAGAAAGTAAAACTCCACTGCACATGCGCGGCAGCGCGCCAGCCGGTGTTTCCACACACATCCGCAGTGAAGAAAATAGAAGACCCGAACGGGTACGCAGTGTCCTCGGCTGAGGACAGGGTCAGATTCCGCTGTGGAATCTGATCTTCCCGTGGACATGAGGCATTAGTTGTATAGTCACCTTCCATAATATTCATCACTCGTTCGTTTATACTATCAACATGTTCATTTGTTGGCCACAAAATTGCTGTTATTTCCATTGACTTCACTGTTTCAGCAATAATTACTACACCAAAGGTTGTTGTCACAATGCAACCACTTCATATCATAACTTGGGGTATCCAAACAGAATCTTCACCAAGACCATATCGATTGGTTAAAACTCCATCTCCAATGCCATTCACTGCAGCCAAGATCTTCAGATCTCCTAGTATTTGTAAGTGTAAGGTCAGTAAAGTATTTCCAACTGTCAGAAAACTTTAAACTACCCGGCACAATTGCAGGTCTCAATATATGTGGGATAATTGTTAAGAATAGTCTGAAATCACTTCCCAGAAGCAGAACTTTCCAACCAAAAGGTAACTGAATTTTTGTAATATTAATAATTTCTCTTAAAAGCGTTATAAATCGTAGTGATAGCATGACGTGAAGCCATTGTACATTTATCCATAATAAGAAGCTTTGCATCTCTTATGTGTCTCGTTGCTTCTGAATTAAAGTGCATTGATTGAACAGATCTTTCGTTAACTGATACTGGAAGTCATCATCATGCTCACATTCCTGTATAGATCTTTTATGCGGACGCTGACTGTGATAGAGTGTATGGGTGGCATCATTCTCCCTCACCCCCCCAGCTGGTGATTGTGCCACAGTGTCCTCTATAGTATAAACAATTAGGTGTCAAGTCCCCCTCTATTAGCCCACATATATAAAAGCCTTAGCGTGTGATATGGTCATCCAACCACATGGTGGCACTATTTTGGTTACAAACTGACACAAGACCCGTTAAGACTAGAGATGCGCGAGCACGCTCGTTTAAGGCTGCTACTCAATCAAGTAGCAGTCTTATCGAGTAACTGTGTACTCGCCCGAGCAGCATGTGGGGAGGCAGAGGGGGTGAGCAGGGGGGAGAGAGAGATCTCTCTCACTCTCCTCCCGCGGCCCTGCATGCTACTCAGGCGTGTACACAGTTACTCGATAAGCAGCCTTAAACGAGCATGCTCGCTCATCTCTAGTTAAGACATATATATATGCAATCAGCATTTATTTAAAGGGGTATTCACGTCACAAATCTTAACAAATTTCACACATCTTTGGCTATCTATCTACCAGACATTGAAAATGACACCTGCTATGAGCAAATATACATTTGGGCTACAATTTATGTCAGCTGCTTGAGTAAATATTAAATCTTGCTTTCTATGGCAGGCCCTGCCCCTTCCAATAATCCACACCCACTTTTCTTGCCACTTTTGCAAAGTGTAAAACTGCAAAAAAAAAAACTAAACTTTGCAAATGTGTTGTGCCTCATGATTCGCAACATCATAAACCTGGTGTAAAGCCCCCTCTATGTATACGAAGTAATGAAACGTAGATTCTATGCTCCTATATTGTGCGATTCGCTATAGAATAGTCCGGAAACATCCTTAAACTATATAGTCCCAAGCAATTATTCTTCTTTTCTGAGTTATTTTTCTCGACTGATTAAAAGGAAAATACAAGTGCAAAATTAGAAGGAGAAAATGTAAGATGCCTGAGTAATAAGTTCCCAGAGTACATGAGTCACCTGTGGGCTATTTAAGGTGAAAAGCCCTATAAAGTTAAACATTATAATTTGTAATTTATGATGCCCAATTAAAGTTTACGAGATTATTCATGCTTAAACAATTTTGGAAGATCCTACTGAAAACACTTATGTAACAACCTCTATCTTATATTGGTCCCACTTACGGTATGTGGCAGCTTTTTTTGTGGGGCATGGCATTATGACAACATTATATACATTTTCCTGTTCTCTATACAAGGTGTTACCTAAGCTTCAGTTGTGCAAGTTGGTTGAGCTGGCCAAAACTATAATCTGTTCGAGCGGCGGCATTGTAAGCATGTGCCCCCTGTGCACCAAGCCTGTACGGCACTCTGCGGCACTGCTTCTTGGTATTAACCACCCCATAACACAAAATGAGATATTAAGTACTACATAGACTGTATGAGTGGGAAAGTAGAGGCACACAGGCATGGTGGACAGGGCACTGAGGCAGTTTGGGATCCCTGTGGGTCTCTACTATACATATGGTGCCTCAGTTAGGCACTAAACAGTCATCTGCTCTCCTCGTAGTGATGCGTCTTGGAGAACATATGAAAAAAAAGGTAAGCTGTTTAATGACGGATGGAAGTAGCCTTCTTTTTTCAAGACATATTTCAGGATATCAGCATTAGAGATGAGCGAGTATACTCGCTAAGGCACATTACTCGAGCGAGTAGTGCCTTAGCCGAGTATCTCCCCGCCCGTCTCTAAAGATTCGGGGGGCGGGGAGCGACAGGGGAGAGCGGGGAGGAACGGAGGGGAGATCTCTCTCTCCCTCTCTCCCCCCCGCTCCCCTCCGTTCCTCCCCGCTCTCCCCGCGCCGGCCCTCGAATCTTTAGAGACGAGCGGGGAGATACTCGCTAAGGCACTACTCGCTCGAGTAATGTGCCTTAGCGAGTATACTCGCTCATCTCTAATCAGCATGCATTCTGCAATGTCCCCCTTAGCTAATCCAATACACGTACGGTTTATTCCCATCTGCTACGGCAATGATAAAGAGATTCCACAGGAGATACTTTTTTTTAGCACAAACAAAACCAGAATTTTAAGCCTCTTGTCAACATTTTTTCAGCTAAACCTCATGACGAATCTCATAGGCAATGACATTTATGAGTTTTCTTTTGTACTGTCTTCAGTATTCTTTTTAGCTACTTTACAGTCTTGATCTAAAATAGAAGCAAATAAGACGCTGTATATTGCGCAAACAGTGCGGCGTCATTTTAACATCGGCGTGTGTTTGACGTATTTTCCAGCAGTAAGAGTGGATTGCACTTGTGGCACCTGAAGAATTTCCGAAAGTGAACACTAGTCTTTACAAACACATTGGCTGTGTAGATTATGTCGGCATATGTAAACGCAAGGAAATCGCCGATCGCCAAGTCATCATTTCTTTGCAGAATGAGATCGAAATGCATATATGTAGCGCCTTACAGGAGAAAGTGTTACAAGGGACAGACTCCAATGGACTTTTCACATCTGCAGAATATTTCTTCAAGAAGCACCTAAAGATACAGAAAATTCAGCAATAATATCCATGTGTGAGAGGGCCCGAAGGCGTCTAATGAGTTTGAGGTCAGAGCTCTATGCAGTTGAGTTTCTCTACATCAAATACGTCAAAAATATGCTTTATATCACTAAAGTTAACGACTACACACTTGAGCAGGGTGATCTCCAAATTGTGTATAGTGTCTTAGCCATAGAAACTTAATTCATGAATCTGGTGACGAATAGTTCTTGCTCTGGCATTACTTCTAAAGCCTGAGTGGAACTTAGTATTACGTGGGTTCTCCTACCTTCGTGGGATTTGCCATAAGTGCCAAATAGGTGGTGTACCAGGAGAACGATGATCCTTCAGGGTGTGGCAGTGATCATATCTACCAGGAGTCTGAATGAATAGATAGTCGTAGATGTGTGCAGTGCCCTCCATAAGGCTGGGTTCCCATGGGACGGAAATCCTGCGAAAATATCGCGATTTGGCTGCACTGAAAAGCTGCGAGATATCCGCGGGAGAGCCACAGCTTCAAAACCTGCAACATTTACCACGGGTTTTGGAGCAGTTCGGCCACCGTCATTCCGTTGCAGCTTTCTCTCCCCATAGAGAGTAGTGAGGTCGCAACGGGAAAAAAAAGAATTGACATGCTGCAGCTGTCAATTCCGCACCGCATCGATGGTTCTGCCCGGCATTGCCGCGGTGGATTGGCCGCCCTGTGTGGATCAGATTTTTGCAAAATCTCGTCCACATGACTGGCTAATCCCGGGATTAGGAGCTGCGGGCTGATCTGCTTCACAGAAATTCCGCACAGAATTTTCGCGGCAAATCAGTGCCGTGTGAACACAGCCTAAGGGCGGCTTCAGACGAGCGTATGCGCAAATACGTTTGCCTCAGTGCAACATATTTGCCAAAGGAATAAGGTTGATTTGCACAAGTGTCTGTGCATAGTCTTGTACTTTTTTACGCACACAGGGCCTCTTCATATGTGCACGCTGCACTCCCCTCTCTCCCCCCGATTTAAGAGGCTAGGAGATTTTGCAGTGTTTCTCATTTGCACACCTCCCATAGACTCAATACACAGAGAATAGAAGAATAAGCGAATGAACTACCATTCGTCGTTCCATCGTTGGCCATATTTACACTGAACAATTATCATTCAAATTCGCGTAATCCAATGATTTTTTTGAACATTCCGTGTAGAAGGGCTCTTAGATAGTTATTGACCGAACAGTTATTTCTCCCACCTATGCTATATACATGCCTGGATGACTCCGGCTTACGTTGGCTGGGGATGGAATTTCACCATATTTCACTATATTCCATGCTAGGGCACTAGTGCGGGCCGTGTCTAACGATTTATTCATTGAGGACTTTTCTAGACACTGACACATTATTTCACACTTCCTTTTAAACTTCCTATTGGCGTTATTATATTATGTTTTAGGACCGCCTCATATAAAATCTTGTTATATTACGCTTTGACTTGTACAATATTATGTTTTGCTTAAAAAACTTTCACATGAGCAACATTATTTATCCAAGAGGGATAAAACATTCAGAAAGGGGTGTAGTCCTGCCGAAATATGGCCAACTGTAAAGTGGTTCTCAGCCCGCTCCGCGCCTGGGGGCATGTTACATGTTTATGGATCCCAAAATTAGTTTTACAAGTTAAGAATTTCCCTTAGAACTTAATGAATTGCTGACATGACATTAATGCTAATGCAGTCTCAGCACATCTGAATGTTCTTTAATCCTTTGAGACAAGCTTTGTTTCTAAGTCATAAGAATTTACTGTGTTGAGACAACATGGAATCCTATATAACACCAGAGCCTCTTTAACCATAGGGGAAGTAGTGCAGATGCAAATCACCCCCCGACTTGTGCCTGCTCTATGCCCCCACTTATCTCATTACTGTTGCACCTGTTCATCTTTCTTTCATTAGCTCCTCCCCTGCAGGTATTACTAATTTAATCACCAGCTCTTATACAGATTGTATCGCCCAGCTACTACTGCGTGTGCACCTTCCAACCTCCTCCCCCGTCTCCAGTGCCTCAGAGGGTAACCAGGGCGCAGGAGACAGGGGAGGAAGGTGGATGATGCATGCACAAGTACACAGCAAGTAATAACTGTGGAGAGAGAGCTGATTATAGACTAATTCATATATACAGCAGTCATGAGATAAGTGAGGGTACAGAGGAGCTTATTACCAAGGAGGCACAGAGGGGCTCCTTAGTATTGGTATGGAGAGGGCATAGAAGGGGCTTATTAGCATGGAAGCACAATGCATGGGCTTATTATCATGAGTATATAGAATGGGGGCTTATTACTATGATAAGGGAAGGGAGTATTATTTTGTGGTAGGCACAGTAGGGGAATTACTACAGTGTGAGGGCACTATTACTGTGTGCAGGGCATTGAGAAGAGCATAAGGGGTGGAGGCAGAATACTGAGAGTGAGCAAAGACGAGTCATGGCTGGGAGAAATCTTCATGGCGATTTGGGCCAAATAGAGAGTAAGGCCCGTTGGAAGTGTTGGGAGCTGGCTTACATGGAGTAGTGGAGCAGGTAAGCAGGAAGAAAGGGAGTCCTGTGACTCGTAGAGGGGTTGCACTGATGGAAAACAGGAGTAGACGCAGTCGGCTGCATCCAGAGAAATGGAGTGTTGGTTCACATTGGGAAAGTACAGCACCAAGTGAGTGCTACAGTGTGCAGGGTTAAATGAGTAGAAGTTTTTTTTTACTTGCTGAGGCACAGAAACATTGGGGGGAGCACTCAACGCATCTTTATGCCGTGTATAACACCACAGATAAGACGTTGGGATACTTCCAGGAGTTGTGTGATACTGTCAGGTCTAATACATTCTCACAGACTCAGGCCACTCTCACACATGCGCTTTTTCCCGTTATGCTTTGAATGGCGGTATAATGCTCCCATTGTTTTCAATGGAGGCTCGCAAACATGCGCTCAATTGCGGCGCTTTCTAGCAGCGTGATTTTCGGGCGCTATCTGCTCCATTTTTCCGTGTTTAGAGCTCCTCATCACCCATCACAAGCATGAGGTGTGCTAAAACCCACAGCCGGACACAGGAACCTGCATCCAAAAAACCAAATGGCGTTGTTTTGTCAAGCGCATTTGTGAGAGTGACCTTACCCTTCATACCGTGTAGAAGAATGTATATAGCTAAAGAGCGTACCCTGATTAACAAATGCAGAGATATCAGGTAGAAGAATGAGCTCATTTGACCAACAGCTACGGTATTTCGTCTGCCCCTCCTATACACATGCACACTCAGCTCGGCCAAGTTTCTGAAACACTGCCCCTAGCTATTCTAGCATCACTGACCGAGTCACTCGGATCACTCAACTTATTTCTAAGGTGAATTCACACTAATTTCTTGCTCACTTGATTTTATGCTTCCCTCCGGAGTCACGCGCCTAATTACCATACATGAATACTGCAATCGTGGAAGTGTCGCTGTCTCTAGTAATGTGGCCATTCAGGGTATATAAACTAAAAGATTTTGGAAGGTAGGTGTCCCAAATCAGGGCAACAATTTTGATGATTCCATAAGACCCCCTCACAATGGTATGAACAGGTGCTGATACAAATGGAGACTAGGTAGCACATTCTATCGCTTCTTTGGAGAACGTCTAAGTGGTATCTGATGGTGACTTTTATCTCTACTGCGTTTTCTTCCTTCACTTCATCCAATTCTTAGGAGTAATAAGATCTTTATACAACATTATTTCCATATTTCTTTCTTTCCTTCCTTCTTACATCCCCCGGAGCAGAAACGTTTCATCCCGGTCCTATATTTATAACAGACTTGCAACAAGATTCTCTCATTTCATATCCTATAATAAGAGGTATGTAAAAGTCCAAACACTTTAGTCCTTGAAAAGGTTTTATTTATCTTGAACCTCTGATCTGATGAGTGAAAAGCTGATGCCTTTACCGGGCTCGAATGCCTGCCTTTAGTTATGTGGCAGGCATGTTGCGTATAGCTGCATTCCTGGGTAGATATTTCCCTCTAGAATACAACAGCGCTCAGTTACAAAGAAAGCTACTGTTCTGACAGAACAAGGGGAGGAGGGTGGAGGCTCCGCTCACAGAGAAATGATAACCACTAAGTCAAATACTCCAATACTTTCCTTTTCAACTAACTTTCCGACTTTTCTTGCATCAGAGTATCTTCTCCTTAAAGGAGACACATATACAGCTTGATTAGTGATAGTTCTGTGCTTTAGGTAAAAACAAAAAAAGTTTGGCACGGTGTTAGCTAGTAGAGCAATGTGTGATTGTTCGCAGCAAGAGAAACCAAGTAATCTTGTAGATATGATACCTTTTAATGGCTAACAAAAATACATGATGTTACAGCGAGCTTTCCAACCTACTTAGGGCTCTTCTTCAGGCATAATGGAATAGATCCAAGGAAACATATGTATACAGGGGGTTGACAAAAATATGGAAACACCGTATGGAATGCATGTCTTAAAATCGGTCTCTACTTGTCTTATTGAAATATGATTTATAATCCCATGTAACTTAAGTGCAGGAAATATGACAGATGCTGTGGGGCAAAATTGAACATCTGCCTGAGCAACAAGTTTCCATTGGTCAGGGGTTTGAGCCACTTGGCTGCTGTCACCAGCTGGCTCCCAAAACCACCCAGAGCAGGGCAAGAGGTGAAGCAAACACAAATTAGGCAGGAAAGCTCTCACCCAAGCAGGGATCAAAAGGGTAGCTACATGCTAACGGTTAAAATCCCACGCATTTCATATGGTGTTTCCATATTTTTGGCCACCCCTATATATACACATACATATGAAAGCATGTCTGCTGTGCCTTTATATATATATATATATATATATGTGTGTGTGTGTGTATATAATTTTTTTCTGATCTATTTCATTAAGCCAGGGGAAGAACCCTGAGTAGATTTGAAAGCTCGCTATAACCTCATATATTTTTGTTAGCCATTATAAGGGTATCATATCTACATGATTACTTGGTTTTTCTTACTGAGAACAATCACATTGAGTTCTGTGCTTTGCACATTTCTCTCTGCTGGCAAGAGGCTGTAGACACATGGAAGCGCCTGCTCAGGGTTGAGAATACACCTAAGGTGTGCTTAATATCTGCCCAATGAGCAGATATCCATGTAGGGCATGGGTAGTGACTGCATGCGCTGAAATACGTAGGTCACAATTTTATTTTCATCCATTATGCGTGCCACATAATGATGCTACCATGACTGCCCTCCTGTCTACCCCAGCGTACTTATTGTACATCACGTGCACTTTCCTCTGTCCCGCTGAGCCCTACCATACATTCATTCTCATTCTCGCAGGAACTTTTTAGAATGAAGGTCTACAAGTTGCACTTACACTTCCCAGCATGCACCTTCACTCTGAGCATATACATGGCAGAGGCTGTATGAAGAGTATTTGCAACTTCATGCTACTAGTGGGAGCCAGTCTATGTTTATGGTGTTAAATAGGGTGCTTTATTAAACAGCTCTGTAACATGACGGCCAATGAAGCATGCTATGATTATGAAATTGGAGGCAACGTATAACCCCATAGAGGTGTATGGGTACCATAATACAGGTCAGTGTAACTTGCAGGTTCTATGGGGCTGTAATGCTCCGAAATACATGAGCTTTAAGATAGTGATTTGTATGTTATGGGATTCTTGTAGTCTTCTACAACAGTCTCCACCATACACTCTTGCTTCCAAAATCACACACACATTGATGAGAATTGTGAATCTGCTTATTATTTTAAACTGTATTATACTTAATGTACTTTGCTTCAAATGGCTACTTAGTGCTTTTGTTTAATGGTACCTTAAAGAATGCATGAGGCAATGCTGGAATTACAGGGACTATGTGGCTACCTACAGCCCTGCAAACACAGGAGCGATCTGCTCACCAATACAATATTATTTATTTATATATGTGACATAGATTTATATATATTTGTTTATAGCACATGCTTGTATCGCAGCGTTTTCTGCTATTCTTTTGTCTGTATGGAATGATATAATCCACAAGTAAAGAGCCATAAAAGTGACTGCAAATACTTGTGCTTTAAAAATACTTGTTGATTATATTCACAGTAAAACAAAAATCCCGATGAAAGAGCCTAACATCCACAAGATGGAGTACTTGCTTCTAAAAGTAAATGGGCACCAGCGATACAATTGTCAGAGTCAAGCTGAACATTATAGTAGTAGGGGAAGAATAACCAGACACAATACACCACTGACTGCCTCTCAGAAAAAGGACATTAAATATGGTGTGCAAAAAAGCAGCTGCTAAACCCAGAACATATGGATGGAGGGATAGGTGCATAGATAGATTAAACAGACAAAGACACGATAGATAGAATAGACAGATAGATAGATAGATAGATATTAGAAAGATATGAGATAGATAGAAAGATATGGGATAGATATGAGATAAATAGATAGATATAAGATAGATATAGATAGATATTAGAAAGATATGAGATAGATAGATATAAGAAAGATAGATAGATGTGAGATAGATAGATGTGAGATGGATAGATGTGAGATGGATAGATATGAGATGGATAGATGTGAGATGGATAGATGTGAGATGGATAGATGTGAGATGGATAGATGTGAGATGGATAGATGTGAGATGGATAGATGTGAGATGGATAGATGTGAGATGGATAGATGTGAGATGGATAGATAGATAGAGATGAGATAGATAGAGATGAGATAGATAGATAGAGATGAGATAGATAGATAGAGATGAGATAGATAGATAGAGATGAGATAGATAGATAGAGATGAGATAGATAGATAGATAGAGATGAGATAGATAGATAGAGATGGGATAGACATGAGATGGGATAGACATGAGATGGGATAGACATGAGATGGGATAGACATGAGATGGATAGACATGAGATGGGATAGACATGAGATGGGATAGACATGAGATGGGATAGACATGAGATGGATAGACATGAGATGGATAGACATGAGATGGATAGACATGAGATGGATAGACATGAGATGGATAGACATGAGATGGATAGACATGAGATGGATAGACATGAGATGGATAGACATGAGATGGATAGACATGAGATGGATAGACATGAGATGGATAGACATGAGATGGATAGACATGAGATGGATAGACATGAGATGGATAGACATGAGATGGATAGACATGAGATGGATAGACATGAGATGGATAGACATGAGATGGATAGACATGAGATGGATAGACATGAGATGGATAGACATGAGATGGATAGATAGATAGATATATAATGGATAGATATTAGAAAGATATGAGGTAGATATATAGATAGCTTTGAGATAGATATGAGAGAGATAGATAGATAGATATTAGATGGATAGATATGACATAGATTTAGATATTAGATAGATGGATAGATATGACATATAGATATGTAATGGATAGATATGACATAGATAGACAGATATTACATAGATAGATATTAGATGAATAGATATTAGATGAATAGATATTAGATGAATAGATATTAGATGAATAGATATTAGATGAATAGATATTGGATGAATAGATATTCGATAGATAGATATGACATAGATAGATATGAGATAGATAGATAGATATTAGAAAGATATGAGATAGATAGATAGATGTGTGAGGGATAGATATGAGATAGATGGATAGATAAGAGAGAGATAGATAGATATTAGATAGATAGATATGAGAGATATTAGAATGATATAATATAGATAGATAGGAGATAGATAGATATGAGATAGATAGATGGATAAATAGATATTAGATGAATAGATATGAGTTGGATAGATATTAGATAGATAGATAGCTAGATAGATATATAATGGATAGATATTAGAAAGATATGAGGTAGATATATAGATAGCTATGAGATAGATATGAGATAGATATTAGATGGATAGATATGACATAGATTTACATATTAGATAGATGGATAGATATGACATATAGATATGTAATGGATAGATATGACATAGACAGATATTACATAGATAGATATTAGATGAATAGATATTAGATAGATAGATATGAGATAGATAGATATTAGAAAGATATGAGATAGATAGATGTGTGATGGATAGATATGAGATAGATTGATAGATAAGAGAGAGATAGATATTAGATAGATATGAGAGATATTAGAAAGATATAATATAGATAGATAGATAGATAGATAGATATGAGATGGGAAGACAGATAGAAGATTAATAGATACAACATAGATAGATATGTGATGGATAGAAATGAGATAGATAAATAGTTAGATATGAGATAGATAGATATTAGATGAATAGATATTAGATAGATAGATATGAGATAGATAGATATGACATAGATATATGAATGATAGATAGATAGATAGATAGATGTGTGGATAGATACAGTATGAGATAGATGGATAGATAAGAGATAGATAGATAGATATTAGAGAGATAGATATTAGAGAGATAGATATGAGAGATATTAGAAAGATATAATATAGATAGATATACGTTGGATAGATAGATGATAGATAGATAGGAGATGGAAAGATAGATAGATTGATAGATAGATATGTGATGGATAGAAATGAGATAGCTAGATATGAGATAGACAGATATTACATAGATAGATAGATAGATATTAGATGAATAGATATGACAGATAGATATATATATATATATATATATATATATATATCTATGAGATAGATAGATATATATATGAGATAGATAGATATATATATGAGATAGATAGATATATATATGAGATAGATAGATGTGTGATGGATGGATATGAGATAGATGGATAGATAAGAGAGAAATAGATAGATATTAGATAGATAGACATGAGAGATATTAGAAAGATATGAGATAGATAGATGATAGATAGATATGAGATGGAAAGATAGATAGGAGAGAGATAGATATGTGATGGATAGATATGACATAGATAAATAGATAGATAATGAGATAGATATGAGATAGATAGATATAAGATGGATATATAGATATATAAATATAAGATAGATATATCAGTGAAAGAGTAGCAGCATCTCAGGTGCAGTTTTTCAAAGAAAATCTTTTAATCCTCCCAGGCAATACAAGATAACGTTTCGACTTGTAGTCTTTTTTAAAGTCGAAACGTTATCTTGTATTGCCTGGGAGGATTAAAAGATTTTCTTTGAAAAACTGCACCTGAGATGCTGCTACTCTTTCACTGATATTAGCTGGATTTAACTAGGAATCCTCTCTGGATCTGATTCCTGAATGTGGCTGATACTGCTGCATTATAAGATGGATATATAGATATGAGATAGATAGATTGATTGATTGAGAGAAACAAGATTGAGAGCTAGATATAAGATAAATAGATAGATACATATGTAGCAATGCTTAACTTAAATGTTCACTAACAGGAGCATATGCAGTCCGCATATTTTTCATGCATGTAATACTTAGTGCTACAACCTCATTGTTTTCTATTGGGTCACTCGCATTTGCATTTTTTACGCGCGTGAAGAAAAAACGTTAATGTCCTCTTCTGGTGAGTATTATGAGCATAGTACGCACCAATATGGGTTATAAGCAGCAAATACTCATGTTACATGCATATGTGCTGTGTATTGTGTATTACATGTGTAAACCGCTGGACACACATGCTTGTGTGAGCCCTGACTGGGGTCACTTGCTGAGACAGGTTATCGTATTTTTAAGGATAATTTAAGCTTGGTTTAGACACAACAATTATAGCTCAAAAGATGTCTTTTGAGCGATAATCGTTGTGTGCATTTACAGGGCAAGGTTATTGCTCAAACGTTGTGCTCCGAGCGGGGTATGCAGAAGACAAATGGGGCCGCTTGTGTTCTGCATCCAGCTGTTCTCTGCTTGGAGCGCTCAGCTTGTATACAGCTGAGTGCTCAGAGTGGGGTATGCAGAACCGCTGTGTTCTTCATACCCTGGCTGTTCACTGAGCGCTCAGCAGGTATACAGTTGTGCGCTCCATGCGGGGTATGCAGAACACAGCTGGACCGCTGTGTTCTTCATACCCGGGCTGTGTTCACGGAGTGGGATACAGCTGAAACAATAGTATCAGCTGTATCCCGCTGTGAACTCCTGATAAGGCTGATCGGTCTCTTTCAGCATGCTGAAAGACAACGATCAGCGACGGCTTAACGAAAACTGCACAATGTCAGTGCAGTTAGACACAACGATTCTCGCTCAAAAGATGGCTTTGAGCAATTTTTGAGCGAAAATCATTGTAAAAAGCTTAAGTCCGATTTAGACGCAAACTTCTGACATATCATAGTGACATGTCCAAAGCTTTGATCAGTGTGGATCCGGGTGTTAAGACCCCCACCCATCGCTAAAACGAATACCCAGGGGTGCTCATCTGAGCGTTGTGTCCAATTGACTGTCTGGTCCCTGCTAGCAGTGGTTTACAGGCTCCAAAGAAAGTTTATGGAGTTTGTATACGGCTCGCAATAACAGCTGAACAGGCACAGCGCTCAGATAAGTGCTTCTGGCCATTTGTTTTAGCAATCGGTGTGTGTTTCAGCACCCGTGCCCCAACCAATCGAAAATTCTGACATGTCAGAAGTTTGTAAAAAGTTCAGCTAGCCTTTAAAGGGATCTTCCAGGTCTTCCCTATTGATGACCTATCCCAGGATAGGTCATCAATAGTTGATCATCAGGCGTCTGCCACTTCAAATCCGCAGCAATCTGAGCTGTGCCTGTATTACAAAACCGGGCCACTCCACTATGGACAAAGTGTTCCGGCTCTGTCTGCACTGACAGTTGGCCCAATATCAGCTGATCAGAGGAATCCCGAGCAGCGGTCCCCTGCCTATCAACTATTGCTAACCTATCCTGAGGAAGGCTCATCAATAGTAAAGTCCTGGACGACCTCTTTAAAAATTAAACTGTGATACAAAACTTTTTCTTAACATCTTAAAGGGGTTCTGACATGAATAATTTTTTTATGCTTTAGCAGCCATTGTTCCCTGGTCTGCCTAATGGACCCAGGGAACCCATGGGTTAATGGCTGCTAAAGCATAAAAAGATAACACTTACCTGTTCTCCTGTTGTTGTTGACATCGGGGGGTCATCTCCCGGCAGCATATTAGCACTTTCTGCTTAGGTTAAGCAGCCTGACTAGAGCCACCTGATTGGTGCACGCTGTGCAGTCACGTGGTGCCGAAGAGCCAATCAGGTGGCTCTAATCAGCAGCGCTGCTTAACCTAAGCAGAAAGTGCTAGTATGCCTCCCGGCAGGCAGTCTTCTTTCTCCAGCAGCCGCGCCGCTCCGGGATCGCGCGCATGCGCAGTGGAGAGGTGCCCTCTGACGGACGGGCCGCGTCTCCACTGCGCATGCTCAGCACTCCGGAGTTCAGCCGGACGGACGGGCCGCCCACAACAAGCACTGCTTGTGACGTGCTTGCTGTGGCGGTCCGTCCGTTGACCTCGGAAGTGCCTGACGGACGGACCAGAGCAGGAAGCGGTCTTTTTGACCGCTCCTGCTCTGCTTTAAAGGCACAGAAGATGATGCCGGCTGGAGGGGACATGCCTGGCGATCGGGCCAGGCCAGGCAAGGTGAGTACAATTTTTTTTTTTTCATGTCAGAACCCCTTTAAGTGTAAAGTTAAACTTTGCTGCATCTGTAGACAGACTGGGCCATCAGTGCGACCAGGAGGCCGCGGAGGATGATGCCCACTTCCAGCTGTAATGTCGCAGATGCTCAGTGGTGAGGGACACTCACTTCAGGACACTCTTGGATCCCTGGACTTTATCCCCATGGAGGAGGGAGAAAAACTCCACATCCTTCTGCGGGAAGAGAAGGACACGGCGGCCACAGCAGCACAATATGTTAGTGCCTGTCATAGACTGAGAAGAGCTTGATATGCCATGGACTCTTATACGCCCTACACGATATGCCATGGACTTCTATACCACCTACACGATATGCCATGGACTCCTATACCCCCTACACGATATATAATGGACTCCTATACCCCCTACACTATATGCCATGGACTCTTATACCCCCTACACGATATGCCATGGACTCCTATACCACCTACACGATATGCCCTGGACTCCTATACCACCTACACGATATGCCAGGGACTCCTATACCCCCTACATGATATATAATGGACTCCTATACCCCCTACACTATATGCCATGGACTCTTATACCCCCTACACGATATGCCATGGACTCCTATACCACCTACACGATATGCCATGGACTCCTATACCCCCTACATGATATATAATGGACTCCTATACCCCTACACGATATGCCATGGACTCTTATACCCCCTACATGATATATAATGGACTCCTATACCCCCTACACTATATGCCATGGACTCTTATACCCCCTACACGATATGCCATGGACTCCTATACCACCTACACGATATGCCATGGACTCCTATACCCCCTACATGATATATAATGGACTCCTATACCCCTACACGATATGCCATGGACTCCTATACCCCCTACATGATATATAATGGACTCCTATACCCCCTACACGATATGCCATGGACTCCTATACCCCCTACATGATATGCCATGGACTCCTATACCCCCAACATGATATATAATGGACTGCTATACCCCCTACACTATATGCCATGGTCCTACACGATATGCCATGGACTGCTATACCCCCTACACGATATGCCATGGACTTCTATACCCCCTATACAATATACCATGGACTTCTATACTACCTATACGATATATGATGGACTCCTATACCCCCTACATGATATGATATGCCATAGACACCTATACCCCCTACTTGATATGCCATGGACTCCTATACCCCCTATATGATATGCTATGGACTTCTATACCCCTTATATGAAATACCATATACCTCTATACCCACTGTACGATATGCCATGTACTCCTATACCCCCTACACCTATACGTCCTACACGATATCCCATGGACTCCTATACCCCCTACACGACATGCTGTGGACCTCTATACCCAGGACCCCCGAAAGTGCCCTTACCCCCTACATCCCCCTCCCTAATCTGCCGCCCCCATCCCTACTTTTCTAACCCCTCTGACAATAGTGATGCCAGTAAAGCTGCTGTGAGTCCTGCCAGCGGACCCCCGCCAGACGAGCCGCTATCGCCCCTCTCTCCCTCCCGGTCTCTCTCCCGCCTCCAGCTCTCCTCGGGGTGCAGGGGCGGCGGGACGGCGGCTGCCCCTCTCCCCTCGGTCTCCGTGTGACCGGCCGCGGTGATTGGCTGGCTGCCGGCTCTCAGGGAGCTTCCACGGAGCCCCCCACCACACGCCCCTTGGCTGCGGAGATGTGAGCAGCGGAGGCAGCAGTGCGAGCAGCAGAGCTGGATGTGACAGCAGTCCCCGCAGCTCCGTCCCTACCGCTGCCGACTATGGACTGCTGCCGTGGGGCAGTGACTGGCACTCTGCTGCTGGCCGCGGCGGGCATCCTCTTGGTGAGTACCTGCTGCCTTCCTCTTCTCACTGGGGTTCCCCTGTGTGTGCCAGTGGTGGCAGGGGGTTCCGCTGGCATGCTGAGCTGCTTGCAGACTGGCATGGTGAGCTGGTTACAGCCTGACATGGCTGTGGTGATTACAGACCAGCATGGTGAGCTGGTTATAAGCTGGCATGGTGGAGCTGGTTACAGACTGGCATTGATATGGTGGTTGCAGGCTGGCATGGTGGAGCTGGTTACAGGCTGAAATGGTTGTGCTGGTTACAAGTTGGCATGGCTGTGGTGGTTACAGACTGGCATGGTGAGCTGGTTACAGGCTGCCATGGCTGTGCTGGTTACAAGTTGGCATGGCTGTGGTGGTTACAGGTTGGCATGGTGAGGTGGTTACAGCCTGGCATGCTCGAGCTGGTTACAAGCTGGCATGGTGGAGGTTGTTACAGGCTGGCATGGCTGTGGTGGTTACAGGCTGGCATTGTGAGTTGGTTACAGGCTGGCATGGTGAGGTGGTTACCGACTGGCATGCTGAAGCTGGTTACAGGCTGGCATGGTGGAGCTGGTTACAGACTGGCATGGTGGAGGTGGTTACAGGCTGGCATTGTGAGTTGGTTACAGGCTGGCATGCTGGAGCGGTTACCGACTGGGATGCTGGAGCTGGTTACAGACTGGCATGCTGGAGCTGGTTACAGACTGGCATGCTGGAGCTGGTTACAGACTGGCATGCTGGAGCTAGTTACAGTCTGGCATGCTGGAGCTGGTTACAGACTGGCATGGTGGAGGTGGTTACAGGGTGGCATGGTGGCACTGCAAGTTTTAGTCTGGTTAGTAAAGGTGCTGGGTTAGTGCAACAGGTGTGACTAGTGCCAACATCTCTACTAGCCAAGGTGGCTGGGACTTGTACTTCTTCAGGACTTGCTGTTAGTCTGCGACTCTGGGACATAAAAGATTATTTGCCTTTTCTTCCTCCATCTCTTGTGGGACTACAAGTCCCAGCATCTAAACCAGCCAGGAAACAATATGCCTTTATTTGTGGTAGTCACTGGAACTACAAGTGTCAGCATACCAGGCCAGGCACTGCTGCTAGTGCTTGCAGTTCTTCATACATGTACCTGTTGCTGCATCTGCTGTGTGCTTAGCAGTCTTCCTGGGACTTCTAGTTCCCAATGAAAACTGGCCAACCTCATCCGCAATGGGAACTTCCTATTCATTAATTGACCCCTTTTTTTGTTGTTGCGTCATTTCCTGTGGGACTACAAGTCACAGCATGCAAGATACTGCTGCTTTTACGTCTGATATGAAAAAAATATTGTCTACCCCTCTGTCTGGGAACTAAAAGTCGCAGCATGGTGCACTAAGCATAGGTTTGCTGGGAGTTGTAGTTCTTTGATCTCTCCGTGTTGGGATGTTAGATTTGGTTGTATGTTTGTGTTACTACTTGCGGTATTACTCACTTTGCTGATGCATTGTGATGAGCATCTTTTAGGGCTCCTTTAGACAAACGTGTTTTTGCATGCGCCTAGCCGTGATGCATTTTTGCGCTTTTGCGCACATATCGTCGCATTTTACTGTACTATTTTTTTTTTGTGCTTGCAGGGCTTGTTCACACGGGCGCGGTTTATGATTAATAATGCACAGATGTGTTCTTCACCCACGGTTTTGCGCAGCATTTTGTGCATCCCGTTGCGTATTGCGACGGAGTCGTTCTACGGGGCCCTTTGGTGTGCAAATGCGCGCAAAATAAATCATGTGCTTTTTTTTGCACGCGAAAAATACGGATAACGAAAACAAACCCGCTGATATCAATGGATTCTATTCTCTACGTATTGCTATTTTTGCGTGTGCGCAATTACGTCCGTGTGAAGGAGCTCTTGTTATTCCGAAGCTGCGATTCTGTAGTCATATGGTAAAGTCATTGGGAGCTGCCGGAGCGTCTTACTTCTTTTATCCCGTCTTCAGATCAGAAGGAGAATTATACCCAGACAGCAGGGGTTAACAGCGAGATCTGTGACTAGTGACTATGTATGAGTGCAGCCACAGAGGGCG